>NC_053490.1:411495292-411817792 GCF_905171775.1 Rana temporaria
AAGCTAATAAAAGCAAAAAATCGGGAGCAGCAGCAACACAAGCAAAGGAACCCAAACTGTGGTATTACAAACAGATGGCTTTTTTGCGGGACGAAATGGAAGGCAGGAAAACGATGTCTAGTCTTGCTTCCAACCTTTCCTCCATGCTACCTTCCAGCGGACATTCCCCAGATGACCACAGCCCTGCAGAGTCGGAGGAAGAGGGCCTGGCTGACAGAGATGCAGATCTGCCACCCTTCGATGAGGAGGTATAGTAGTTTCCTCTATATTTCTGACCTAAATAATTATTGTTGGATTAATGATTTGATATTGTAAAAGAAAAGCCAAGCTGGGAAAAAGCACAAAAAAAGGTGTACAGACAAATAGGTGTCAGGGATGACAACTGCAGGGGTCAGAAGTAGAGTCTATTCAAGTAATAATGAACATAAAATACTAAACGAAAAACATGAAAATGAGTGTGGTTTTATTTAGCGAAATTGTAAAAAATGTCCTTTTTTTTGCACACAGGAAGAAGAGATCAGCCAGGAGGTGGCAGATCCTCACGTGTCTGTCAGCCAGGAGGAGGCCGGGGTCAGTGGCAGCCAGGAGGAGGCCGGGGTCAGTGGCAGCCAGGAGGAGGCTGGGCCCAGTGGCCTGCAGCAGGTCCCCCCGGCCAGGAGAAGCACCACCAGCCAGTCTTCTCCCCCCCAGGTGAGGCCATCAGGCCAAAGGAGGCAGTTGAGGCCTGTGGAGGAGGCAAGCCTCCGCATGATACAGGAGGCAAGCGCCATCATGAGGGCCCCCCTCAACCCCACAGAGGCCTTCAGTGCCTCCTTGGCACACGATTTGAATGAAGGGGAGGAGGACCAGAGAAGACTGGCAAAGGCCCTGATGAACCAGGTCCTTTGGTGGATGCAGAAGGGCCTGCTGACCCCAGACACTGGGCTATGTGACCCGGCCCGGCTTGCGGAACACCATCCTCCTGCTGCCACATTGACCCCACCTGCAAGAGCCCGTGTAAGATCCGCTGGAAGGCTGCCTGGAGGGAAGGCTGGAAAGAGGAGGAAACGTTGATTCTCTGCCTTCCATTTCCTTCCACATAAAGGACATATTGTTTGGACTACCACAGTTTGGGTTCCTTTGTTTCTGTGCTGCTGCTTCATATTTTTGGGTTTGGCTCCTGAGGCTTGGAAGTTTATCCTTCACCATGTTGGAAATGCAAGTTTGCATATAGTTTGCTATCTATTCTAGTGCTGCCGTTCTGTTTATTTTTTGTGATGACATTTGCCTAAATAAAAGGCTTTTTGCTTTCATTTGAAAACATGTCTATTGTTTGTTATACTGTGGGGATTATTAGGCAGCAAACCTTTAATAAATATACAATGGGTCATTTACAAAGGACACACTCCTTGGGGGGGGGGGGGACATTTGGTGTGCCAACATGGTTCAATATTCTCAAATGAAACACAAAAAAAAAAAAATTTAAATAAAAAAAAAATAAACATGTAAAAAAAAAATAAAGAAAATGGTGACATAACTAGAAACAACAAAAAAAAATAAAAAGATGCACATTCCTTTACAAAAATGACTACAATAAATTATGGAGGACCACCAACCAAAACACACGTCTGGCATAGAAAACCTTATTAAAGGATTACATCACAAGCAAGAAATGTGACATTTCAGTATGGGACAACTCTATTGAAATTGCATCAGCAAGAGAACGGGGTTATTCTAGCAAGAGAAGAATTAATAAAACGAGGCAAGAAACTGTGGTTTAGTGCGCCTTTTTAAGACATTGTTCTCTTGCTAGAATAAAAGGTTTCTAATGACAAATGTGCCATATCCCAAACAAACGCGAGTTTTACCTGAACGAGCGCTCCCGTCTCCTCATTTGGACTGAGCATGCGCAGGGTTTTTGTACACTGCTTTTGTGTACAGACGACCGAACATGTCTGACGGACACGATTCCAGCAGACTGTTTTAAAGCAAGACCAGGAAACAGTTGTTCGTTGGAAAATGGTCTGGCCGACGAATGTTTGCTGGAATCCTGTCCGTTACTGCCTACACACGATCGAACATGTCCGCTGAAACTGGTCCGTGGACCAGTTTCAGCAGACATGTTTGGTCGTGAGTACGGGGCCTAAGATATTGACTGATTTCTTCTTTTTACTTCTCTTAAACTCTGTCCTGTTCCTTCTTTTTACCCACAACCTCCTCTCCCTCATGGCTTATTTTCCTTCTTGATAAGTCTTCGATTTGCTCCCCTTCATTACTCCACCTCTTCCTTATCCCCCTGTAGAGAGGTTGCTTAAATTCACACCAAATGGATTTTGTGGGCCTTCCTGTGTTATTACCTCCCTCTCTGTATTTAAGTATTGTCTCTCACCACTGTATTCTCGACTTGGGGTTGAGGAATAAGAGAAAATTAGGCACTCCTAAGGAGGATACTTTGGGAGTTGTAATGGGTGGGGTGAGATTAAATTTTATGTCTGTGGTAGAGAAGGTGAAAACTTTTTAAAAATGTAGACCAGACTGAAATACAATGAAAAAAACAAACAAACAATAAAGTAATCTCAAGACACAAAGCAGGGCTTTCATAATCCTGAATGGGCAGCAAAATGGCAGTTCAGGCAGTCTAAATCTTCTGTAGCTGGTGTAGCCCAGGACAGGGATGACATCAAGAGTCAAGTCAAAAGCTCAAAAGTGGAATGTTGCTGCCAGGAGGGAGTCACATGGGGTCTTTATTATGTGCCAGCCTCTCACTACAAAAAAGCAGGGTATCCAGCTGCCAGAATGACAATGTACTTGGGTGTGATAGACAAAACTTGGGAAGTGCATAAAGTGCATAGGGAAAGGTTAAGGCACTGGTTTGCCTAAAGTAGATGTAAATCATTTATTGAATATTCTTTGGAAAAAAAACAAAAAGCTGAAAAGCAAAATACTAGGATAGTAGCAAGCCACTGCTACAAACAAGAAAAAAGATGGATGTTTTTTCTTCATTGGAGTCCTACAAAATGATGTCAGGACCAGAACTTTAGAAGTAGCATTGGACTAGATATCCTTTCCACCTGACACAGACTGTATAAAATAGAGCCAATCACTGACAGCCTGAGTGCCAATTCATATGGGCCCAGCAAAGTATGTGCTCAGGAGCAGTTGCAGCAGCAACCCCTAAGTGGCGGTACCCAGTGTGGACCATAGCTGTCTGACTGTCAATGGTCATAACAGACTGAACATGTATTTTTAAAGGCTGCTAAGTGGCAGCATGTGTGAATTCTCACATGCTATTTTTTTCAAACTGTTGTAAGCTGGAATTTATTTTTTAAACTTTTTGGCAGTCTAACCGTGTACAACACCCGAAACCAATCACAGCCTTCAGGCTTTCTAAGGGCCTACATTTTTGATTTTACTCCTCACTGCCTATCACAGTTTCGGAGCCAATGAAATCCCCAGATAACACAAAACCCCCCAAATGACCCCATTTTGGAAAGTAGACACCCCAAGGTATTTGCTAAGAGGCATAATGAGTATTTTGCAGCTCTCATTTATTTTCAAAAATCAAGAAAGAAAATTATTTATTTTTCTTCTTTTTTCAATTTTCAAAACTTTGTGACAAAAAGCGAGAGCTGCAAAATACTCAACATGCCTCTCAGCAAATAGCGTGGTCAGATGCTTTGAGGGAAGAGGAGAGATCAAGGGTCTAATAGACACCAATTTGTTAAAAAAAAAAAGAGTACCTGTCAATACATTGTGCTATCATAGGGGATATTTACATTCCCTGAGATAACAATAAAAATGCAAAAAAAATTTTTTTTAATGAAAGGAACAGTTTAAAAACAACAGAAAAAAGCTAAATAAATATTAATTAAAAAAAAGCACCCCTGTCCCCCCATGCTCATGCGCAAAGGCAAATGCAAGCATCGGTCTGGTGTCATATGTACACAGCAATTGCACCATGTGAGGTATCACCGCAAAGGTCAAATCGAGGGCAGCAATTTTAGCAGTGACCTCCTCTGTATATATAAAGTGGTAACCTGTAAAGGCTTTTAAAAATGTATGTATAGTTTGTCGCCGCTGCACGTTTGTGCGCAATTTTAAAGCATGTAGTGTTTGATATTCATGTACTCGTCATAAGATTAAATGTTTTATTTCATCAAACATTTGGGCAATATAGTGTGTTTTAGGGCATTAAAATAAAAATAGTTTTTTTCCGCCAAAAAAATGTGTTTGAAAAATCGCTGCGCAAATACTGTGTGAAAAAAACTGCAACACCCACCGTTTTAATCTGTAGGGCCTGTGCTTTAAAAAAGTATATAATGTTTGGGGGGTTTTCATGTAAACAAAAAGTGTCAGAAAGGGTCGACATAAGCTTCTAAATGTTGTGCATAAAATGCCAGGATAGTTCAAATTACCCCCAAATTACCCCATTTTGGGAAGTAGACACCAAGCTATTTGCTGAGAGGCATATTGAGTCCATGGAATATTTTATATTTTTCCACAAGTTTCAAGAAAATGACACTTTTTTAATAGAGGCACTGCCCCAGGACGATGTCATTATATGACGAAACGCGCGTTGGGAGGAGTTGGCATGCTGACGTCATCGCGTTTGTGTGTCTGAGCGGAGGGGCGTTCGCTAGCCAGCTGGCTAATTGTTGCTTTTATTCATCTAACTGCTCTAAGTGTGATTTTATTTTAATAAATGCCATTTTTTATCGGATTTACACTATGGTGAGTTCCTCTCTCCTTTTTGGTAACATCTGACCACCATGTATGCGACCTGTATGATCGAGATATCCAGCCACATTGTTGTATACTTCCTTTCTATCTATTGGTCCACCCTAAGTTGCCCCTCTACAATATCCCCTAGATAAAGACCCTGGCTGGGTTTAGCCGCAAGCTCATCTTACTTGCCCTGTGGTAAGCGCTCATTCCATGTGGTGATGGCACAATTATATGGTGGTTGAAAACGTCAAGGATTTCATTCTATTTATGTACTCCTACATTCACCGATTTTTCTAATATTGGACATTCTTTACATGCACGTGGATGGGATTTTCACCATTTATTTTATTTAGTATGGTATTATTATCATACTCTTATCAATATTAGTGTTGGTTTGTTATTGTATGTTATAGGTCAGCCAGCGCGGCTATATCTCTTTTCTCATTCTTATCAAGTGTGTATCTCACTTCTAGCTGCTGCTTATGTTTATTATTTTTATTACATATAACTTTTGACAGTGATCAGTGCTAAAAATATGCACAGTACTAATGGGAAAGAATTAAACATCTAGGGAGCTCAAAGGGTTAAATGTGTGCCTAACCAGTGTTTTTGTGTACTATGTGTGCTGCTTTCACAAGGAATGTGGTGGATTTCATTCCCAGCATTGCAGGGAAAGTAAACCCTTTACATGCCAGCTGTCAGGATGGAGATCTGCCTTGTTTCCAGGCTCTCTCCTCGACGATCGGCTTCTCTTGTGACTAATCACAGCAGAAGCGTCCCTGTGCGAAAGTGCACAGGGACTGTATATATACGTGATTCTGCACAGTACAGACATCCTATAGCAGTAAATCTGCTAAAGGATGGTCAACAAGTGGTTCAATTTCAATATTTTAGCTTAATATACACTAAAACTTTGGTTTGAGAGGGTTTTGCAAGACAAGAAAACATTTTTAATACGTTTTGACTTGATATGTCACAACTGAGTTTAAAAGAGAAGAGAGGCTCCTCTCAGTGTAGCAATATAGTTACATTTAACCCCTTCCCACCTTGCGTACGCATTTATGCGTCCTCGGCTTTCGGGTAAAAGCCGCTTGGTTGTTATCCCGGAGTAGTGGGAGGGGACATCCCCCCTCCCACCGCTCTGACCAGGCCTCCCATCCCACCGGGAGACCCAATCCGCGATCCCGCACCTTGTGACAGACTGGAACAAAGCCTTAAATGGCTTCATTCCAGCCTCCTGAATGTAAACACGAAAGTGACGTCACAACGTCACTTCTGGTTTAATCAGCTGCCAATGGCGCCGGATTTAAAAAAATATACATTATTCAGAATCACAGTTTTCGCCGATCTGAATACTTTGAATTGCAAAGGAGGGATTTGGGGTCTTTTAGACCCCCGATCCCTCCATAAAGAGTACCTGTCACCACATATTACTGTCACAAGGGATGTTTACATCCCTTGTGACAGCAATAAAAGTAATATATTTTTTTTAAAACACAATTTAATAATGTAAAAATAAATAAAATAAATAAGGATTTTTTTTTAATGTGCCCCTGTCCCCGTGAACTTGCGCAGCAAAGAAAATGCATACGGAAGTCACGCCCACATATGTAAACGGTGTTCAAATCACACATGTGAGGCATTGCCGCGATCGTCAGAGCGAGAGCAATAATTCTAGTACTAGACCTTCTCTGTAACTTTAACCTCGTAACTGTAAAAAAAAATAAAGTATCACCTATGGAGATTTTTAGGTACCATAGTTTGTCGCCATTCCACGAGCGCAATTATAAAGTGTAACATGTTTGGTATCTATTTACTCGGTGTAACATCATCCTTCACATTATACAAACAAATTGTGCTAACTTTACTTTTTCATCTGACACTTTTGACACTTTTTTGAGGCCATTGACATTTATACAGTGATCAGTGCTAAAATAGCCTGGCAAGGAAGGGGTTAACACTAGAGGGCGATCAAGGGGCTAAGTGTGTTCCCTGGGAGTGTTTCCAACTGTATGGGGGCTGGGCCGCCTGGGAGAAGAGAGAGATCACTGTTCCTGATCACTAGCAACAGCAGATCTCTCTGTAACTCCCCTGTCAGAATGGGGACCTGTCTGTTTACATTGACAGATTCCCATTCTGGATCTCGTTCCTTTGATTGCGGGTGGCCAGCAGACAATGTGGCCCGCCGGCCATGCGCTTAGGGGCCTCCCACAGTACAGCGCGTGCGCCTGCTATGGCTCCTTAAAGGAGACGATGTACACATACGGTGGTGGCTTGTCGGCAAGTGGTTAATTGCTGCCTAAACACACATAGGACTTACCCAATCAGCTGCATAAACAGATTTTTTTTTTCATACTGATAAGTTACCACACAATCTGATTGTTCGTCACCTTGTCATGACTTCATTACATCTTGGTTCTTCACGCTGCATCTACTAGAAAAATAGCTTAACCACTTAAGGACCCATCTTTTCTGAGAAAAAAAACATATTTTTTTTGTTAGAAAATTACTCAGAACCCCCAAACATTGTATATTTTTTTCTAACACCCTAGAGAATAAAATGGGGGTCATTGCAATTTTTCTGTCAACCCATATTTGCGCAGCGGTCTTACAAGTGCCCTTTTTTGGGAAAAAATACACTCTTTAAATAAAAAAATAAGACAACAGTAAAGTTAGCCCAATTTTTATTTTTATATTATGAAATATAATGTTACGCAGAGTAAATTGATACCCAACATGTCACGCTTCAAAATTTCGCCCTCTTGTGGAATTGTGACAAACTTTTACTCTTAAAAATCCCCATAGGCGTTGTTTAAAAAAAATCTACAGGTTGCATGTTTTGAGTTACAGAGGAGGTCTAGAATTTTTGCGCTCACTCTACCAATCGTGGCGATACCTCACATGTGTGGTTTAAACAAAGTTTTCACGTATGCGTTCGCTTCTGCATGCGAGCTCGGCGGGACGGGGTGCATTTACAAATTATTTTTTTTCTTATTTATTTTACCTTTTATTTTTACGCTGTTCTTTTAAAAACAAAGTGTGTCACTTTTGTTCCTATTACAAGGAATGTAAACATCCCTTGTAATAGAAAAAAAGTATGACAGGACCTCTTAATTATGAGATCTGGGGTCATAAAGATCTCAGATCTCATATTTACACTAAAATGCGATAATTTTTTTTTTTTTTTAAATGTCATTTGTAAAAAATATGTATATTTTTAAGATCTATGGGCAGAACTGACAGTTTGACGTCACTTCTGCCTTGCAATGCCCCTCTCCCACCATCAATAAAAGTGATCTTGAGGCAAATCCGCCACAAAGACCACTTTTATCTGAAATTGGACCGCCCACTGAAGAAGAGGATACGGGGGTAATGGTAGCTAGCTGGTATATGGTATATATTACATACCATGTTATAACGACGGCGGGTGTTACGGAAGTGGTTAATACATAAAATTGGTATTATTTAGACTAATGCATTGTGCTAGCTACTGTATGGCTGCCTTTATTAAAATATTTTTGTTTTTCCCCTTTTATTAGAACCTCTATATTTCCTGATTCTTACTTTGATGCATGTTAGTGATGCAAACTCTTTAGTAAACATTGTGTGTACTGTGCCCTGTTCTGATAACTGAGCTTATGCAGTTAAACCTGTTGGTGTCAGAAGAAATAGTGTTGTATTTATGAAAGCAAAGCGTTGTGAAATGTATTTGGAATATGGGTTGGCTCTATGTCACCTGCATTTATAAAGATGCTCCATCTGGAGCATAGCACTTTCTGCTTTGCCTTGCCAGAACCATGCAGTACAAGACATTTTCATCAAGTCTCCTCATATCGTATTTTCATTTTACATTTATTTTCACTTTATCTGCATGAGAAAATGTAAAGCTGCCAAACAAATAGCTGAACAGAGCAACACTTCCCTCTAGTGAATATTCTGTGACAGAAATTAATGACAGTTAAAAGTCTTTTAAGGGTTTGTAAGGATCAAAATAATAACATTTAAATCAAACTTTGATACAAGTTATGATATAAAACGATGTTACAGCTACCGTTTCAATAGTCATGTACACTGAAGCCTCTTACAAAGCTTACACAAATTGTAATGACAACTGTAAAATAAATATGGATAATCAGATTGCACCTATCCTATTGGCCAGATCAGTTTGTGAATAACGCATGATTTTGGTGCAGTCATTGTGTACTGTAATTGTGCACACAGGATACCAGCACAGGAGGTTAGTATTCACAGGTGGGGGTTTAATGAGTGCCAAATGTGGATTAAAGTGATATTATTATTTTTTTTCCAATAACAAACATGTTATACTTACCTACTCTATACTTACCCCCAGGGACGGACTGACAACTCATGGGGCCCCCGAGCAATAGAAGATTATGGGCTTACAGATGGCCACCACGCCAGGAGGCAGTGCAGAGGCAAGGCAGCTAAAATCGTGGGATTTTCACATCAAAAGCATGTCGGTTTCGGACATATCAGGGACAGATGTAAAAAAAACATAGATTTTTACATACCGTCCCTGGTTTTACTGAGCCTGGCATCCCTGATGGGGCCCCCTAGTGGCATTGGGCCCTCGGGCAGTCCCTGAGGGACTCAATGGTCAGTCCGCCCCTGCTCACCCCTACTCCTCCCCTCATCGTACCACTTAATAAGGTTGGTGCTTGTGCTGGTTTTCTCCAGAGCCCTGCTGCCTGTGTCTATTGACACAGACAGCGGAGCTTTGTCCCACTCCAAGTTCAATCATAAGATTTGATTGTCAGAAGCAGGAGTCAATGACTGGATTGAGATCAGACTCAGGTAAGAATAAGTGGGTAAGGGGAGATCCTGCAGTACTTAAGTTTTTTTAACCTTAATGAAGAGAATGCATTAGAGTAGTACTAAACTCCACATTTTCATTTTTACCTATAGGTGTTAGCTTATAATAAAGCTTACCTGTAGGGTAAATAAATATATACTAAACGTGCACCATTTAGGATATATTCGCTTGTTTGACAGCCAGTGATGTCATACCGGCGCCATTCCTTCAGAGCTCTGTTCCAAATCAGTGGAAGAAAGAACGGGTGAAGATGGAATCCTCTGCAGTGGTGGTTGGAGGGTTTAGTTTCCAGGTAACTCCTTCATAATGGGCTAGTATGCACTACTACCTCTTTAAGGTAAAAAACCTTAAGGCTTTAGAACCACTTTAACCACTTTACTACTGGCCGCCGTCAATTGACGGCGACACGATAATGCTTTAGTTCTGGAAGGACGTCATATGACGTCCTCGTCTTGCTGAGCCGCGTCCCGGGCGGCCGCGATCACCCCCGGCCCCCCGCGATTGCCCAGTAACTGACCAGGACCGTGGATCTCTGTGTGTAAACACAGAGATCCACATCCTGTCAGGGAGAGGAGACCGATGCTGTGTCCCTTGTACATAGGGACACAGATCGGTCACCTTCCCCAGTCAGTCACCTCCCCCTACAGTTAGAATCACTCACTAGGGTACACATTTAACCCCTTGATTGCCCCCCAGTGGTTAACCCCTTCCCTGCCAGTCACATTTACACAGTAATCAGTGCATATTTATAGCACTGTTCGCTGTATAAATGTGAATGGTCACAAAATAGTGTCAAAAGTGTCCGGTGTGTCCGCCGTAATATCGCAGTCATGATAAAAATCGCAGATCGCCGCCATTACTAGTAAAAAAAAATGCTATTAATCTATCCCCTATTTTGTAGCCGCTATAACTTTTGCGCAAACCAATCAATATACGCTTATTGTGAATATTTTACCAAAAATATGTAGAAGAATACGTATCAGCCAAAACTAAGGAAAAAAATAGTTTTTGTATATATTTTTGGGGATATTTATTATAGCAAAAAGTTAAAAATATTGCTTTTTTTTTTCAAAATTGTTGCTCTTCTTTTGTTTGGGTAAGTGTTATGAATATGCAGAGGCTACTATTAACCACTTACCCCCCGGACCATATTGCTGCCCAAAGACCAGAGTACTTTTTGCGATTCGGGACTGCGTCGCTTTAACAGACAATTGCGCGGTCGTGCGACGTGGCTCCCAAACAAAATTGGCGTCCTTTTTTTCCCACAAATAGAGCTTTCTTTTGGTGGTATTTGATCACCTCTGCGTTTTTTATTTTTTGCGCTATAAACAAAAATAGAACGACAATTTTGAAAAAAATGAATATTTTTTACTTTTTGCTGTAATAAATATCCCCCAAAAATATATAAAAAAACATTTTTTTTCCTCAGTTTAGGCCGATACGTATTCTTCTACATATTTTTCGTAAAAAAAAATCGCAATAAGCGTTTATTGATTGGTTTGCGCAAAAGTTATAGCGTTTACAAAATAGGGGGTATTTTTATGGCATTTTTATTAATATTTTTTTTTACTAGTAATGGCGGCGATCAGCGATTTTTTTTTCAGTATTGCGACATTATGGCGGACACTTTGGACATTTTTGACACATTTTTGGGACCATTGGCATTTTTATAGCGATCAGTGCTATAAAAATGCATTAGATTACTATAAAAATGCCACTGGCAGTGAAGGGGTTAACACTAGGGGGCGGGGAAGGGGTTAAGTATGCCTGGGTGTGTTCTTACTGTGGGGGGGGGTGGCCTCACTAGGGGAAATACTGATCTTCTGTTCATACATTGTATGAACAGAAAATCAGCATTTCCCCTGCTGACAGGAACGAGAGCTGTGTGTTTACACACACAGCTCCTGTTCCCCGCTCTGTACCGAGCGATCGCGTGTGCCCAGCGGCGATCGCGCCCGCCGGGCACACGCACGGGAGTCGGGGGCGAGCGGGGGGCGCACGCGCGCCACCGGCGGGGGGCGCGCGCGCGCCACCGGCGGCGCGCGTGCGCCCCTAGTGGCGGCTAATAGGCAGGACGTCATATTACGTGCTCTCGCCTAGGAGAGCCACCTTGTGGACGTATTTCGACGGTGCGGCGACGGCAAGTGGTTAATAGGATTTTGCAATAGGGAATCAATTTTTACGTTCCCAATCCCAGGACCCTTTTCACCATGATCATACAGAGAAGAGATACTGGGGCCATCTATTGACTTGTATCTAGTTTACACCAGGGGCGTGCAGTCAGGGGAGGCAGGGGAGGCAGGTGAGGCAGGTGATGAACATTAAAAAAATTATGCCAACAAAGAAAAAAGATCGAGCTTTGAGGGTCGTAGCTCGGTGACCTGGGGTCACAGAGACCCCAAAGTTGGGGGATAGATAGTTGAAGTCCTACTCCACCACCAAAATTGGGGTTCCTGACACCTATAGTTCCGGAGATACAGGGCTTCTTGTGCAGCCTGTCAATTACCTTAAAAACAAAATATAATAATTGATTGTATATTACTTACTTATGGTAATTAACCATTTCCCACCCAGGCCAATTCTGACACCCCCCACCCCTCCCCAATGTAAAAATCTTAAATGTTTTGATAGAAAAATACTCAGAACCCCCCAAACATTATATATATATTTTAATAGCTGATTTTTCTGTTTAGCCTCTTAAAAAAATAAGCCCTGCTTTAAGGGTAATTTTTTACCTTTTCTTAAGTTCAGTTCAACTACTTCCGCCTAGAAGGATTTGCCCCCTTAATCAACAAAGTATTTTTTTGAGATGTGACATTGTACCCAAACAAAATTGACATTTTTTTTTCCCACATAAAACAATAGAGCTTTATTTTGGTGTTATTTGATCACCTCTGCATTTTTTTTATTTTGTGCACTATAAACAAAAAAATGCAGACAATTTTTAAAAATTTTTTTAAAAAAAATGTTACTTTCTGCTATAAAACCCAACATTTTTTTTTCAGCTTAGGCTGATATATTCTTCTACATATTTTTGGTTAAAAAAATTGCAATAGGCGTATATTGATTGGTTTGCGCAAAAGTTATTGCATCTACAAACTATAGGAAAGATTTTGTTTTTACTGGTAATGGCAACGATCTGCGATTTTTAGCAGGACTGCAACATTGCGGTGGACAAATCTCACCCCAAATTACACTTTTTGGGGACCAGTGACACTATTACATTGATCACTGCTATAAAAATGCACTGATCAATGTAAAAATGACACTGGCAGGGAAGGGATAAACGCTAGAGGGCTATCAAGGGGTAAACTGTGTTCCCTCAGTGTGTTATAACTGTAGGGGGATGGGCTTACTGAAACTTGATGAGATCACTGTACCCGATCACTGGGGACAGTAGATCTCTGTCATGTCACTAGGCAGAACGGGGAAATAGCTTGTTTACCTAGGCATTTCCCCGGTCTGCCTCTCCTCACGAGCCACTGGCAGACATTGAGTCCTGGGGACCCGCGGGCACGCTCCCACAGTGCCTGCTATCTTGCCTTTACTGACTGATGTACAGGTACGTCATTTTGCACAGGAGAGACGAGCTGCTGCAGTATGTCTGCGTGAGCAGGTCAGCGAGTGGTTAAATAATCCCCACCACTTCCACGGTGAACACCAGCACTGGCTGATTATCATATACTCTGCCTGCAGATCAGTCTGCTTAGGAGTATTTTTGAGTGCATTTAACATGCTGCCATTTCACCCAGACCTGAGGAAGGGGATTGTGTAGCCTCCCAACCACATTGACTGTATTTTTGCGACTTGTTGTAACAAGTTCAACAATAAAGACTTTGGATTTTGGAGGAATTTTAATTAGTCACTCTCTTTGACTTATCACACTTATAGGGCCAGATTCACGTAGATCGGCGCAAATTAAGTTACTCCAAACATATGTCATTTAAGTTACGGCGCCCTAATTTTGTGTCGTAAGTGCCGTATCCACAGCGCATCTGCGCCCAAATTTGCGCAAGCGTAACTTAAATCCCGAGGCGTAAGGTGGGGTTATTGCAAGTGGGAAGGAAGTGGGCGTGCTCCATTGTAATGAGCCGTGACCCCATGCAAATGAAGGGCCGGCCGTACTGCGCATGCGCGCATGAATCTGCACCTCACTGGGCATGTGCAGAACTCGGCTCGGCGCAATCAGTGAGATAGGTAAAAGGCCAAGCGTACTTAGTTTGAGAATCTCCCTGTGTATAAATAGCCCCAGACAAACACACTTCCCTTGCAAAAGTACATCCCTGTGTTCCCCTTTCCTAGAGCAAGTTGCTTTTGCTCTGTCGTCTGTTGGTGTGTGTTGGTGAGTTTAGTGTTAGATAAAAGATTTGGAGGAGTAGTAGAGTGTAGTAGCTGTGTTTTTTTTCTGAGTGTATTTTCTGTTTGTTTTTTCAGATTTTTTTTTATGAGTGTATTTTCTTTGTTTTTTCCGTGTTTGTTTTTGAATTTGTATTAGCTGTCTGCTTGTGTGGTTTGATTTTTGTGTGTGTTTCTTCTGTGAGTATTTGTGTTTGTTTGTTGTGTGAGTATTTGTGTTTGTTTGTTGTGTTTGTTTTTTATTGGTGCTGAGTGTTGGGTGTTATGGCACCGAAGCGCAGGAAGCTTAATTTTTTAAACACAGAAAAGCAGATACTTGCTAGAGCCATCAGCCGTTTCGGCCGTTATTTGCATGGCCCTGAGAGCCGGAACACCACCCCGGCCAGGAGGAAGGAGATCATTAAAAAAATTACTGATCAGATCAATGCGGTGGGGGGGAGACGAGGACCCCCAGTGGGATTCAAAAGAAGATCAACGATCTTAGGAGCCTGGTCCAGGACAAGATGGCCAAAATAATTGCCCATGCCACGGGCACTGGAGGAGGCCCACCCTGCTCCGTCAGGCTGACTGAGGAGGAATGGGCAGTGGCCCGGTGTTTCCATAGCCAGCAGGTGGTGGGCCTGCCTGGCTTTCAATCTGATTCTCCTGTGAGGACAGGTAATTTTGGGGTTTTTATATCTGGTGATTAGCATGTGTGGGTGGGGGATGGGAAGATGTGCCAAGTGTGTGGATCCTCCAACCTGTGAATGTTTTGTGTCCTCCACAGATGGCCAGGAGATTTCTGGGCCATCAGGCCAGGAGATTGCTGGGCCATCAGGCCAGGCTGCACCATCCCCAGGACAACAGGCTGCAGAAGAGCCCCAAGAATGGCAGGAGTCCCCAGGGGAGGGGAGTGGCCACACCTCCCCTCATGAGGAGGTTGAGGGGGGGAGGATGAGGGGGGGAGGATGAGGATGAAGATATGGAGATTGCCAGGGAAATCCTTTTGGCTTCGGATGTGGTTCCCCCTGAGGCTACCCCTGAGGCTGGCAGCAGTCAGGCCTCCATCAGGGGTAGCCCCTCCCACTCCTCCCCCAACAGGCCTCCCCCACAAGGGTCTCTCTCTCCCCTCCTCCCAGGCCACAAGACTCAGCTGCAGGCAGGATGGCGACCCAGAGGACCAGGGGGTGGCCGAGTGTCTGCCGGCCAATCTGCAGAGGGACAATGCCCGGCAGACCCGCCATCTGGGTCAGATCAACCAGACTCTGACCCAGATGGAGGACAGCCTGGGCTCAATTAAGGAGTCACTCACTGATGTGGCCACAAACTCCTTGGCAGTCATCACATGCATTTGTGACCTGCAGACCGCCACAACAGGCGTGGCCCAGGAGGTGAGTGCCCTGACCCAGGCTGTCCAGGACAACACCCGGGCTGTCCAGGCCAATACGGCAGCCCTCACAATCAGTCTGAACAGAATTGCAGTGGCCTTGGAGGGCAGGCCAGCAGGTGGACAGTCACCAGGGGAGGCTCCTCCTTCCCCTGCTCACCGCCCCATGAGTCTCCTCCTTCCCTTGCTCACCCCCCCAGGAGTCTCCCCTGGTTGGCCGTGGCCATGGCCGTGGGCGGCCCAGGCGTAGCTCTCGCCGCCGCCGTTAACTTTTGGGGTACTTTTTTTTTTTTTTTTTATTATACTGTACTTATGATTTGTTTTATGTGTGTGGGGGTGGCATTCCTGATTAAATAAGGGGTGTCACCCTCAGTTTTGGTGGAGTAGGGATCCCCAGGACCAGAGAGAAGTGATCCCAGGTCCATGTGAATGGTGTATGAATGCACAGTGACATAATTGGAGCCGTGGCGTGGCGTTACTGCTCCCAAGTACCATTGGGGGTACTTGGATCTAATCCAATTAGATGTGCATGTGATGTGTCTGTGCTAGGGACCACAGTGGGTGTGCATGCATGCATTCTCATTGTGCCATGTTTAATGTGTGTGTTTACTGTGCAAAGATGCCTTCTGCGAGGCGTCTCCTGGCTGCTGTTCCCTCAGAAGAGGGGGTACCTTGGGTTAGGGGGGGAATGTCTGGTTCAGGGGTCAGGTCATCACGTATGTCAATCTCCAGGCCCCTTCTCACTGCGAAGTTGTGTAGCATGCAACATGCACCGATGATCTGGCACACAAAGTTTGGGGAATACAACAGGGTACCCCCAGACTTATCCAGGCATCGGAAACGTGACTTCAGGAGGCCAAATGTGCGTTCCACCACTGCACGGGTACGTATGTGTGCAGCATTGTAGTTTTCACTCACCAACCAGCCAGCTGTCCCCATACACGTTCTGTTCCAATTCTCTGGAGATGTTGCTGTGACGGTATATGTAGCTGTCATGGCTGGATCCTGGGAATTTGGCACAGACGTGCCATATGAGGCATTGGGCATCAACTATCACCTGTACATTGATTGAATGCCAGTGCTTCCGATTGCGGTACATGTGCTCTGTTTCACGGGGGGGCTGTAGTGCCACATGTGTGCAATCAATGGACCCGATGGTGCGTGGGAATCCTGCAATTTTGAAAAAATCGGTCATTGTGTTCATTCGCTGGACCTCCTGGGAGGGTTTGATGATTTGGTTGGCCATGCATCTGAGGATTGCAGGGACAACCTGGTGCACACATCTGATAATGGAGGATTGTGACATCCCAGCCACACCTCCACTTGTGCGCTGAAAAGAGCCAGTGGCAAGGAAATGCAGTGTTGTCATTACCTTGATCAGTGGCTGCACTACATGTGAGCGGTGTGTTGGGCTGGTGAGATCATCCTGCAGGATTGTGGTTAATTCCAGGATGGCTTCACGGTTGAATCTGAAGTTGCGATACACCTCAGAAGCAGACATGCCAAAGACATCTAGGCGTCTGCGGTATACCCTCTCCTGTGCCCTCCTCCTCCTCTGTTCCCTCCTCCTTCTTTGCGCCTCTAAAGTCACTAGTGCAGTTATGAGCATGGATGCCCCTGGTATGTTGGCAGACAGATTGTAGTCCGGCAAGTGTGTGTGCTCAGCTCTTCCTTAATGGTGTTGCTTTAGCTGACCTTTACACGGCTGGTGCAAAATTAAGGCACCTTTTATAAAGTGTAACTTCCCACCGGGAAACTTTGCCTATCAAAACAGTGGTGTGTCTAGCGTATTTTGCGTGCGAAGAAGCGCCGGTGTAATTCTTTTAGGTAGGACGGAAAAACCTGGATTTCAGGCGTATCTCGTTTTGAGGATCAGGCGCAAAGATACGCGCGGCGCAAATTTCAATTACGCCGCGCATCTCGAGATAAGTCAGCGTAAGTGCTTTGTGAATCTGGCCCATAGTTCTGGAAGAAATTATTTGACTTTTTGTGTCTATATATATATATATATATATATATATATATATATAGATTGTTTTATAAGTTTATATAGGATATATGTATTTATAATCTTTTATTCATGGTGATTTGAGTTCATGTCCTTTGTTATTTTTTTTTTCCTTTTTTTTTTTCATTACACTTACTTGATTGTTGTAAATAATTGTGGTTACGTATTAGTCATGTGTGATAAGGTTTGTTTGTCAAGCACTCGGGACACTGATTGCATTATCCGACACCTGTGTAGGAGGAGTGAGCCTTTATCAGGCCCCATGCTTCAGTTGTACTTTTAAGAAGCACTATTGATAATGTGAAACCGATCACCTCTCCTGGATCCTGTGTCTAAGGCCCCGTACACACGACCGAACATGTCTGCTGAAACTGGTCCGCAGACCAGTTTCAGCGGACATGTTCGGTCGTCTGTACGTCCAACCGGGCAATTTTCCAGGCGGATCGGACAGGTTTCCAGCGAACAAATGTTTCTTAGCATGCTAAGAAACATGTCCGCTGGAAGCCTGTCTGTCGGACATGTTCGGTCGTCTGTACAGACTCACCGTACATGTCCGCTTTGCCGAAAGCCCTCGCATGCGTCGAAGTGATTCGACGCATGCGTGGAAGCATTGACCTTCCAGGGCCGCGCACGTCGCCGCGTCATCGTCGCGGCGATGATGCGGCCACGTCACCGCATATCGTGTCCGTGCGGATTTCTGTCTGATGGTGTGTACAACCATCAGACAGAAATCTCCGAGCGGACATGTCCGCTGAAAACGGTCCAGCGGACCGTTTTCAGCGGACAGTCCGTCCGTGTGTACGAGGCCTTAGTCTTGGTGACTGTCATTTAACTATTTTGGGAATAATAAACTACGCTGGATCGTTTCTGATGGTGTGTAGCCTTTTTCTCTTCTCCCAAAGTGGTATAATTATTATTGCCTCTAGCCTTTTATCTTCAACAGGACTTTGAGGATTAATGAAAAGGGAGAGAAGACATATATAAAATGGAAATTTCCATGACTGCAGCAGTTGAGGATCCATTGTTCCTGATAAATACAGAAGCAGTCTGGCATTGTGGCTGAATGAGGCCTTAACATCGGAGCCCCCATTTGTTGAAGATCTTTGTGAAGTAAGTAACACATATTTTCTGACAATTTCTTTGGATCCACAAAGGTCCAGCTGAGTGTCAGATGTTCTTGAGGCCCCAGGAATGCTGTCTTTGAGTTTTTTCCCACCATTCCAGGATGAAAATAATTTCCTAAAGAAGGGGAAAATATTTCACACCTCCCTGGCAATTGATTTATTCCAGTTACTGAGAAACTGTGAAATTTGTAATTGTGAGGCATAATACTTTCATGTCCTACTTCATGTGTCTTGAATCTTCACTCTTGTCAGGCACCCTCTGAATTCTGCAGCTCTGCCCTTAGCAGTAGCTGCTAAGCTACTACTTGATTGGGTTCTAGTTAGATAAAATAGGATTAGGTTTTTCACTTTATTTGTTAAAAAAAAACACACTACCTTTTTTCTTACCTTAACATGTGTAGCACCCTCTACATAGGTAAGTGCTATATTGGGATTCATTTTGTGTGAGTAGTTAAATTTAGGCAGGCCTGACTAGCAGCCAGGCCTGTTTTGGTTTGTGTGGGCTCTGTGTGGCTCAGAGTTAGCAGCTGGTGACTCACAGGCAGCGTCACTGAGACCTTCCTCTTTTTTCTACAGGATTATAGAAGGAGAGGTGGAGCTGCCTGTGGTGTTCTAATGAGCCCTGTATAATCCCAAACCTGTATTGGCAGGGTGCAGGCCTCTTTAAATACCTAGAGTCAGCTCAGCTGCAGAGGAGTTGTTGGGGTGAAAGAACTGGAGATAGAGTACTAGTCTGTTAGGCCTTTGGGGGAGCTCCCCAGTCTGAGGGTGACCTTGGGCCTGGGGGTCTGGTGCAGGATGGAGCTCTTCAAAAAGACACAACGTTTATGGACAGGAGGCACAGGAGGAGCAAGAGAGGACAGCAGAAGCTAGTACTTCTGGGCAAGTCTTCAGGAGGGAACCAAAGGTTGCAGGCAGTAGGGCTGGTGAGTGACATTTGCAACCAGAAAGACTGGTGAGGCACGCCTGAGAGGACTAGGAGCATGACGTCAGACATGGGTGCAGAGCCAGTAGTGAAGACTGCAATTCCATGGGCATTGGAGTCGGGCAGCTGCAGCCAGGAGGGCTGGCAGAGCCTGAAGAGGCATGACTGGGAGCAGTAGTCGACCAGTGGGACAGCTATCACTAAAGACTATTCATTTCTTGCTATACCATAGGGGCCTGCTAAGGCCTGGCTGAGCCAGTGTCAGACCTACCTTTAAATGTGCTAGCTGCTCCTGGGAGTTAAGAGTTGTGTGGGAGGAAGAAAGAGGAATAGTCTGCAAGCATGGAAAGTGCTGGAGGAGACTGAAGTGGTAACTTGTATAGAGAAGCGTATTTAGTTGTCTCAATTGATTGATATACAATCTACCAATTAATTGATATACAATCCCCCAATTTATTGATATACAATCCAACAATTGATTGATATACAATCTACCAATTGACTGATATACAATTCACCGGGCATCCCAAATCTCCCTTACCCATCCAAGTTCAATTCCCTCAATAAAACAAACAAAAACAAGCACATGGACTGTTTTCTGCTTGAGATTAACTGAGGATTGAACACCGGGCTGGACAGGGTGACAGGTGGACCACAACACTCAGCGGCTCCTATAGGGGCAACACTACACATGCTTTAAGCAAGTGTCTAGATGTGAAATAAGGTATCCATGCTCCTTTAGGTGAAGGGTTTTAGTATAATTCTAAACTGAGCTGATTATAGTATTAGCTAGTGCTAATTTTTCTCCTGAATAAAAAGACCTTTTGTTTCTATCCAAACAACAATACAGTGTAATAGTGTTTTTACATAAAGTTTTATTTTCATTATTTTGTGCACATGTATTGTACTTCTGGGAGCTGAGCTATCATTGACTGCTCCCCTCTGCGTATATACAAGAATATCTTACCTTTCAGTCATTTAAAGTCTAGTGCAATATAAGCAAAGGCATTCAGGTATGATGTTTTTGGAATCATTGTCTGTCAAGTCTGACGAACCACAATGGTGTGTATGAACAATAATTGCTGTAAGGGTTTCTGTGCACGTGGGTATAATGTTTTCTATTGTACAAATAAACATTTTATATACTAGACAGTGTCAAACTGTGTATTTCAAATCTCCATGTTATACATTACTGTATATACCATTTTTGTTAGTACTTCCTGTAGCAAAACTAAATTCGTAAGGCTCCATTTACATCTAGGCAATTTTAATTGCTGGGGGAATCGCCGCGATTCTGGCTTGCGATTCCATAATAGAGGCAAAACACAGGACGCATTTGTGATTCCATGGTTTCTTATTGGCAACCCAAACGCAGAACGATTTTGCCACGATTGTCTACTGACAAATTGTGACAAAATCGCTCAAACAAAATCATGGGGCACATTTCGCCCAAAAGAAGTCCTTTTTGGCAACACATATCCCGTGTTTAGGGTGCCCTTGAGAAATAATGGCATCACAAATGTGTCCCATGTTTTGGCACGATTGTGGAATTGTGGGCAGAACCGCAGAGCTTCCACCACAATTTAAACTGCTTAGGTGTGAATGGAGCCTAAGTGCGCTTTTAAACACTTTTTTGCTGCTTGGTGCATCCCCTGGACAAAATAGTTCCTTAAAATATATGGAATTGTCCCATGTTTTCATTTCACTACACATCAGAATTAATTTACTCCAGACAAAACTTTTTTTATGATTTTGGATAAAATATGGAAGAAATAAAACCTTTGTTAGCTATTTATTTTTGTCTATATTCCCTCGCTGTATTTGGGAGAGAACTTGAGGGGAATCCAAAATTGTTGGTTGGAACTTGAACAGCAGTAGATTGAATGTCAATGGAGACCCCTAGAAAAAGTTCCCCAAAATGCAGACAGCAATAAACACTGTATAGTGGATTTAACACTTTCAGCTAATTCTTCCCTCTTTATCCAAAGTTTGAAAAATTTGGTTGGAGTTACACTTTAATAAGGTGGTTGGGAGTTTACATTTTTGAAACTGAATGCTCAGTTAGCTAAAGTAAAGGGGGCAGATCCCCAAAATAATTACGCCGGCGTATCTATTGATACGCCGCGTAATTTTAAATTTCCTGCGTCGTAGCTTTGTTTTGTATCTACAAAACAAGATACGACTGCATCTCGGATTGATCCGACAGGCGTACGTCTTAGGCCCCATACTCACGACCAAACATGTCTGCTGAAACTGGCCCGCGGACCAGTTTCAGCAGACATGTTTGGTCGTGTGTAGTTACGAGCGTACAGAATTTCACCGTACATTTGCCCGCCGGGCCGTTTTTCAGCAGACATTTATTTGCAAACTTGTTTTAAAACCGTCCGCTCAAATCCTGTCCGAACGGACATGTTTGGTGGTGAGTACACAAAACCAACGTACAAAAACCTCGCGCATGCTCAGACTAAATGAGGCCACGGGAGCGCTCGTTCAGGTAAAACTCACGTTTGTTTGGGATATGGCACATTCGTCACTAGAAAGATTAATTCTAGCAATAGAACACTGAAGCAAACCACACAATAAACAACACTTGATGCCGTCGTTTTATTCATTCTTCTCTTGCTAGAAATAATCAGTTATTTAGCTCATGTTATTTCAACTGAGTTGTTCCATACTGAAAAGTGACATTTGTTAGCTGTGATGTAGTAAGATTTTAGCAATCTTTTATTGGCCCGACGTATCATATTTTTAGTGGTCCTCCACATGTATATTTTTTTGCTTTTAATGTTTAATGTTTATCTTTCCCACTTTATTTATGTGTTTATAGTTATGTCACCATTTAGAAATTTTTATTAGCAAATTGTTAGGATTTTGCATTTGTTTGTATATTTAACTGGATTTTTTTGAAGGTTGTTTAAATTGTCTACCATGTTGGCACACCAAATGCCCCCCCCCCCCCCCACATGAGTTAGTGAATATTTTAGATGAAACATTTTATTTGTTTGTAATGTTTTATGCCTAAAATAATACCCACAGTATTCCAAACAATAGGCACGTTTTTAAATTCAACAAAAAGGCTTTTATTTTAGCAAATGATAAAAAGGAACAAAAACAGAATGGCAGCACTTGAACAGCTAGCAAAATACATGCAAACTTGCATTGTCAAACATGGTGAAGGCTAAACTAGCCAACCTCAGGAGGCACACAAACTAAAATCTGAAGCAGCAGCACATAACACCAAAGGAACCCAAGCTGTGATAGTCCAAACAAGATGCCATTTGTGGGGGATCAAATGGAAGGCAGGGCATCAACGTCTCCTCTTCCTTGCAACCTTCCTTCCAGGCTGCCTTCCAGCGGGTCTTCCCTGGGCCCTTGCAGGTGGGGATGATGTGGCAGCAGGAGTATGATGTTCAGCAAGCCGGGCCGGGTCACATAGCCCAGTGTCTGGGGTCAGCAGCTCCCTCTCCATCCACCAAAGGGCCTGGTTGATGATGCCCTTGGCCAATTGCCTCTGCTCCTCCGTGCCTTTATTCAGATCATGTGCCACGGAGGCACTGTAGGCCTCAGTGGGGTTGAGGGGGGCCCTCATGATGGCACTCGCCTCCCTAATCATTTGGAGGCTGGCTTCCTCCACTGCCCCCAATTTCTTCTTACGGCCTGGTGGCCTAATATAAAGGGGAGGAGCCTGGCTGGTGCTGGTTGTCCTGGGGAGCTGCTGAACGCCACTGGGCCCGGCCTCCTCCTGGCTGCCACTGACCCCTTCGGCCTGGCTGTCAGTGAGGAGAGGATCTGCCACCTCCTGGCTGGTCTCTTCTTCCTGTGTAAAAAAAAGGGACATGTTGTAATATATTTCTAAATATAATCACTCACATTTTCATGCTTGAATCTTATTTTTTGCATTGAATTTAAACTTGAAAACAGACTGACCCTCTGACCCCTGCAGTTGTCATCCCTGACACCTATTTGTTTGCCCACGACTTTTCATTTTTGCTTCACAGCTTGTATTTTATTAACCAATATCAAGTCAAGAATCAAACAATAATTAATATTATTCCATAAATAGTTATGAAACTACTATACCTCATCATCGTAGAGGCGCAGATCTGCCTCTCTGTCAGCCAGGCCCTCTTCATCCGACTCTGCAGGGCTGTGGTGATCTGGGGAAGTCCCGCTGGGAGGTAGCGTGGAGGGAAGGTTGGGATTCAGACTTGACATAGATGGCCTGCCTTCCAGTTGATCCCGCAAAAATGACATCTGGCTGTAATACCACAGCTTGGGTTCCTTTGGTGGTCTTGCTGCTGCTCCAGATCTTAGCTGCTTTTGGTGAGCTTTGTATGCTCTCCTATATGTGCCCCTGAGGTTGGCAAGTTTATCCTTCACCATGTTGGCACTGCATTCTGGCACCCATGTCCTCATGTATGCTGCTAGCTGTTCAAGTGCTGCCGCTCGTACGTCCTTGTTGTGGTAGGTGGGCTGCTTTGAATCCCACAGGATGGGCATTTCCCTAAATTTATCCAGCAAGTGCTGGATAATCTCTTGGGTCTGCAGGAGATCCATTGGTAAATCTTGATTGTTATAATTTTATTCTAGATTACAAAAATAACAAGAAACCAAAAACACGATTTAAAAAATGCTCAGCATTTACATTGATAGAATATGTTGTTAAAAAAGTAGGACCTATATAGAAATACAAACACAGTGTCTCTTGTTTCCAAAATGCTGGCCAGCTCTGCCCCATTGGTTGGTTGTAGCTAACATTTTTTAAAAACATGCCGCCCCTTTGGTTACATTGCAGGAAATAATAGAAATGTACAACCATACACAATTATTACAAATGACAGCATTCATCAAGGCACTATTGCATGTGTAGATATCCTGCCCCTCAGCATTGATTACCTGAAAGAAACTTCCTAATGACCTCTGTCCAACCAACACAGAACAATACTTGGCCTGATCTGAATACACCCTACATAATTGCTAATGAGTCACAGCATTTTTGACATCTCTATTTTGTGATGTCTCCAAAAGCATTTGGGTACGAAAATCACATTCTGGTATCCAAGAGACATAATAGCTTAATAAAACTGTGCAACCAACAGACCAAACCCCCATCCCATGGCTCTACATTTTATAGCCCGCTGCTGATCCCATGTTTAAATTTCTTACCTGCCTCTCTCCAAATCCTTGTTTGTTACGCTCGATGAATTAACACGTAACCTACGTAATCACGTCAAGCGCCTTTTATCCACTCCGCGTATGTATGAAACGCCGCCCTCGTCACCTTTGCCATGCCCCTAATCAATTGAAAAAGTAAATATGGCGTTAACTGTGTAGGTTCTGGAATCGCGCGAATATTCTCCGTGTAACCTACGTCAATACGTTGTTGGCATTCGCGACACTCCGCATATGCAAGAATCCCCGCCCTCATCTCCGCCCCTGACGGGACATTTCCTTGTTTCCACACCCCTAATCTCTGTGGGAAGGAAAGATGGCGATGTCACACGAGCGGGCACGGAGCTCTCATGGCGCAAGTGAAGGGACAGAGGCAGGACCGTCCCGATCCAGGCCTAAAAGATATAAAGCCACTAATATGGCGTTTGAAGAAATGGTGGAGTTGGTTTACATCATGAGGAGGAAGGATTATGATGGTGAATGTGGGCCCTACAAAACACCGAACCGTAGAAAGTCACACATAATGGACAAGGTGGCAAGGAGAATGAGGAGAATGTTTGGTGTCACCAGGTCCAAGGAGCAACTCCGGAAGCGTTGGTCCGATTTAAAATTGAGGGAGCCACATCACATGAAGAAGATCCTCAAAATTCTGCGTAAAAGTAAGTCCATATTATTTAAGGGGGGGGGGGAATATCTGCAATAATGTGTTGACATGTAGTTTTTCACATCTGCCTCCTTGGCCTGCTTGTACTTTTGAACACGTGTAGATACTGTATTGTGTTTATGTAAAATAACAACCTTTAACAAATTTTGTGAAATAGTAAACACGCGTAATATGACATTGTTTTGCAAAAAAGCGAGGTGAGTCCAGGAACAACACACCTGGACATGGCTGACTGGCCACAAACTTTGTTTTCAAACATTGTTGAATAGCAAAAGCACATAAATTAAATTGAGTGAATGTGACAGGCAAACAAGATTCATTCTCCAAAATGCAAATAAAGCTGATGTTTTAACATCTGGAAATGCAAAGCACCTGTGTCTCAACAATCAAAGGATATTTATTTGGAGGGTTGACGAGAATTAATGTTTTGGGGGGACATCCATTTGTGTCACTTCTTTGCAAAAAAGGGGCAGGATCAGAGCTTGGCCTAGAACTACGCCAAAAATGGCGGATTGCTGAAAGAATAAACAAACAAAAATCATCATAAATGTATCGTCTATGCAATGTGTGCGATTTATGATATCCAATATCAGTGTGCTGATGAGTATACCTTTTGTTTTTTCTTATTTCTTATAGGGGAAAGAAGATGCCAGCAATTGGAGGAGGCAGAGAGGGCCAGACACCCCCAAAATCAAACACCTCCACATGTTGAGGAGGAGGAGGCTGTGGAAGGAAGAGAGGAGGATGTGGAAGGAAGAGAGGAGGATGTGGAAGGAAGAGAGGAGGATGTGGAAGGAAGAGAGGAGGATGTGGTAGGGAGAGAGGAGGAAGACTTAACTCTGGATTTAGAATTCGGTGAAGATGAGGCGGAACTTGACGAAGCAGAATTGCGTGATTTTGAAGGGGTAGTGATGGATAAAGAAGGAGTTCTGGAAGAAGATGGAGGAGTCGTGGATGATGAGGGGGAGGTGGTGGAAGAAGGAGGAGTCGTGGAGGATGAGGCTGAGGTGGTGGAAGAAGGAGGAGTGATAGAAGATGAAGAAATTGGGGATGTGGAAATTATCAGGCCATCAGGTCAGTGTCACCCCAACATTAATAGGGCCAAAGATATGCAGATAGGCCGGAAACTATTTACATATTTTGAATGCCAATTTGTTTCTTTTTAGGGGATGAAGATGGTGTAGCACATTTTTCACGTGCAAGTGCTTCAATAATTGTACAGCAAGTAATGGAGTGCAGCACGGAAATGGACAATATGCGGGAAAGGATGGTCGTCATGGAGCAGAATGTGCGAAATGTCATTTCAGAGTGCAGCACGGAAATGGACAACATGCGCCAAAGGATGCTAGTCATCGAACAGAATTACAAAAATATCATTGACATGATGGGCCGTGTCAAAGACTGAAACACAAAAGCCCATCCCCCGCCCATCCCCCGCCCACAAAACAATTTTTAATTTTTGTACTTTATAATACGCCAAAATTTCTAAATGCATGCACAGTGTGCCAATATGTGCTATCTGCCATCACAGAATATCTATTGTCTGTGCTTTGTGGGTACAAACCCCTCCTCGATCCTCAAGTAGTTGAGAGGAAGAAGGGTTTGCTCCCACAAAACACAGACATTGATCACCCATGATGTCAGATAGCACATGTGGCCATTTGTCTGTTTAACCAATGACATTTGGCGATTTTTCACTGAATGTGTGCATTTAGAAATTTTGGCGTGTTCCAGTGTGAAAGCACACCATCCATGACTGACTGCTGTTCTTTTTTTATATTTTTGTTTGGTGTTGATCTTTTTTTGTTTGTAAATGTTTACAGTTTCAGATCACAAAACGAACAAGAAATCTCACCTAAAGATATAAGTTAACTAATTATCTTTAAAAAATGTAATAATTTTTTGTTGTGTTAAAATTGTTTAAAAAAAAATATACACAAACAAATACAAAGCAAAAAATATTTTTCTAGAAAAACAATACCCAAACATTTCTAAATGTAAATAAATGTCTTCTAAAAAAAAAAAAAATTTTAAAACAAAAAAAAAAAAAAAATTGAAAATATACCCAAATAAAAGGAAACATATACATTATTCTGGGTTATTGAAAAACAAAATAAATAAAACCTTGAATTTTGAACAAAAGTAGAAAAAATATATGTTTAGAAATGTATATATATATATATATATATATATATATATATATATATATATATATATATATATATATATATATATATCTCTAGAGATAGATATATAGGAGACAAGCCAAAAAATTCTGGCGTATAGTTTCAGTGAAATTATTATTACATTGTGTTTCGATCTGTATTATTGCTAATCACTGTCAATAAAGAAAAATAAAAAAATAATTCTAAGCCAATATTTTCTCAAAAAAATTAGTAAAAAATGTTTTCTGCCAAAAAATACACATTTCTTGTCGAAAAATGACTAAAATAAAAAAATATAGTTGTGACATCAAAAGCAGAAAAATGAGTGGCTTCTTATTTCTAGACTGAATACCCAGTTTGTAGATGAGTGAATAATGTGCAAATGTGGTTAGTTAATACATCTGAGTAAGTAAATTTGGCACTAGAAGTGCACTATTTTTGGAGAGAACCTGGAAGACAGAAAAATAGAGAAAAAGCAGTAATGACAAACAACTGTATAAAGTCCAATGGTCTAATTATTTATTAGTTCTGAGAATATTCCTTTCTTTTGGGGGCCGAATTAGAAAGAAATATGATCTGGCATAGCAATGGCCCCCCGACCCATGAAGTACTCAACATATTTGTCGCGTACCTCACGAGCAGATTGGGGGGCCAAGCCAGCGCGACCAGTGTCCAGGCCAGGAATGTTCTCTGAGGGTAGTCCTGCCTCAGAGCCCATGGGGGCTAGGTACGTCTGGGAGTGCCTGCGTAGAAAATTGTGCAAAATGCAGCAGGCAAATATAATGGTGTTCAATTTATATTCCGCCAAATGTATCGATGTCAGGAACAGGCGGAACCGGTTGGAGAGGATCCCAAAGGCATTCTCGACTACCCTCCGAGCCCTGGACAACCGAAAATTGAACACCTTCCTCTCTAAGGTGAGGGTCCTCTGGGGAAAAGGCCGCATTAGGTGAGGTCCAAGCCCGAAAGCCTCGTCAGCTAGGAACACAAACGGAAGTCCTTCCACATTATCTTCATCTGGTGGCAATGCCAGACCACCAGCTTGGAGACGATCATAGAAATCAGTCCGTGAGAACACTCCCCCATCTGACATCCGGCCGTTCTTCCCCACGTCCACATATAGAAACTCATACTGTGCCGACACCACCGCCATCAACACAATACTATGATAACCCTTGTAGTTATAATAGAAGGACCCCGAGTGGGGTGGGGGCACAATGCGGACGTGTTTCCCATCTATTGCTCCACCGCAGTTAGGAAAATCCCACCGCTCGGCAAATTGGGAAGCCACAGACTGCCATTCCTGTGGTGTGGAGGGTAGCTGTGGGGACAAACAAAAAAAGAGATTTAGTACTTTGGCACATAAACATAGCAAACATAATCCTACAAGCATCCTTGTGCAACTTTACATTTTTAAAATAGCATTTGCAAATTATGAAGGGAGAATTTCGGGACACAAATAGATAGGCCCACTTAATTAATAAGAGACTCCACAGCCCTCTGATGGGGACAAAAACACTTTTAAGGGGGGGTGGGGGGTGTTTAAACTGTTTTTAGAAAACAAAACCCAAAATATATAAAGTGGCAAGGTGGGGGTTGGCCCGAAGATAGCATGCTGGACAGGTTAATATTGGGTAAGATCCTAAGATGCAGGTAGGCCAAAATAAAAAGAACATGTAAAAGCTGATATCAACATGCATAGTGAGAAAAGGGAACGTTAGTTAAACACACAGCATATCTGGGAATAAAAAAAAAATGTTAGTTGCCAACATTATTAAAGACACATTGTGAGGTTCAAATGAGGTAACTTACCTTAATATACTCCTCGTGCAGAACTTTGATGATGGCAGCACACGTGTCCGGTATGATGACCCCAAGCGCCTGCGGAGAGATGCCTGTCGAGAACTTGAGGTCCTGCAGGCTCCTCCCAGTCGCCAGGTACCGCAACGTGGCAATAAGCCTCTGCTCGGCCGTGATGGCTTGGCGCATCACAGTATCCAGCAGACGGTTGAATACGGGGTCCGTCATGCGGAGAAAATTCCTATAATCATTAGGATTATTCTCCTGGATTTCCCTAAGCAGAGGCATATGTGAGAACTGGTCACGCTGGCGCAACCAATTCTTGGTCCAGAAACGCCTCCGCCCCCTGTTTCTGGCCAAAGTACTGGAATAATGAACATATCCAGCAGCCATCCCATAAACAGCACCAACTCGCGAAAATTGACGCTGCTGCTCCATCATGGCTTCAAACCGGCCGGCTGGTCAGTCAAGAACACACTCCAACAGAAAGCACAATCAAATCCAGCGGTACCTGCAAAGAACGCACGACACACAGATACGAACGCACAGTACGAATCTGCAAAGCAGAACGAACTGCACGCCTGTACCCGAATGCCAACTACGTACCCACAAGCACACGCACTGAACGAGAAAATACTACCTGCTAAAGCCTGGAGACCGAGAAGCGCGAATCAGCTCTAACCAAACCTTCACTAACACGAGCAAAGCCGTAACTAGCAAAAGCGGAACAGAGGGCGTCGCCATTGACTTTGGCCTTTCCCTTTATAGTGACGTCAAACGTGGATTACGTGCACGCGTTCAGGTCCGCAGGGAAATATGGTCCGCTGGTGTGTACAAGCCAGCGGGCCAAATGAAAAAACAGCCTTGTACGCCGGAAACAGCCCGTCGGACATTTCCAGCGAACATGTTTGGTCGTGAGTACTCGGCCTTAGTACGCCGTCGGATCTTAGGTGCATTTTTCCCGCCGGCCACTAGGTGGCGTTTCCGTCGAATTCCGCGTCGAGTATGCAAATTAGCTAGTTACGGCGATCCACGAACGTACGTCCGGCCGGCACATTTTTTTACGTCATTTTGGCTTTTTCCGGCGTATAGTTACCCCTGCTATTATGAGGCGTACTCAATGTTAAGTATGGCCGTCGTTCCCGCGTCGAATTTTTAATTTTTTACGTTGTTTGCGTAAATCGTTCGCGAATAGGAATTTGCGTAGAATAATGTCACCGTCGGAAGCATTGGCTTGTTCCGGTTTAATTTCGAGCATGCACACTGGGATACCCCCACGGACGGCGCATGCACCATTAAAAAAAAACGTTGTTTACGTCGGGTCACAACGTATTTACACAAAACACGCCCCCATCACAGCCATTTGAATTCCGCGCCCTTACGCCGCCAAAGATACACTACGCCGCCGTAACTTACAGCGCAAGTTCTTTGAGGATTCTAAAAAAATAAAAATAAGTTACGGCGGGGTAGTGTATCTTAGATACGCTACGCCCGGCGGAATAATGCGCCGATCTACGTGGATCTGGCCCAAGGTCTTTTCACTTTAATCATCCTATCACAAGTAAATAAAAACTCAGGGCCAGATTCACAGCAGAGATACGACGGAGTATCTCAGATACTCCGTCGTATCTCTCAGAGTAGCTATGCGACTGATTCATAGAATCAGTTACGCATAGATAGCCCTTAGATCCGACAGGTGTAATTGTTTTACACTGTCGGATCTTAGGATGCAATACCGCGGCCGCCGCTGAGTGGTGTTCGCGCCGTATTCCAGCGTCGGGTATGCAAATGAGGTTTTACGGCGATCCACAACGTTTTTTCGCGTTCGGTATGTCGTCGCTAGTCTAGTTTCCCGTCGCAATTTTAGTCGTCGTTTTACCTGCCCTAACTTTACACAGCCCACGTATGTGCTCTATAAAGTATGGCCGTCGTTCCTGCGTCAAAATTTAAAGAAAATGTTTTCTTGCGTAAGACGCCTGGGAATACGAAAGTACGCTACACATGTCGCCGTTTGAAAAAATGACGTCACTTTGCACAAAGCACGGCGGGAATTTCAAAACGGAGCATGCGCAGTAGGTCCAGCGCGGGAGCGCGCCTAATTTAAATGGCACACGCCCCTTTGAATTACGCGGGCTTACGCCGGAGGCCGCCGGCGTAAGTTTTCATGCAAGTGCTTGGTGAATCAGGCACTTGCGATGAAAACTTGCGGCGGTGTAACGTATCTACGATACATTACGCCGCCGCAGTTCTATGTGAATCTGGGCCTATAGGCATAGTAACTTAAGTATCAACATATATGGCAATTCAGAAGCATTATTTATATCTGGTCCCTAAGCAGGAAAGAAGAGGGAAGTCCTGCAAAGTAAATAAATGGACCAAATTGTGTCAATCCAAAGAACACCACATTTTCAAGTGTGGGCCAGGTTAAAGGAAACCTTGAAGCCCATTCTTAAGCCCTGTACCCATGCTCGGTTTTCTCAGCGGTAAAAAGTCAGCCGAGAAAACCGAGGGGAAAGATGGGATCTACTACTTACCTACGGGAAACACTGCGAGGCAGTGCCGATGGAGTATACGCACGTCCAGTTTTCCCAGGCCAAAAGCTCTCCTGGCAGTTTTCGGTCGTGTGTATGAGGCTTGAGACATACAGAGAAAAAAAAAGTCCAGTCAAAATTGGAACTCATGGAAGAAGTTAAATGTAAGAAAAGGATAAAAAAAAAAAGAAGAAAAATGATTTACCACTGATCCTCACACTCCAGGCCACTGCCCCCCATTCCCCCTCCACCCCCCGACGATGACTGAAGGTATCTGATCCAGTAATTTCAAACCTTTTAAAGTGATGTTGTTGGTAACAGGGATACTAGTCAATTTTTCATTGATCATGATCCAAGAGATTTTATTTTTTACTAATGCTAGGTTTATCACAGGAGTTTTCCATGCTCTCGCTATGGTAATCTTAGCTGCCAGAAAGATAAAGAAGGTGAGAGTCCTAAGATTTTTAGGTAACTCACTCAATAGATCAGAAAATAGTGGTGTCCTAAAATGTTTAGGAATATTGGCCCAGATTCACAAAGGAGATACGACGGAGTATCTCAGATACTCCGTCGTATCTCTCAGAGTATCTATGCGACTGATTCATAGAACCAGTTACGCATAGATATCCCTAAGATCCGACAGGTGTAATTGTTTTACACTGTCGGATCTTAGGATGCAGTACCGCGGCCGCCACTGGGGGAGTTTGCGTCGTAAACCAGCTTTGTGTATGCAAATTAGGAGTTACGACGATCCACGACGGTTTTTCACGTTCGCTACGTCGCCGCTAGACTAGTTTCCCGTCGCAAAGTTAGTCGTCGTTTTGGGTGCCTTAACTTTAGACAGCAAACGTATTGCTGTCTAAAGTATGGCCGTCGTTCCCGCGTCGAAATTTAAAATTTCACATCATTTGCGTAACACTTCTGGGAATACGGAAGTACGCTACGCACGTCGCCGATCGCAAAAATGACATCAGTTCGCGCAAAGCACGGCGGGAATTTCGAAACGGAGCATGCGCAGTAGGTCCGGTGCGGGAGCGCGCCTAATTTAAATTGTACCCGCCCATCGATTTGGACCGCCTTGCGCCGGACCTATTTACGATACACCGCCGCAAGTTTCCAGGTAAGTGCTTTGTGGATCGGGCACTAAAACTGAAAACTTGCGGCGGTGTAACGTAAACGGCTTACGTTTCACGGGCGCAATTGTACCTGAATCTGGCCCTTTCAATCCAGTCACTGAATATACCAGGTTGAATATTGTTGAATATTGTCCAGTCCCATTTTACTTTTGGGCATGTCCACCAAATGTGGAACATGCTTCCTTCCTGGCCACAGCCCCTGAAACAGAGAGGTGATGCATGTAGATTTTTTCCAACCAAGTGGGTACAAGGTACCATCATGACAATACCTTGTAATTCTCCCACACCGGGGAAGTATTTAAAATTCCTTTGTGCACCATGGTTGACCACTGGAACCAGATGTTCTTGTCTATAGCCTATCCCAGGTCAAATTAGTTGGTAAGAGAGTTTGGAAGCCTTATCCACAAACAGAGTGTACAACAACATATATTTTCATTAAAAGTCTGTGTACTATAATCACCCTGATCTTGACACAATGTCTGTAAATAATAAGTCATTTGGCGTAGTCTAGGTCTTGTAAGGTCTCCAGACAATAAGAGGGTTTTCTAATTATTTTATGGTCTATAAAAAGGGCTATCCTGTAAAGGTCCTTGTTAATCCACCATGTGAACTCTTGTAGATGTTGCCCAGGGGAAAATTGTGGATTTCTGAAAATGGGGGCCACTGGGATATAGGGGTTGAGTTGAGAGATATCTTGATATAGCACGGTCTTACCTTGAAGGGTCCCAACGTGCTTACAAACACATACTAGGGCCAATTTATAGACAGGATCTGATTAATCTACCAGCATGTCTTTGGAGTGTGGGAGGAAACCCATGCAAACACAGGGAGAATATGCAAACTTCAGGCAGATGGTGTTGTGGTTGGGATTTGAACCAGTGACCCTATTGCTGCTAGGTGAAAGTGCTAACCTTTACACCACTGCGGCTTCACAGAATATATTTTACATACCATGTCCCAGAGATTTAAGGAATGTGAGAGGAAGGGTCTATGATCTTTAGAGGGGATCCAGAGCAGTAGGTCAATAGGGAGCAAAGTACTAGCTTGGGTCTCTAATTTTATCCAATCAGGTTGATATGTCGTAGAAAAGATTTGGTAAAGCTGCATCAGTTGGGCCGCTCTATAATAAATCAAGAAATGGGAGACTCCCAGACCTCCCCACCATTTTGAGGCAAACAAAGAGGAACAAGACACTTTGCAACCCCCAGACTCTAAATAAATGTAAAGATTGTTGATTGAAGTTTTTCCAAAAAATAATAGAGGATTCTGGGGAGGGTCCTCATTTTGATCGCTCATATTCTGCCCATCCAGGAAAGAGAGTGGTTCCCCCAATCTTCTGTTCAACTACCGTAGATGTGAGGAGAGGAATATAATTTGCCTTATATAGGGTAGAGACATCTAAAGTACGTTTTATTCCTAGATAAGGGAGGGCCTGCATACACCACTGCAAAGGGAAGGAAGTGCACACAGTAATTAAGGTTGAGGTGGGGAGGGTAATGTCCATCACCTCCGATTTAGACTGGTTGACCAAGCTGAAAATCACACCAAATTTAGATAGAAGTGAGAACAGATTAGGCAGGGTCATGCAAGGGTTCGTGAGAAATAAGAAATCCTCTGGAAATAATGTGCATTTGTGATCTCTACCCCCACACTCGACATGCCATGGATGTTAGGATTTTACCTGATATCGTTAGCCAATGTTTCTATAGTGACAACGAAAATAAGGGGCAAGAGTGGACAGTCCTGTCTAGTTCCTGTTTGGATTTGCAGCGACTCCGACTTACGTCCAAAAGCTGTAATGTTAGCCAAAGGATTAGTGTACAATATATGAAGTAGTGAAAGGAATTTGGACCCAAAGTTCCATTTCCCTAAAAGGTGGAATAGAAAAGGCCAAGATAAGGAATCAAAGGCCTTGTGAAGGTCCAATGACATTCCGCGTCTGGGGCTTAACCCATCCCAATTAGAACGCAATAAGGATATAAGATCTACAGCCCTGTGGATCTGGTCTGCAGCCTAGCATCCTAGGACAAAACAAACTTGATCTACATGAATATATTGTGCTAAAAAAAGTGTTGTCTGTTAGCGTAAATTTTCATCAGTAGCTTCAGATCTACATTAATGAGTGATATGACCCGATAATTGGTCACATCACTATGGTCCTTGTCAGGCTTCGGGATCAAACAGATGTGGGCCCTATTCATGTCCCCATCCAGGTGAGCTCCATCGCTCAAGGCTGTGAAGAATCCAAACAAAGGGGGTGCTAATACATGAGCTAACTTCTTGTAGTAAGAGGCAGAGAAGCCATCTGGGCCCAGGGTCTTGGATACATGAGCCTGCTTTATTGCGGTCAATACTTCCTTCATTGTTATAGCCCCATCCATTACATCCCTATGGAAGACAGAAAAGGACAGGAGGGGCAGGTCTTTTATAAAGTCATCTATAGCACCCAGTCTCAGGGTCTCCGTCTCCTTATACAGGGAAGTAAAGTAAGAATGAAAAAGATCCAATATCTTTTGTGGGGTTTGAGTGGTAGATCCATCAGACTTTCTAATCTTTGGGATGGTCACTCCGCAGGGTCTGGGTGCCAGTTAAGAGGCTAACAGCGTGCCTGGGTATAGAATTTTGCCTGCATCCACCTAAGGCTCTTTTCTGCCTTAGTAGTTAGGAAAAGATTAAATTCAAATCTGACCGAGTCTATCTTGTCTCTGAGATCTAGGTCTGAATTGTCTTTAGTTTGAGTAAGCAGGGTGGACAACTCGTGTTCCTTTTGTCTAATCAATGAATCACAGACTTTTTTCAGCCTTGATGCAATTTGAATAAAATGTCCCCTGATTGTTGCCTTATGTGCTGCCCAGTTCATAACCATAGAGGTGTCTGAAGAGTTATTCTAGCGGAAGTTCTCTAAGGCCTCGTACACACGGACGGACAAAACCGATGAGAGTTTTCATCGGTTCACCTCTGAAGTGGCCGTACGGCATGATGTGTGTACACACCATCAGTTCAAAATCCGATCGGGTCAGAACGCGGTGACGTAAAACACACGACGTGCTGAATAAAACGAAGTTCAATGCTTCCATGCATGCATCGACTTGATTCTGAGCATGCGCGGGTTTTGAACCGATGCTTTTCTGTACTAACCATCGGTTTGGTCCGATGGGGCAGCGGTCCATCGGTTCGGTTTTGAAGCTAGTTTTAAAATTTTGGACTGAAGGAAAACAGACCGATAGCCTATACACACGGTCGGTTTGGTCCGATGAAAATGAACTTCGGTTCATTCTCATCGGACCAAACCGACCGTGTGTACAGGGCCTAAGAATTTGTTCAATATAAAAACAGATCGAGGGGTTGCTGAGTAACGAGTCATACAGTCTCCAGGGAGATGGACCTATGGAGCACTGAAGAGAGTTGCATGTAGAAATGTGCAGATCGTTACAAATTAATATTCAGGCACATTTTTCATTATTCGGAGATTCGGATATATCCAAATACCCGAATTACAATATAAACAAATTTTACCGAATGCTCCGAATAACGTAATGAAATTAGTCAGAATTTCGGAAATTTGGACTAAAATTTGAATTGAATTTTACATTGAACACCAGTCGAATTCTCACTACACATATTGCTGAAATCAAAGACTTTGTGTGTTATTAGGGTACCATTTCAAAATAATGCTGTTTTTTTTTTTTTTCACTTTGCTACATTCAAATCAAAAACAATATAACATTTTTGTTTCGACCGATTAAAAAAATTATCGATTTGATCATTTCGAATTGAAAAAAATTGGTAAATTCAAAGAAAATTCAAAAATTCCAAATACAAATTTAGAAAGCAAATTTAGAAAGCAAATTCCGAAAAACGAATTGTATGAATCAACCAAATTTAGCTAAACAAAATAACTAAATTAACAAATCAAAACGAAACAAAACAAATTGTTTCATCATGCACATGTCTAGTTGTCCACACTGCTGTGTGGTCTGACCATGTTACATCTATAATTTTTCTAGAGTTAAACAGGGAAACCGCAGACAGAACCATGAAAAATAGTCTATTCTAGAATAGGTATTATGAATACACTGGAAGAAGGTATAGTCTTTCCTGGATGAGTTAAGTTCCCACAAGAGGTCGATAAAGTTATGGTAATGTAACATTTTAGCCAGTTTAGAGCCAATTTTGGGGTAAAGTCTTCGGGAGGTGGAGAGCTGTCTCGTTTTATAAAAAAATCCTGTTTTTAACTTTTTACACACAAATGAATATGGAACTTGACTGGACAGGGTGTGTGCGAGAACTCCTATGTCCCCTTTTCAATGTGATGGCAACATTTTATGATGCAAAGCTGGGAAGAATTATAACTTTGTAGCATATGTCTACACATCTTCACCAGGTAAAAGTGTACTTATTTATGAACATAATCAATAAATAGATTTTTTCCATCAACTGATATTCATAGCTATACACATTCATTAATCGTAGTTGAAGATGCAGATGTAAATAGTTGGTGCCATCATAGTGTAGATTATCATTAGCATTGCCTAGAATTGACAATTTTGATCTTGCTGATGGGCATCACTTGCAGGATGTTGCAGCCTTGGTTCATCTGAGGGCTGTACAAAGTTAAGCTAGCTATGTTTTCAGGGTTCCATACACAAAAATATATTTTTTCTTGCCTCCTGAAAAATACCCAGGAAGACTCATTAGTTGTACTAAGCCCCCTAACAAGGTTTTTATTTAAAAAGTGGTCATATACGGATTAATTGTGGTCATGTAACTGATGAATGTCTGAAAATTAGGATCCTACTTTGCTCAGAATTGGGTTCTGAAGACTGTCCACAGTGGATTAAGACCTAGAGTATTTTTAGTTCAGGTTATTAAGTTTAAATTGCTATTTTTTCCCTTCTTTCTTCTAGTTGAAAAAGTTGAAGCTTACAGTTTAACCACTTAAGACCCGGACCAATATGCAGGTTAAGGACCTTGCACGTTTTTGCGATTCGGCACTGCGTCGCTTTAACTGACAATTGCGCGGTCGTGCAACATGGCTCCCAAACAAAATTGGCGTCCTTTTTTTCCCACAAATAGAGCTTTATTTTGGTGGTATTTGATCACCTCTGCGGTTTTTATTTTTTGCGCTATAAACAAAAATAGAGTGACAATTTTGAAAAAAAACAAAAATCGCAATAAGTGTTAATCGATTGGTTTGCGCAGAATGTATAGTGTTTACAAAATAGGGGATAGTTTTATGGCATTTTTATTAATATTTTTTTTTTTTACTACTAATAGCGGCGATCAACTATTTTTTTCATGACTGCGACATTATGACGGACACATCGGACACTTTTGACACATTTTTGGGACCATTGTAATTTTCACAGCGAAAAGTGCAATAAAAAAGCACTGATTACTGTGAAAATGACAATTGCAGTAAAGGGGTTAACCACTAGGGGGTGCTGTAGGGGTTAAGTGTGACCTCATGTGTGTTTCTAACTGAAGGGGGGCTGGGCTGGACGTGTGATGTCAGTGATTGTCGTTCCCTATATCAGGGAACAGACGATCACTGACATTGCCACAGAAAAGAACGGGGAAGGTTTGTTTACACTCACCTCTCCCCGTTCTTCAGCTCCTGTGACCCGATCGCGGGACACCTGCGGAGATCGGGCCCGCAGGTCCTGTGGGCGCGGTCACGGAGCATCCGACCGGGTCACGAGCGTGCCGGCGTGCTCGCGACCCACGGCTGGGCTCTTAAAAGGGACGTATATATATATGTCCCTGTGCCCAGCCGTGCCATTCTGCCGACGTATATCGTCGTGCGTTGGTCCTTGAGTGGTTAAACCCCTCATTACTAAGCTCTAAGGAGAACATAATGGGCCACCAACAGGGAAGAATGTCCCTCCAAATTAGCTAATTTATTAAATATACTATATTAGTGGCTTATGAGTACTTACTTTTTAAATGTTAAAATCTTAAATCTATTTGTATTCTCTAAAAATAACTTATAATTGAGCATCTAGAAAGTAAACTGTAAAGATTTTTTTTTACTTTCTCTAAGGTTAGGGACAGTAATTATTTTATATTCTTAATACCAACTGTCCCTCCAGTATCCTACCATTTCTCTGAAAAACACTCTACTTCCGTCTACTGATAATGCAATCCTTAATTTCCCCCGGCTATTGTGACTTATAATATATTCTGAATCACTAAAGTGATTTCTCTCAGGCATATATGCTGTATATTATTTTTCTAAGAAAAAGTCTTGAATATATTTTTAACAGTTATCAGTTCTGATCAAGTTAGCCTATTACTTTGTCCAGTGGACCGCTGGCAAATTATTTTGCTTTCTGAATTGAAATGGTAATTATGTAAAAAAAAAACAACATATACAGTACATCTGTACTTGAAACAAGTGTATGTTTAATGACTTAGGTTTATTGCTTAGGGGGCATACTTGGAAACCAAAGCATGATTTATTTTATTTTATTTTAATTAGTATTGATGTATATACTGTAGGTCTCTGCAAAAGTGCAACATCTTCAACAAAATCCATTCACAACATGAATAATTTTTTTGTCCCATTCAATATTGGTTGGTGTCTTTGTCAGACTCTTATCAATGTAATGAGTTATGAGAACTCTCTCCAGCCAGTAATTTAAGAAATGCTTTAATATCGATGGTTTTATAGAAAAAAAAATTATAACAGAAAGACAAAATAGAAGAAAGAAGGGAAAAAATTGCAATTTAAACTTAATAACCTGAACTAAAAATACTCTAGGTCTTAATCCACTGTGGACAGTCTTCAGAACCCAATTCTGAGCAAAGTAGGATCCTAATTTTCAGACATTCATCAGTTACATGACCACAATTAACCCATATATGACCACTTTTTAGATAAAAACCTTGTTGGGAGGCTTAGTACAACTAATGAGTCTTCCTGGGTATTTTTCAGGAGGCAAGAAAAATTATATTTTTGTGTATGGTACCCTGAATACATAGCTAGCTTAACTTTGTACAGCCCTCAGATAAAACCAAGGCTGCTACAGCCTACAAAGTTATGCTACAAAGTTATAATTCTTCCCAGCTTTGCATCAGAAAATGTTGCCATCACATTGAAAAGGGGACATAGGAGTTCTGGCACACACCCTGTCCAGTTAAGTTCCATATCCAATTTTGTGTAAAAAGTTAAAAACAGGGGGCCAGATTCACAGAATAGATACGACGGCGTATCTCCTGATACACCGTCGTATCTCTTGTCCTATCTATGCGGCTGATTCATAGAATCAGTTCCGCATAGATAGCCCTAAGATCCGACAGGTGTATTTGACTTACACCGTCAGATCTTAGGATGCAATACTTCGGCCGCCGATGGGGGGATTTTGCATAGTTTTCCAGCGTCGGGTGTGCAAATGAGGATTTACGGCGATTCACGAAGGTTTTCGCGTTCGTTACGTCGTCGCTAGTAATTTTTTCCCGTCGCAAAGTTACACCTGCTTTAACATGGCTTAACTTTAGTCGAGCCATGTTAAAGTATGGCCGTCGTTCCCGGGTCGAATTACATTTTTTTTTTGTTTTGGCGTAAGACTTTCGGGAATACGAATGGACGCTATGCACGTCGCCGTTCTAAAAAATGACATCACATCGCGCAAAGCACGGTGGGAATTTCTAAACTGAGCATGCGCAGTACATCCGGCGCGGGAGCGTGCCTAATTTAAATGGTACACGCCCCATTTGAATTGGGCGGGCTTGCACCGGACGTGTTTACGATACACCACCGCAAGTTTACAGGTAAGTGCTTTGTGGATCAGGCACTTACACTGAAAACTTGTAACGTAAACGGGTTATGTTGCGCCGCCGCAATTGTACGAGAATCTGGCCCAGGATTTTTTGATAAAACGAGACAGCTCTCCACCTCCTGAAGACATTTTCCCAAAATTGGCTCTAAACTGGCTAAAATGTTACATTACCATAACTTTATCGACCTCTTGTGGGAACTTAACTCATCCAGGAAAGATTATACCTTCTTCCAGTGTATTCATAATACCTATTTTAGAGTAGACAATTTTTTCATGGTTCTGTCTGCGGTTTCCCTGTTTAACTCTAGAAAAATTATAGATGTGACATGGTCAGACCACACAGCAGTGTGGACAACATGCAACTAGACATGTGCATAATGAAACAATTTGTTTTGTTTTGTTTTGATTCGTTAATTTAGTTATTTTGTTTAGCTAAATTTGGTTGATTCATACAATTCGTTTTTCGGAATTTTCTTTCTAAATTAGAATTTGGAATTTTTGAATTTTCTTTGAATTTACCAATTTTTTTCAATTCGAAATGATCAAATCGATACATTTTTTAATCGGTCGAAACAAAAATGTTATATTGTTTTTGATTTGAATGTAGCAAAATGAAAAAAAAAATCAAAAACAGCATTATTTTGAAATGGTACCCTAATAACACACACAGGGCCAGATTCAGAAAGGATTTACGATGGCGTATCTCCAGATACGCCGTCGTAAGTCCAAATGTGAGGCGTCGTATCTCGGCGCCTGATTCAAAGAATCAGATACGCCAGAATTTGTCTAAGATACGACTGATGTAAGTCTCTTACGCCGTCGTATCTTAGGTGCATATTTACGCTGGCCGCTAGGGTCGCTTCCGTATATTTCCGCGTCGAATATGCAAATGAGCTAGATATGACGATTCATGAACGTACTTGCGCCCGGCGTATTAAAATACGCTGTTTCCGTAAGGCGTACGACCGGCGTAACTTTACCCCTCATAAAGCAGGGGTAAGTCATGTTAAGGTATGGACGTCGGAAACGTCGGAACAGCATCGTATTTTACGCTGTTTGCTTAAGTCGTAAGTGAATGGGAATGGGCGTAGGTTACGTTCACGTCGACTAAGCATTGAGCCGGCGTAACTTAGGGAGAAAATTTTGTCGTGATACTGAGCATGCGCGCGCATGCGTCGTTCGTTAGGCGCGCCATTTACGTGGGGTCACGATTCATTTCCATACAACACGCCCCCCACCAGCCTACTTTGAATTACGTGGGCTTACGCTGGCCAATTTACGCTACGCCACCGCAACTTACAGAGCAAGTGCTTTGTGAATACTGCACTTGCCTGTTAAAGTTGCAGGGGCGTAGCGTAAATAGGATACGCTACGACCGCACAAAGATGCGCCCAGATACGTGAATCTGGCCCACAGTCTTTGATTTCAGCAAAATGTGTAGTGAAAATTCGACTGGTGTTCAATGTAAAATTCAATTCAAATTTCAGTCCAAATTTCCGAAATTCTGACTAATTTCATTACGTTATTTGGAGCATTCGGTAAAATTTGTTTATATTGTAATTCGGGTATTCGGATATATCCGAATCTCTGAATAATGAAAAATGTGCCTGAATATTAACTTGTAACGAACTGCACATGTCTACCTGCAACTCTCTTCAGTGCTCCATAGGTCCATCCCCCTGGAGACTGTATGACTCGTTACTCAGCAACCCCTCGATCTGTTTTTATATTGAACAAATTCTTAAAGAGAACTTCACCCAGAATAATTCTTCAGACACCTCTATGGTTATGAACTGAGCAGCGCATAAGGCAACAATCAGGGGACATTTTTTTCAATTGCATCAAGGCTGAAAAAAGTCTGTGATTCATTGATTAGACAAAAGTAACATGAGTTGTCCACCCTGCTTACTCAAACTAAAGACAATTCAGACCTAGATCTCAGACAAGATAGACTCGGTCAGATTAGAATTTAATATTTTCCTAACTACTAAGGCAGAAAAGAGCCTTAGGTGAATGCAGGCAAAATTCTATACACAGGCACACTGTTAGCCTCTTAACTGGCACCAAGACCCTGCCGAGTGACCATCCCAAAGATTAGAAAGTCTGATGGATCTACCACTCAAAACCCACAAAAGATATTGGATCTTTTTCATTCTTATTTTACTTCCCTGTATAAGGAGACGGAGACCCTGAGACTGGGTGCTATAGATGACTTTATAAAAGACCTGCCCCTCCTGTCCTTTTCTGTCTCCCATAGGGATGTAATGGATGGGGCTATAACAATGAAGGAAGTATTGACCGCAATAAAGCAGGCTCATGTATCCAAGACCCTGGGCCCAGATGGCTTCTCTGCCTCTTACTACAAGAAGTTAGCTCATGTATTAGCACCCCCTTTGTTTGGATTCTTTACAGCCTTGCGGGATGGAGCTCACCTGGATGGGGACATGAATAGGGCCCACATCTTTTTGATCCCAAAGCCTGACAAGGACCATAGTGATGTGACTAATTATCGGCTCATATCATTCATTAATGTAGATCTGAAGCTACTGATGAAAATTTACGCTAACAGACAACACTTTTTTTAGCACAATATATTCATGTAGATCAAGTTTGTTTTGTCCTGGGATGCTAGGCTGCAGACCAGATCCACAGGGCTGTAGATCTTATATCCTTATTGCGTTCTAATTGGGATGGCTTAAGCCCCAGACGCTGAATGTCATTGGACCTTCCCAATGCCTTTGATTCCTTATCTTGGCCTTTTCTATTCCACCTTTTAGGGAAATGGAACTTTGGGTCCAAATTCCTTTCACTACTTCATATATTGTACACTAATCCTTTGGCTAACATTGCAGCTTTTGGACGTAAGTCTGAGTCGCTGCGAATCCAAACACGAACTAGACAGGGCTGTCCCCTCTTGCCCCTTATTTTCGTTGTCACTATAGAAACATTGGCTATCGCTATCAGGTCAAATCCTAACATCCATGGCATGTTGAGTGTGGGGGTAGAGATCACAAATGCACATTATTTCCAGAGGATTTCTTATTTCTCACGGACCCTAGTTACTTCGGAAGTTGTGTCCCTTAAAAAGGCAGGCAGAGGACAAGCAACCAATCAGCAGTATTGCCTGTTGTATCTCTTCAGCTGACCCTTTAGCTAATATTGACTCACAATGCCTTGGTCTGCAGTGTGTTTCTGTGGGGAGAAAGGCATCCTAGAGCAGAGCCTTTCTTCCTTTTATTCTTTACCAGTAAAGAAAACAGTGAGCAAAATAGCAGTGAAACCAGTAAATCTCTTTTCAAATCTGTTAATACTTGCATCTAGAGGCAGCAGTATGTTAACACAGTAGTGCCTACAACCAGTAAAAAAATATTTGTAAATGCGCTGCTATTTTTTCAGGAAGAGAATGCCAAATAAAAGAGACATATTTCAGGCTACTGCTTAACACAATTGGCACAATTGGCACAATTAACATGTTTAGCTGTTCCCTATAATATAGAAAATGTTAATTTTTTTAAACTCAGTTCCTCTTTAAAACTCTGATAAATAAGAATGCAGATCATGAAATCTAGAGTGAAGCCCAACTTCCAATCTGTATACTCATTCTAAATTAGTAACTAAGAAATAACTGAAACGATTGGAACACTAATGGAGATGTCAGTATTGGCTCTTTCCTTTTAGAACTTGGGTGGTAGAGTTCAAAGTCACAACTCTCTTTGATCAATATGTTTATAATATATAGCTCTACTGGAATTAAGTTTCTTGAAGCTTGGAATAGTTCATTAAATGGACAACAAATCACACTGTTCTGTTAATTTGTAATGTTTTGTGTCTTAATTTATTTATTGATGGCTCAATATATTATACTATGGATCACCCAGGTTCTTTATCAATATTAATCCCTTTAGAAAAAAAAAGTTAGGTTTTTATTTTATTTTTCTGTGATTATACAATACTTTTTGTAGAATTGCAGAATTTCCTTTCCTCAAGATGTTTTTAATTTTTGCTGTATGTCAATTAAAAAAATAATGATGTATAATGCTTTGATTAAAAGAAAAAGTTGAAGCCCACAGTTTAACCACTTAAGACCCGGACCAATATGCAGGACACAACTTCCGAAGTAACTCTTGAAAATGTTTAATTCAGAGGAAAAAAAATCTACACAAAAATGTAATTTAAAAATGGCATGGGTTCCCCCCAAAATCTATGCCAGACCCTTATCTTATGCAGCCCAGCAGGTCAGGAAAGTGAGGGGACGAGAGAGTGCCCCCACCCCCTCCTGAATCATACCAGGCCACATGCTCTAAACATGGAGGGGTGGGTGCTTTGGGGCAGTGGGCTAATTGGCTGTGGGAGTCTGCGGGCATTGGGCTAATCTGAATCTGGAAGTGGGTCCCTTTAAGGGTTCCCTCATGGAAAAAAAATGATGTAAATTTGTGTTATTACATTAATTTGAAAAGCCACAACTCCTTTAACCACTTGCCGCCCGCCAATGACAAATTGACGTTGGCAAAGTGGTTGTAGAATCCTGGCTGGACGTCATATGACGTCCTCAGGATTTTGAGCCGATGCGCGCCCCCTGGGGCGTGCATCGTGGCAATCGTTGTTGCAGGGTGTCAGTCTGACACCCCTCAACACCGATCAAGATAAAGAGTCTCTCACGGAGACTCTTTACCACGTGATCAGCCGTGTCCAATCACGGCTGATCACGATGTAAACAGTAAAAGCCGGTAATCGGCTTTTCCTCACTCGCGTCTGTCAGACGCGAGTAGAGGAGAGCCGACCGGCTGCTCCTGTGACGAGGGGGTTTGTGCTGATCGATTATCAGCACAGCCCCCCCCCCCCGAGGGATGCCCACTGGACCACCAGGGATGCCCACTAGACCAGGGATTAAAAAAAAAAGGTATGCCACCCTAGACCACCAGGGATGAGAAGGACACAAAAAATGGATGCCAATCAGTGCCGCAATGGATGCCAATCAGTGCCCACAATGGGCATCACTGATTGGCAGGCATTGTTTGGCACTGATTGGCATCCATTAGTACAACACATACGATAGTGCCTGTCCATGCCGCCTATCAGTGCCCATACATGCCGCCTATCAGTGCCCATTTGTGCCGCCTATCCGTGCCCACCCGTGCCACCTATCCGTGCCCAGCCATGCTGCCTATCTGTGCCCATCTGTGCCACCTATCCGTGCCCATCCGTGCCGCCTATCCAAGCCCATCCATGCCGCCTATCCGTGCCGCCTATCAGTGCCCATCCGTGCCGCCCATCAGTGCCGCATATTAGTGCCTATCAATGCCACCACATCAGTGCCACCTCATCGGTGCCCATCAGTGCCGCCTTTTCAGTGCCCGTCAGTGCAGTACCATCAGTGCCCATCAGTGAAGGAGAAAACATACTTATTTACAATGTTTTATAACAGAAACAAAAAAAATATTTTTTTTCTAAATTTTTGGTCATTTTTTTATTTTTTTGCCAGAAAATAAATATCCCAGAGGTGATCAAATACCACCAAAAGAAAGCTCTATTTGTGGGTACAAAATGATAAAAATTTAGTTTGGGTACAGTGTAGCATGACCGCACAATTGTCATTCAAATTGCAACAGCGCTGAAAGCTAAAAATTGGTCTGGGCGGGAAAGTGTATAAGTGCCCTGTATGGAAGTGGTTAAGAGGGAGAATCTGCTCCTGCAGTTTAGTATATGTATATATACAATGTACCCCATTCTCAGTCACATAGGGTGGCGGGATCTGGGGGGCCCCTTGTTAAAGGGGGCTTCCAGATTCCGATAAGCCCTCAGCTTGCAGAACCCCACAACCACCGGCCAGGGACCCCAAAGCACCCTCCCCATGTTGAGGGGAACTGGCTTGGTATGGTTTAGGAGAGGTTGTGCTCGCTCGCCCCCCTCTTTCCTGGCTTGCCAGGCTGCTTGCTCAGACAAGGGTCTGGTATGAATGGTATGGACGAACTGCTGTCCAGACCCAGAAGGAGTGAGACTTCTATTTAGACTTTTAGCCCACCAGTGTGCAGAGCTAGATCACCACTCCACTATTGCCATTGGTTGCAAGGACTGCCGGCATCCTGGCACAACCAATGATGTCACTCGTGCGCCCCCCTCTTTGGTAAGTTTCTCTGCCCAGCTCCTGCCCCCTGCAGCACACTTCTTTTTTAAACTCCTGCTTCTAACCCCTTCCTGTCTGGCTAGAGGGACTTAATCATCAGATTCATCAGGTAATTTAGGATGGACATTTTCTACTTTTTAAAAAAAAGTTGAACAAAGGAATTGTCAAAAACCTGTCTACTATTTGTATTTATTTTGACACCTTTTTTGGTAAATGGATAGGGGTACAATGTACCCCATACTTATTCACATGGGAGGGCGGTATCTGGGGCCTCTTGTTAAAGGGGCTTCCAGGTTTAAATAAGCCCAATGCCCGCACACCTCTATAACCACAACCTAGGGTTGTCAGGAAGAGGGCTTTGTCCCCATCAACATGGAGACATGGTGCTTTGGGGTAGGGGGGCAGAGCCCCTCCCCATCACAAAGCACCCACCTCCCCATGTTGATTGCATGTGGCCTGGTACGGTTCAGTGGGGGCACTTCCTCATCACCCCCCTTTCCTGGCCTGCCAGGCTCTGTGCTCGGATAAGGGTCTGGTATGGACTTTGGGGGGGACCCCATCCATTTATTTTTATTTTTGTTGGACCTTGTATGACATTTAAAAAAAACAATTATTACCAGGTGTCAGCAATGGCTTGCATCCATGAAGTACATTTACAGTAAATGCATTTTTTTTTCTTTAGAAACAACATTTTTGCTGCAGCATGTTCTATACATGTGACAGATGCATCCCCTTACAGGCAGACAAAGGGGGCTTCCCAGGTACTATATTTAAAGGATTTTTTTATTTTTATTGTTTTACTTTATGCATCATTAAAATCACTGCTTCTTTAAACCTTTCACTGCCAAGTCCAACGCCATACAGACCTACAGAAGTGCCCGCAGGTGGCCAAGTCATTAGGGCGTACGGACCTAATTTCTCCCTCTTCTATAAACATATGGTCCCCCCACTGTCCTCTCCTATCCCCACTGTCATTTTCTGAATGAACGGAATCTCTATACCATTCATTCATGTAAAATGCTACAGAGAAAGGGACCATCTTCAGTCCCTTTGTCTCAAAATAGAGATATGTGGATCTTTTTAGACCTCTGATATGTCACCAAAGACCCCCCACCCGGCAAAATAAATAAATAATAATAATAAAAAAAAGTAAAAAAATAACAAAAAAAATGTAAAAAGGATATATATTTTTTAAAACACAAACATTGTAAGACTCCCCAGGTACACCCGCCCCCACCCCTCCACAGTGACGCTCCCCACCGCACTCACCCCTCCACGGTGATGCCCCCCGCACTGCACTCACCCCTCCTCAGTGATGCCCCCCTGCACTTACCCATGGCTTTCTTAGCTTCTCCTCCCGGCCAACCCTATCCATCCTGATTGGCCAGGAGGATAAACCAGAAGACAATAGCGAATATTAATTTGCTATTGTCACAAGTGGGTGGGTTCGGGGTGCAATGCTCTGCGCCCCGAGCCTATCCTTTTTCAAGCCAATTAGAGCATCAGGCTCTAATCATGTGGCTTGAAAAAAAAATCTTAAACGCAACAGCCCGGCACCCTTCAGGGGGGGCGCCCCAGCACCCCTAATGGACAGACTGCTCCTGGTAAGACCCCTTTAACATGGAGCGGATTTGCCTGCTCAGCTGTCTGCTGATCCCTGCTGAGCAGGCGGATAACAGGTCCGCATCCCCTCTGCTGATGCAGAGCGGACACGGACACAGCTCGCTGTTCTCTATGGGGCGGCCGGATGGAAACATACCGCCTGTCCGGTTCCATCCGATCTGCTAGATTGATGGGGAATGGATCCCCATCCCTCTGTTTTTAGCAGGCTGGATTTGATCAGATGCAGGCAGTTGTAAACAGACACATGCCCATTTACATCTGCCTCTCCATAAAGAACAATGGGTGGCACGCCTAAAAAACAGACAGGCAGATCCGATCAGTGTGCTTGTGTGAAAGGGGTCTAGGGCCTTGTTCACACAGGTCATACACAGTGTACCCATGATCTCTGTTACAATGCTGATACCTTTTTACAACCTATGCCTATTTCTAGACAATACAAACAAATGATAAATGCCCCAACCTATAACTGTCCTTTGCAGTATTATCTGCAGTCCTAACTCTATTAATTTTTGAGAGCCTCCCTAGTAGAAGCATATTGATAATAATTGATAGGCGGAGGGCAGGTGAGCCTACCCCTCCTTAACCACTTCCCGCCCACCGTACGCCCCTATGTCGTCCTTGACTTTGAGCGGTGAAATCTGAATGATGCCTGCAGTTACAGACATCATTCAGATATATTTTTTCAGCCAGCGATTCCCTACACAATAAGAATGATCATAGCCGCTTGATCGTTCTTACGGACCATGAGAGGGGACGCTCCCCCCTCCTGCTGCCCTCCGGTGCTTCTTCGTGCTCGCCACTACCATCTGCAAACCAGAGAAGGCCGCAATGTTATGGCATCATGCATTTGAAAAAATGGCGCCGCCTTAGCTGGGAAGCTGACATCGTTTTTTTTTTCATTATTTCAGGCTTCCTAACTGAGATGTGGGGACTTATTGACCGCATATTTCACTGTAAAGAGAACCTGTCATGCTTATTCATATTACAAGGGATGTTTACATTCCTTGTAATAGGAGTAAAAGGTTTTTTTTTTTTTTAAAGTGTCAAACTAGGAAAATAGAAAGTAAAATTAACAATAAAAAAATTAAATAAAAATTAAAGTGCCCATGTCCTTGTGTGCTCGCATGCAGAAGCAAACACAAATGTAAGTCGCACCCACATATGTAAATGTGTAAAACATGTAACCAGTAAACATTTTTAAAGCGTCGCATATGGGGATTTTTAAGTACCGAAGTTTGGAGCCATTTCACGTGTGTGTTCAATTTTGAAGCGTTACATGTAAGGTATCTATTTACTCAGCGTAACATCATATTTCACATTATGCAAAAAATGGGCTAACTTTACTGTTTTTCTTTTTTTTAAAGCATTAAAACTGTTTTTATTTGTGTTTTTTTTTTTTAAAGCAGTTTGAAAAATTGCTGCACAAATACTGTGCGGGATAAAAAGTTGCAAAGATTGCCATTTTATTCTCTAGGGTCTCTTCTAAAAAAAACATATATAATGTTTGGGGGTTCTTTGTAATTTTCTAGCAAAAAAAAAAATGTTTACATGTAGGAGAAAAATGTCAGAATTGGCCTGGTAGGCAAGTGGTTAAAGGCACAGTGGCACACTGGACACCCAGCATACAGCACAATGACAGCAAAGGTGTCTAGTGCATCCCCTCACCAGTTGAGCTGGGAATTTTCTATGGCTTTTTTTTTCTATTTCTAGACAATCCTTGTTATTACTGCTGTTACCCTTTGCCTGTTTAACTACAACATTGGTTGTCAATGTTTAACCATGTCATTTTTCCTGCTATTAGTTGTTGCCAGTGTGAGTGTAACAGTGGGTTAAAACCTTGGAGCGATCCAAAGCAAAGCCAATCAACTCCTGCAGGGTGCTCTGGTAAACACTGGACAAAAGCTTAGACCCTGCGCCTAAGTACTTTTGAGGGTTTGCATTTGATTGGCTAATTGACACAAGATTGTGTCAGTAACCTAGCTAATCCTATGAAACTTCTCGTGCTGTTGAAATGCATGTTATATTCAGATTTTCCCACTTTAAAGTTAAATGAAGTTGGATGTAGCCATGTGTGATATCTGAAACGCATGAACTTTATTCATTTGCTTCTACAAAGAATTTATACACTTAAAGAAAACAAGCAGCATAATGTTCAGTGTATTGTAAAATACATTAAATAATGTAGTGCTTATTACATTATTTACAATCTTTGTAGGACTGACTCAATACTTGGCCCCAGGAGTCTGAGATTCTTCACATTCTCAGTCAAACCAAGTATACAGAACATTACAACAGCATATTTAGAAACATGTTCTGTTCATCTATGAATAGATTTATTAGTAACTGTAAATGGAATTTTAAATTTGCAAGAAAATAATTTTTTTCTTATACATCCTGACAAGTTCTTGTTATACAAAGGCTTTACAAGAGGATATGCTGTATTTCATATTCAACTTGCTTAAAAGGACCAAGCAAACCAGGGAAAAAGGGGTATGCTGCTATCAACCTTGGTAAATGGTCCACCCAGTATGCAACTTTTTTTTTTGCAAGCATTGGCTCATATTAAAAACACAGTTAATTTTGGGTTAAATGCCAGTAAGTTTAGTCAATTTTTATAATCTTAGCTTCAAAACATACCAATGCCATGATCATGTGGGAGGCTGGCCTAAAAGAGACAGTGTCAGGACTTAAAGAAGTCCTTGCTGGAATATACAAGTTCTGCTGTAATTGTCTAGGCTGTTTTACAGATTATCTAATGTTAGTAAGCACAAAATGTACCTTCAAAAAAAGTTAGATTTATACTTACCTTAGCACATTGTTGGATGTGACACTGCCATACTTCTGGGAAGATTCCTGAGAAAGGCTGGGTGTATGAAATCCCGCAAGAAGACACTCTAGTCTATTGCAAAAGCGTCCTTGTCCACTTTTATTATTTGTTTATTTATTTGTTATTATTTATGTATTATTTATGTATTAACTTTTTTTTTATTTGTAAGGGGTTAAAGGTTATGGTTAGGGGTTAGTTAGTTTATTTTATGTATTAATATTTATGTACTTAAACGGTTAGTAAAGTAAAAAAAAAATTTCCTTTAAAATAACAAACATGTTATACTTACCTCCACTGTGCAGTTCGTTTTGCACAGAGTGGCCCCGATCCACGTCTTCTGGGGTCCCTCGGCGGCTGTCTCTGGTCCTCCCCGCAAGTACTGACCACAGTCATGTGAGAGAGCTCGCATGGCGGTGAGTAATTGCGGGCGCGCTCCCGTGATACAGCGAGCGGCCATAGCCGCTCACTGTATCACTCGGCCCCGCCCCTCTGCGCGCCGCGTCACTGGATGTGCTGCTCTCAATCCATCCGCTCTAGCCAATCAGCAGCCAGGCTGGGTCAGGTAAGTATAACGGGGCTCGGGGGCAGCGGCATCAGATGTTTTTTCACCTTAATGCATAGATTGCATTAAGGTGAAAACATTTTTTACTTTACAACTCCTTTAATTTTAGTGTCAGGCCTTGTACACACGGCCAGACATGTCCGATGAAAACGGTTTTCATCGGATATGTCTGCTGGGAGGTTTTGATCTGATGGTTGTACACACCATCAGACCAAAATCCCCGCAGACAGAGAACACGGTGAGGTATACGACACCAACGTTCTCTGACGCGGAAGTTCAATGCTTCCACGCATGCGTTGAATCAATTTGACGCATGCGCGGGATTTTGGGCCGCTGGTTATACGTCATAACCAGCGGACATGTCCGATGAGTCATACTGACCATCGGACATGTCCGACGGACATGGTTCCAGCGGACAAGTTTCTTAGCATGCTAAGAAACTTTTGAAACCTGTCCGCTCGGCCAGGAATCCGGTCCGGTAGGCCCTACACACGGTCGAACATGTCCACGGAAACTGGTCCGCGGACCAGTTTCAGCAGACATGTTCGGTCATGTGTACGAGGCCTCAGAGGTTGGGGTTTGAGTAATTTATTTATGTATTTATTTGTATTTATTAATATTATTATTTATTTTTGATTATTAACCACTTCAAGAACAGACATTTATCTGACATGTGTTGTTTCTGAGTAAAAATCTGTATTTTTTGTTAGGAAATTACTTAGAACCTCCAAACATTTATATATATTTTTTTTAGCAGAGACCCTAGAGAATAAAATGGCGGTCGTTGCAATATTTTATGTCACACTGTACTTGCACAATGGTCTTTTAAACACAATTTTTTGGGGGAAAAAAATACACTTCAATGAATAAAAAAAAACAGTAAAGTTAGCCCAATTTTTTTGTATAATGTAAAAGATGATGTTACGATGAGTAAATGGATATCTAATTTCATGCTTTAAAATTGCGCACACTTGTGGAATGGTGACAAGCTATGGTACTTACAGATCTCCATAGGCGACGCTTTAAAAATGTTTTAATGGTTACCTGTTTAGAATTACAAAGGAGGGCTTGCTGTATTATTGCTCTTTCTCCAATGATCGCGGCGATACCTCACATGTGTGATTTCAATACTGTATAAATTTGTGGACAGGACTTACATATGCGAGTACAGAGGGATGGGGCTCTTTTTGACAGTAAAAGGCAGTGACAGGTACTCTTTATGGCGGAATCTGGGGTCTAAAAGATCCCAAACCCCTCCTCTGCGCTTGAAAGTATTCAAAACGCCAAGATCAGCATTTTTGAATACTGACATTTTTTTTAAACTGGCATCATTGGCTGCTGAGTAAACCGGAAGCAATGTTGTGACGCCGCTTCCAGCTTTGTTTGGGACTTCGGTTGGGACAGAAGACCCATGCGGAGTAGAGGAAGGTGGCGGCTTAGCTGCATTGGTTGTTTTTACAAAAAAGCCAACTGTTGGCTCTAAAAAACAGTACTGGGATGATGCCTCATCCTAGTATAAAACAACTTTGTCAAAATGACGTACAGGTACGTGATTTTACGGTAAGTGGTTAATATGTATTTTAATAATCAATTATTACCATTTATTTTTATTTAATTATTGCATTTGAGCAGAAAAACGCTCAGAAAACGCATGACAAAATGCCCTAAAACACTCAAAAACTTGCAAATCAAATGTTTCTATGCATTTTTATGAAACAAAAAATGCTTCAAAAAAACACACAAACTTTTTTGAGCTTCAAGCATTTAGAAAATAATAGATTTTTTTTATTTTTCATTTTGGAACTGCAATTCGAGGCATGAATGGGACCTAGGTTTCTTTTCAATGCCCTGCATTGTGAATGATGATGCTGAGGGACAATGTGGGGGACCCCACCACATGGGGAAATAAAAAATAGTAAATGTTATATTAATATATTTTTATATTCATCCAGTTCTTTGTCATGTGTATTTTTATATGACTTCTTCCACTTTAGGGAAGGGAATCAAGGGATGGTTTCACATAGTTTTGTAAGAAGAACCTGATTTTGATTCTGACATAATTTGTTACTAAGGACACATCTTCCTTGACTGAAGAGCAAAAACCCTTCTCCCATATCAATCTACATGGTTTATGAGTGTATTCTAATTAAATAGTTGACAGGTGCACCTAATGTTAACATATATTAATATTTAAATTAAAAAAAAATACTTGTATGACCCTATAGCAGGCACCTAAATATACCTGAATGTACTCTTAGCAATTATTTTGCAGAGCACAATACAATCCTCACATTAACTGACACCCCCCCCCCCTTCTTCCCATAAATACAGTGCCTTGAAAAAGTATTCATACCCCTTATATTTTCCCATATTTTGTCATGTTACAGCCAAAGACGCAAATGTATTCAATTGGGATTTTATACGATAGACCAACATAAAGTGGCACATAATTGTGAAGTCGGAGGAAAATGATAAATGGTTTTCAACTTTTTTTACAAATAACTATGTGAAAAGTGTGGTGTGCATTTTTCTTTAGCCCTCCCTGAGTCAATACTTTGTAGAACCACCTTTTCGCTGCAATTACAGCTGTAAGTCTTTTGGGGCATTTCTCTACCAGCTTTGCACATCTAGACAGTGACATTTTTGCCCATTCTTCTTTGCAAAATAGCTCAGGCTCTGTCATATTGGATAGAAAGTGTCTGTGAAAAGCAATTTTCAAGTCTTGCCACAGATTCTCAATCAGATTTAGGTCTGGAATTTGACAGGGCCATTCTAAGACATGAATATGCTTTGGTCTAAACCACAGGTGCCAAACACAAGGCCCGCGGGCCGAATCCGGCCCTCCAGGCCATTTCATGTGGACCTGCACCTCTCCTGCAGCTACAGGAGAGCTCCAGTCCTCCTCTGGTCCTCCTCCGGACCCTGTACTTTATGCTTTCAAGCAATGCATCCATCTTCCCAGCAGCAGCATAAGGTAAGGTGGTTGCACTGTGATGTAAGGGAGTGTGGGGGACTCAACTTCTGATGGTGGGGTGGCTCTTGACATCTAACGTAAGGGGAGGGTATGCGCTGGACATCTAATCTTACAGATACAACTGGCCCTTTTGAGGGCAATCATAATACTGATGTGACCCACAATGAAATTGAGTTTGACACCTTTGGTCTAAACCATTCCATTGTAGCTCTGGCTGTATGTTTAGGGTTGTTGTTTTTGCTGGAAGGTGAACCTCTGTCCTAGTCTCAAGTCTTTTGCAGACCCTAATGCCGCATACAGACGGTCGTTTTTTGTGATGAAAAAAACGACGTTTTAAAAAACGTCATTTAAAATGATAGTGTGTGGGCAAAACGTTGTTTTATGTCTTCAAAAAAACGACCAAAAAAAATTCGAACATGCTTGAATTTTTTGTGTCGTTTTTCAAAACGTCGTTTTTTACTTCACAGAAATTGACCGTGTGTAGCAAAAAACGACATTTAAAACAACGTTTTTACACCCGCGCATGCCCAGAAGCTAGTTATGAAGCGAGCTTCAATGGAAAAAAGTGGTGAAACGTAACCTCGCTTTGCTAGAGCATTGTGAAAAAACGATGGTGTGTAGGCAACTTCATCTTTGAAAATGATGTTTCAAAAACGTCGTTTTATTTCATGATTTAAAACGTCGGTTTTTTTTCATCACAAAAAACGACCGTCTGTACGCGGCATTACAGGTTTTCTTCTCAGATTGCCCTGTATTTGGCTACATCCATCTTCCCATTAACTCTGACCAGCTTTCCTGTCCCTGCTGAAGAAAATAACCCCCCACAACATGATGCTGCTACCACCATGTTTTGCGGTGGGAATGGTGTGTTCAGGGTGATGTGCAGTGTTAGTTTTCTGTCACACATATCGTTTTGCTTTTAGGCCAAAAAGTTACATTTTGGTCCTATCTGACCAGAGCACCTTCTTCCACATGTTTGCTGTGTTCCCCACAACTGCAAATGGGACTTCTTATGGCTTTATTTCAACAATGGCTTTCTTCTTGCCACTCTTCCACAAAGGCCAAATTTAAAGAGTGCACAACTCATAGTTGTCATGTGGACAGATTCTTCCACCTGAGCTGTGGATCTCTGCAGCTCCTCCAGAGTTGGCTGCTTCTCTGATTAATGCTTTCCTTGCCCATCATGTCAGCTTGGGTGGACAGCCATGTCTTGGTAGGTTTTCAGTTGTGCCATACTCTTTCCATTTTCAAATGATAGATTGAACAGTGCACCATGTTCAAAGCTTAGGATATTTATTTAGAACCCAACCCTGCTTTAAACTTTTCCACAACTTTATCCCTGACTTGTCTGGTGTGTTCCTTCGCCTTCATGATGCTATTTGCCCACTAAGGTTCTCTAACAAACCTCTGAGGGCCTCACAGAACAGCTGTATTCATACTGAGATTAAATTACACACAGGTGGACTCTATTTATTAATTAGGTGCCTTCTGAAGGCAATTGGTCCCACTAGATTTTAGTTAGGGAATTTAGAGTAAAGTGGGCTGAATACAAATGCACACCACACTTTTCAGATATTTGTAAAACATTTGGAAAACCAGTTAAAATCCCAATAAAATACATTATATTTTAGTTGTAACATGACAAAATGTGGATAATTTCAAGGGGTATGAATACTGTTTCAAGGATTTGAAAATAAAATAAAATAAAAGCATAATTTGATTAGGTCTATTATTCTTAATTAAAACTATCCTGCTGCTGGACAATTTTATACTGCTGTACTTATATTTTATACTGCTGTAATATCTGTACTTCTGTTTTTTTTTTTAATGTTGCGAGTTTTACTATATTCATATGACTCATCCATGTTACAGATTTTTAGCAGTTTCCACCTTAGCTGGCCCATCAGTCTTCTTGATTTACTGGTATTAAATCATTATTTTTTCATCTTTAGTGATCCACTGTACACTGGATACGTACGTTAATTTGACTTCAAAGAGGCTTTACAACTTTGTTTGTATTGTATGTATTAACCACTTGCTGACCGCGCACCGTCGAAATACGTCCACAAGGTGGCTCTGCTGGGCGAGAGCACGTAATATGACGTCCTCTCTCCCAGCCGCCCCCGACTCCCGTGCGTGTGACTGGCGGGCGCGATCGCCGCCGGGCACACGCGATCGCTCGGTACAGAGCGGGGACCGGGAGCTGTGTGTGTAAACACACAGCTCCCGGTCCTGTCAGCAGGGGAAATGCTGATCTTTGGTTCATACACTGTATGAACCGAGGATCAGTGTTTCCCCTAGTGAGGCCACCCCCCCCCCCACAGTAAGAACACACCCAGGCATACTTAACCCCTTCCCCGCCCCCTAGTGTTAACCCCTTCACTGCCAGTGGCATTTTTATAGTAATCCAATGCATTTTTATAGCACTGATCGCTATAAAAATGCCAATGGTCCCAAAAATGTGTCAAAAGTGTCCGAAGTGTCCGCCATAATGTCGCAGTACCGAAAAAAAAAATCGTTGATCGCCGCCATTACTAGTAAAAAAAATATAATAAAAATGACATAAAACTACCCCCTATTTTGTAAACGCTATAACTTTTGCGCAAACCAATCAATAAACGCTTATTGCGATTTTTTTTTACGAAAAATATGTAGAAGAAAACGTATCGGCCTAAACTGAGGAAAAAAAATGTTTTTTATATATTTTTGGGGGATATTTATTATAGCAAAATGTAAAAAATATTCATTTTTTTCAAAATTGTCGCTCTATTTTTGTTTATAGCGCAAAAACTAAAAACCGCAGAGGTGGTCAAATACCACCAAAAGAAAGCTCTATTTGTGGGAAAAAAAGGACGCCAATTTTGTTTGGGAGCCACGTCGCACGACCGCGCAATTGTCTGTTAAAGCGACAGAGTCCCGAATCGCAAAAAGTACTCTGGTCTTTGGGCAACAATATGGTCCGGGGGGTAAGTGGTTAATTTGTATTTTCTGTTCTCTTTCATTGGGTTCCTTGAGTGAGACTGTTAGCTTCTTTGAAATCTTAAAGTCTGCATTTTTCTTTTTGCTATCAACACCCTTCCTCCACATTGCCAGAAAAGACCAGAGATGCAGTCGAGGCCAAATTGAAAAGCTCATTTACATCAGAGAACCATGTGGAGATTACACCAAGGGAGAGGAAAGGGGATCTAACATTGATTGAACTTGGAGAGGTAGGCAAAGAAAGATCATTTGGGGAGAATAGGGATGCGAGTGGTGGACTATGGAAAAAAGGAGACAATGATCAAAAAAATCTACACGCCACTGCCTCATTATTGATGGAGCATTTGTGTGTTAGAATCAGGAGGAAGAAACTGATCAAGGTTGCCAGATCACTGAAAACTTTGTCATAGCATCTAAAAGTCTGGCGTCAGTCTTCTCAAACAGCATCTCCGGGGAAATGGTGAATATGGGCTTTGCTATACCGAGACTATGACTTTAAGACCTTAGCAATTGTCTGATTAGCAGCTGTACAAACAACGACCAGTTTAAATTATAGATTAGTGAGTTTATTTACATGGCCATAAAATGTTACTGATGTTGTAACGCATGTGATTTCTAGGAGAAAAGTTCTTGGGTAATAATTAGTAAAATGCTTGCGTATAGATGCATGTAGATGCATTTAAACACATAAAGATGCATGTGTGCACAGCTGTGTTCAGATCCAAAATGAAAAAAAAACACATTGGGGCAGATCCACAAAGATCTACCCCAGCGCACCGTATCTGAGAGACGCTACTCCGCCGTACCTTACTGCAGTTTGGTTCGAATCCCTAAAGATTTTGCAACGTAAGTTATGGCGGCGTAGTCTATCTCTCGCGGCGTAACGGCGCCTAATTCGAATCGGCAAGTAGGGGGGCGTGTTTCATTTAAATGAAGCGCATCCCCGCGCCGAATTTCCCACCGTGCATTGCGCGAGGACGTCATTGTTTTGACTTGGACGTAAATTATGTCCATCCCGCGATTCACGGACGACTTACACAAATGAAAAAAAAAATCAAATTAAACGCGGGAACGACGGCCATACTTAACATAGCAGGTTTAACTATACGCCACGAAACAGCAGCTTTAACTATACGCTGGAAAAAGCCGACTAGAGACGACGTAAAAGAATGCGCCGGCCGCTCATACGTTCGTGGATCATCGGAAATAGCTAATTTGCATACTCGACGCAGATTACGACGGCAACGCCACCCAGTGGACACCGAAGAATTGCATCTTAGATCCGAAGGCGTACGAAGATGTACGCCTGTCGGATCTAACCCAGATGCCGTCGTATCTTGTTTTGAGGATTCAAAACAAAAAAACGACGCTGGAAATTTGAAAGTACGCCGGCGTATCAGTAGATACACCGGCGTACTCGCTTTGTGGATCTGCCCCATTATGTTTTTTTTTTGTAACGCCCCTGTGAACGAAGCCTAATGCCGTGTACACATGATCGGATGGAATTTTCCGTCGGAATTCCGATGAAGCTGACTTTCATAAGTCTTGCCTACACACGATCAGACTAAATTCCGACCGTCCAAAACGCTGTGACTTAAAACAGTACGACGATCCAAGAAAAATGAAGTTCAATGCTTCCAAGCATGCATCGACTTGATTCTGAGCATGCGTGGATTTTTCTCCAATGGAGTTCCACACAGACAATCGGAATATCCTTTTTTTTCATTGTAAAAATTTAAAACGTGCTCTATTTTTTTACACTGATGGAAAAAAGTCAGATGGGGCCCCCACACGATCGGTTTTCCATCTTTCATCGGAAAAAAACCAATCATGTGTACACGGCATAATAAGTGGCCACTTTGCTTGAGGGATCATAATGTTTCCAACCACCAGTTTTGTAATTATATGAAATGTGAACAGTATTTTAACCCTTATCAGATTTGAAAAGTGAGAAAAATAGTGGCGCTTAAATCACATTGTTGAAATTATATGTAAATGCTCATTACAGCAAAAAATTCAAGTGAAAAAAGTTAAGATATTATCACCCAGTGACAAGTGAAAATAAATAAATCATATAACAAAAGTCCATAAAATGATCCAGTAAAGTTATTTCAGTGTAGTATCTTCCTATCCACCACACCAGTGTGCAAGTGACTCCACTCCCTTCAGAAAACGCACTCACCAGATTTCAATGCCTAATGCCTAGTACACACGAGAGGATTTATCCGCGGAAACGGTCCAGGGGACCGTTTCCGCGGATAAATCCTCTGGCGGATTTTGATCTCATGGTTGTACTAACCATGAGATCAAAATCCCCGCGGAATTCCGTCCGCGGTGACGTGTCGCGCCGTCGCCGCGATGATGACGCAGCGACGTGCGCGACGCTGTCATATAAGGAATTCCACGCATGCGTCGAATCATTACGACGCATGCGGGGGATGGATTCGGACGGATTGATCCGGTGAGTCTGTACAGACCAGCGGATCAATCCGTTGGAATGGATTCCAGCGGATAGATTTCTTAGCATGTCAAGAAATTTTTATCCGCTGGAAATCCATCCCCGGGGACAAAAATCCGCGTAAACAGATCCGCTGGATCGTACACACCAGGGGATCTATCCGCTGGAGCCGGTCCGCGGATCAATTCCAGCGGATCGATCCTCTCGTGTGTATGGGGCCTTACACTCTTGTGCTCGGCTCAGGCACTTTAAACCACACAGAAAGGGTTAAGAGAATTTCCAATATCCAGCCATGTATATAAGGGATCTCTCCACATGTAAATAATAAGAGGTGCTCCAATAGTGTAATAACGTATAAACCAGTTTAACCACTTGCTCACCGCTGACCGTCATAATACGGCGGCAAAGTGGTTGCTTAACTCTGGGAGGACGTCCATGGACGTCCTCCCAGAATCGCGCTCCCGCGCGCCCTCTGGGGCGCGCACACGGGAATCTCCGTGAACGCCGGGTCCTCCGGACCCAGCGGATCACGGATCACGGTAAATCGCCGCTGATAGCGGCGGTTTACCACGTGATCGCTCCGTCCAATGACGGAGCGATCACATGTAAACAAACCGGGGTCATTTGATGACGCCGGTTCCTCCCTCCTCTCTCTGTACCGATCGGTACAGTGTGAGAGGGGGGAGCGCGGGTTTCAGCAGCGCTGTGGATGGATCTGTGACTATTGCAGTCACAGATCCATCCATCCCTGCTCAGCCATCCCTGCAACCCCGCCCCAATACTGTGCAATACCCCCTGCCATACTCTGCAATACCCCCTGCCATACTCTGCAATACCCCCTGCAATACTCTGCAATACCCCTTGCCATACTCTGCAATACCCCTGCAATACTCTGCAATATAGCCTGCCATACTCTGCAATACCCCCTGCCATACTCTGCAATACCCCCTGCCATACTTTGCAATACCCCTGGCCATACTCTGCAATACCCCCTGCCATACTCTGCAATACCCCCTGCAATACTCCCTGCCATACTCTGCAATACTCCCTGCCATACTCTGCAATAGCCCCTGCAATACTCTGCAATACCCTCTGCAATACTCTGCAATACCCCCTGCAATACTCTGCAATACCCCCTGCAATACTCTGCAATACCCCCTGAAATACTTTGCAATACCCCCTGCAATACTCTGCAATACCCCCTGCAATACTCTGCAATACCCCTTGCAATACTCTGCAATACCCCCTGCAATACTGTGCAATACTGTGCAATACCTGCGCTATTACTCTGCAATACCCCCTGCGCTAATACTCTGCATTACCCCCTGCGCTAATACTCTGCAATACCCCCCGCACAATACTCTGCAATACCCCCCGCACAATACTCTGCAATACCCCCGCACCATACTCTGCAGTACCCCCGCACCAATACTCTGCAATACCCCCGCACCAATACTCTGCAATACCCCCGCAACAATACTCTGCAATACCCCCGCACCAATACTCTGCAATACCCCCGCACAATACTCTGCAATACCCCCCGCACTAATACTCTGCAGTACCCCCGCACCAATACTCTGCAGTACCCCCGCACCAATACTCTGCAGTTCCCCTGCACCAATACTCTGCAGTTTCCCCGCACCAATACTCTGCAATACCCCCCCGCACAATACTCTGCAGTTCCGCCGCACCAATACTCTGCAATACCCCCGCACAATACTGTGCAATACCCCCTGCCATACTCTGCAATACCCCCTGCCATACTCTGCAATACCCCCTGCAATACTCTGCAATACCCCCTGCCATACTCTGCAATACCCCTGCAATACTCTGCAATACCCCTGCAATACTCTGCAATACCCCCTGCCATACTCTGCAATACCCCCTGCCATACTCTGCAATACCCCCTGCCATACTTTGCAATACCCCCTGCCATACTCTGCAATACCCCCTGCCATACTCTGCAATACCCCCTGCAATACTCCCTGCCATACTCTGCAATACTCCCTGCCATACTCTGCAATACCCCCTGCAATACTCTGCAATACCCCCTGAAATACTTTGCAATACTCTGCAATACCCCTTGCAATACTCTGCAATACCCCCTGCAATACTGTGCAATACTGTGCAATACCCCCTGCGCTAATACTCTGCAATACCCCCAGCGCTAATACTCTGCATTACCCCCTGCGCTAATACTCTGTAATACCCCCCGCACAATACTCTGCAATACCCCCCGCACAATACTCTGCAGTACCCCCGCACCAATACTCTGCAATACCCCCGCAGCAATACTCTGCAATACCCCCGCAACAATACTCTGCAATACCCCCGCACCAATACTCTGCAATACCCCCGCACCAATACTCTGCAATACCCCCGCACAATACTCTGCAATACCCCCGCACAATACTCTGCAATACCCCCCGCACTAATACTCTGCAGTACCCCCGCACCAATACTCTGCAGTACCCCCGCACCAATACTCTGCAGTTCCCCTGCACCAATACTCTGCAGTTCCCCCGCACCAATACTCTGCAATACCCCCCCGCACAATACTCTGCAGTTCCCCCGCACCAATACTCTGCAATACCCCCCGCACAATACTCTGCAATACCCGGAAAAATATGTGTTTTAACCACTTCCTGCCCACCGGCCGTCATATGACGTCCTTGAATTTGTGCAGGGATATCTGAATGATGCCTGCACCTACAGGCATCATACAGAGATCATCTTTTTCAGTCGGCGATTCTCTACACCATAAGAATAATCATGGCAGCTGTTACGCCTCTTAATTGTTCTTACGGGAGGCGAAAGGGGACGTCCCCCCTCCCTTCTCCCTCCGGTGCAGGAACGTTTTTTTTTTTTCAGGCTTCCCAGCCTAGAGGTGAGATGTGGGGTCTTATTGACCCCATATCTCACTGTAAAGAGGACCTGTAATGCTATATTCCTATTACAAGGGATGTTTACATTCCTTGTAATTTGAATAAAAGTGATCAAAACATTTATTTTTGGGGAAAAACATGTCAAACTAAAATAAATAAAGTAAAATGAAAAACAAAAAAATTAAAGCGCCCCTGTTCCCGTGTGCTCGTATACAGAAGCGACCGCACACGTAAGTCCCACCCACATATGAAAACGGTGTTCAAACCACACATGGGAGGTATCGCTACGAACGTTAGAGGGAGAGCAATAATTTTGGCCCTAGAGCTCTTCTCCAACTAAAAAGATGTAACCAGTAAAAATATTTAAAGCGTCACCTATGGGGATTTTTAAGTAGCGAAGTTTGGCGCCATTCCACAAGCGTGTGCAATTTTGAAGGGTGACATGTTGGGTATCTATAGACTCGCCGTAACTTCATCTTTCATATTATGCAAAAACATTGGGCTAACTTTAATGTTTTTTTTTTTTAAAGCACAAAACCGTTTTGTGCGCGATAAAAAGTTGCAACGACCCCTATTGTATTCTCTAGGATTTTTGCTAAAAAAGCATATATAATGTTTTGGGGTTCTATGCAATTTTCTAGCAAATAAATGATGATTTTTCCAGGTAGGAGAGAAATGTCAGAATTGGCCTGGGTGCTCCAGAACGTCTGATGGTGCTCCCTGCATGTTGGGCCTCTGTATGTGGTCACGCTGTGTAAAAGTCTCACACATGTGGTATCGCCATACTCAGGAGGAATAGCAGAATGAGTTTTGGGGTGTAATTTGTGGTATGCATATGCTGTGTGTGAGAAATAACCTGCGAATATGAACATTTTGTGATTTTGCAAAGAATTGTGGGAAAAAATGACAACTTCAAAAAACTCACCATGCCTCTTTCTAAATACCTTGCAATGTCTTCTTTCCAAAAAGGGGTCATTTGGGGGGTATTTGTACTTTTCTGGCATGTTAGGGTCTCAAGAAACGAGAGAGGCTGTCAGTACTTCAGGTGTGATCAAATTGATCAATTTTCAGTAATTGGCACCATAGCTTGTAGACCCTATAACTTTCACCCAGACTAAATAATAACCAATTTTTTTTTACCAAAGATATGTAGCAGTATACATTTTAGGCCAGATTTATGAAGAAAATTTTCTTTTTTGCAAAATTGTATAATAGAAATGAAGAAAAATATTTTTTTTTACAACATTTTCTTTATTTTTTCATTTATAGCGAAAAAAATAAAAACTGCAGAGGTGATCAAATACCACCAAAAGAAAGCTCTATTTGTGGGGGAAAAAGGACAAAAATTTCATTTGGTTACAGTGTTGTATGACTGAGTTATTGTCATTCAAAATGTGAGAGCACCTAAAGCTGAAAATTGGTCTGGTGATTAAGGGGGTTTTCGTGCCCAGTGGTCAAGTGGTTAATAAAAACACTCAAAAATCTCCAATCATTACACTCACATTTGCACCTCTTATTATTTACATGTGGAGAGATCCCTTATATACACGGCTGGATATTGGATATTCTCTTAACCCTTTCTGTGTGGTTTAAAGCGTCTGAGCTGAGCATGAGAGTGTAAGGCATTGAAATCTGGTGAGTACGTTTTCTGAAGGGAGCGGAGTCACTTGCACACTGGTGTGGTGGATAGGAAGATTCTACACTGAAAAAACTTTACCGGATCATTTTATGGACTTTTGTTATATGATTTATTTATTTTCACTTGTCACTGGGTGATAATATCTTATTATCTTTTTTCACTTGAATTTTTTGCTGTAATGAGCATTTATGTATAATTGCAACATTGTAATTTAAGCGCCACAATTTTATATTATTTAAAGTGGTAGCTCTGCCTATGTGGGATATTCTGTTCTGAGGCGCAGTGGTGGTGATTTAAGTGTGGGCGGATTGAACTTGATAACCAGCAGTTTTTTATATTAATTATATGAAATATTTGGGAACTGAATTGAGTCACCGTGGGACAGGACCACCATGTATGAAAAAAAGTACAGTTCTGCCCACAACCTTGGAAACATAAAGGAGAATAGCCTGGAACATTAATTGTGATTGCAGTGGGCATGGGATACCATCAGGTTGGGACCTTTTAGGTAGATTCCAATGCTAGTGCACTGCGGGAGTAGGACATTGCTGTTAACCAAGTTTGGGACCAGTCCGTGTTCTTTAAACTTTCTCCCAGGTGTAGATGCTACTTAAGGACCTAAAAAGGATCAAGTTCTCTGCATGGATTGTAAGCATGCTAAATAACTGATAATACTTGGTAAGATTTGGTTTCTGGTTTCTGCTACACATCAGAGTATTTTTGCTGAGTCAGGGCTTTTGATTTCCCCAAACTAATGAAAGAATATCTCATTGTAACAAATACGTAAAGGCATCGTGTTCTGGAGAACTTCAAAATAGTAAAGGCGTTTGGGAAGATATGTAATTTTAATGGAAGCTATTCTTCCCCACCAAGAGATTTAGTATGTATTCCAGGTTGCTAATATGAATTGTAGTTTACATAGGAGTCTGAAGTAATTGGCAGCATATAGATCAGCCCTCAAAATTTCCATCAGGCGAGTGGAAATAACCTGAGAGGGAATGTGGGGCAGGGGCAGACTGGGCTAGGGGGCAGGAAGGCAATTGCCCCCCTGGGCCACTCTGATACCCTGTAAAAAAGACCGCACAACCCTTCTACCAGAAGCCATCAGCCAAGAAACTGTCGGCAGGAGAGATATACAGATCACACAGAGAGAGGATACATGATTCACAATGTACTTACCTGCTAAGTTATGGCGGCGTAGCCTAAAGCGGGCGGGCGTAAGGGCGCCTAATTAAAATTTGGCTGAGGGGGCGTGTTTTATGATAATGAGGCTTGACCCAGTGTGCATTGCAGCTAAATCCGCTGCACGGGCCTATTGATTTCGACGTGGACGTAAACGACGTAAATCCCTATTAACGGACGACTTACGCAAACGACGTAAAATTTTCGAATTTCGACATGGGAACGGCGGCCATACTTAACATTACTATTCCATCTATTTGATGGAATAACTTTAGGCCGCTAATGCATTACGTAAGCGGCGTATCTGTACTGCGTCGGCCGGGCGTACGTTCGTGAATAGGCGTATCTACTGATTTACATATTCTACGTCGACCTCAATGGAAGCGCCACCTAGTGGTCAGCCTAAAAATTACACTTTAGGATACGTGGGTGTAAGACACTTACGCCGCTCGTATCTGAGCCTAATTTAAGCGTATCTGGTTACCAGAATATGCTTAAATTAGCGCCGACGCAAATTCTGACTTAGGCTGGCGTATCTACTGATACGCCAGCCTAAGTCTCTCTGAATCTGGCTATATATCTTGATAGAAATATGTCTCCTTGGGACTACATTTTCCATAGGCCCAGGTAGTCTCTAGCAGTCCACTGTCTTCCCAAGCTGCACAGCAGCCAAACAGTGTCCTCTGACATATAAGTGAAGTGAACTCCTGCGCTGTCTAGAGTGAGGGGACAAGTGAAAAGTGGGGATACTGCTGCAAATAAAAAAGAGGTCTACCTCGATAGACAAAAAGTGATAATTGTAACAAGTGAAATATTTGCGCTGTAAAGTGTTATACAAATTAATGTGTGTGTGCATATAACCACATACATATACAAGTACAAAAAATGGGTGGGGAAAGTCCAAAAAAAGGGGGTAGTGACACTAATATACCAGTAAACAATATTGTTGAATAGTCATTAATCGAGGGCACAGTGCTGAAGAGGTCCAGGTACAACAAAATCCAACCATGTAGGGGTGCAGTTCATCAATACTTTATCCAATCAATAACGTTGTGAAGTGAAAAATGTTGAAAAACACAACAATAAAAATAAAATATAAAAATAGAAATAAAAATAAATATAAAAATAAAAATAAAAATAAGAATAAGGGTCAAAGTATTTCAGAAGAAGGAGGCCTTGTATCCAAAAAGGGTGAAAGATAGAGAGTGAGCCGTAACCAAGATCTCTGACAACCTGGGGAGGTAAGTGGGGCTTCCTCTGGCTTAAAATCAGTGATGTGACTGGCCTCAGGTGAGACACATAGATGAAACAAATCCTCTTCTTCTCTACAGCAATTCAAATTTCAGAATTTATAAAGCTTGTTTGAGCTTTTTGAAAACAGGGGGCAGAGAGCTGAAGTTACACACCGTAGAGGAGGAGAGTTTCTAGAGCTGATTGGAGGGAAGAGACACCTCCACCCCCCCCCCCCTTTGCAGCACTCAAAGAGGCCTGTATCCAGTCTCTCCTCCTATCCTCCTAAAGCCATTCCTCTCCTCATTGGCAGCTGAGTAGGCAGAGAGATGCTTTTGGTAGCATCTACACATGGGCAGCTTATGCTAGCGTATACAGAGGCACTAACTACCTAGTCCGTGCGTCCACCCCTCAGCTAGGGTGACCACATTTCCAAACTACCATTCAGGGACACCCCCCTTCCCAAAAATCAGCTTGTGCTGTAACCAATCACAGCACAGTGGTTGGACACAAGAGGCGGGATTTATGATTTCTGCAATCACAAGCAGGGGGCAGGGATTATGCTTCTCCAGGCATTCCCGAACAGGGCATGTACTGTCAGTGAGTGATGTGGCGGCCTATTTTGGGGGCATCAGATTGGCCCGGGTGGTAGCTGTGTCAGTTTCATTCCGGGACACTGTATTGTCCTGAAATTAAGGTGTCCAGGAAAGACCTGCAAAATGTGGTACTGTCCTGGCAATCCAGGACATGTGGTCACCCTACCCTCAGCTGGTGCTGCAGACCAGGGCTGTAGCCTATTTTATTAAATGCTACTGTCAATTAGAAGAGATACAATAGGGTATGGCTAGCAGAGTCTAGTCTAGTCTAGTCTAGTCTCTGCCCCCTGTGTAAATATAGAAGCATTATGGTGCACTGTGAGAAAAGTGTGAAAAGCCTATAACCCCTCTGCATATAAAGATTCCTGCGTAGGCTGATGACTAGATTTTTACTCCACCAAAGCAATTCTAGCTATGTTCTATTGTCTTAAATATATATGTGGAAGAATGCAAATTTTGAATAAACTGTTATATGAATATTCATTGAAATATAATAAATAAATAAAAAGGTAAAGAATGAAAACATAATGAACAAAGGGTATGATTTGGAAGATGTCAGTGACAGGAAAATGTGTAAACCAGGAAAGAATTGGCAAGCACTAAAATTAATAAATTTGTATATTGTGTGCCCTGGCAAAAAAAGGATATAATGAATTAAGCAATCAGCACACATTAGGAGCCTAGCCATTAAGCAACATAAATATTATGCAGAGTTAAATTGATTAATACTATGTAGGTTTTTTCTTTGCATTGGATATGCAGAACCATTATTTTAATGTACAGAAATAGCTTGGCTTTTTCGTACATTATTACATTATGACTATAAAACATTGCTGTCCTTTGTGCTACTTGACCTCAAACCTCTGAACTTGAAGCAAATGCATTTCAGTGTCTAAAAATAAATCTACAACTGTGTTAATTGCTGTGCAAATTACCAAGTAAAAGACTTTTAGCACTTTGTCATAATTGGCCTTAAACCTTCACATCTCTTTAAGGCATGAACTTGTGAAATTATATAATCGAATCACTGACTGCAGCACAAAGCCAAAAGCTACCTAACAGTGGGAAAAGGTTACCTAGATGGCTTCATTTTGAAGTTCTCCTCTAACAAGTGTCAAAATACATTATAGAAGGGCATTTTTACATGTACTGTCTCAAGCTTCATTAGGAAAACATTCAGAAGTATGAGAAAATATCCAACAGGGGTTTAAAGCTGAATAGATAATAACAGCAGCTAGTGAAACCAATGGTTGTTATTTGTATGACCTTTTTTTCATTAAAGTGTTACTAAACCCACAACGGTAAAATCAGTTATATATGCAGAAAAGCATGCTTGTTATACTTACTGTGGAACATAATGGGTTAATTCTGTGCATTGTGTAAAAAAGGCTTTTTGATCATATCTTCTCTGATCCTCCCCTTCTTCCACAGTCCCCAATCCATCTCCTGATAGTACAGAGCCTTGGGGGCATTGTGGACATGCTCAGTTTGGTGTGTATTGCTAGAGATTATATTTTTTTTGTTTGTGAGAGGGTGCATTTGGGCCAATCAGCACGGTTTAGTCAGGGGTCGTGCAGCCTCATAGGACAGTCAGAGGAGAATGAAAACTCCTCCTACTAGCTTTAACCAGTGCTTGGCAGGACACTGACAGAAGTCACCAGGCTGCTACATACTACTGATGAGAAAGGGTATTTAACATTTTCTTGTTCTGTGTTCTGTGGGAGACCAGATATAGTAAATGCAGGGTCCTGAGTTAAGTAACACTTTAACCAGTTCCCGACCAGCGTAAGAGGATGTACGTCGTCAGAATGGCACGGCTGCGCAAATGGACTTACAGGTACGTCCCCTATAATTTGCCAGTCATGTGGACCCTGCCGTTAACATCAGTGACCGCACCCACGGGATCTGCGGACCCGATTGCTGCCACAGTTCTGCGATCAGGTCACAGAGCTGAAGAACGGGGAGATATTAGTGTAAACACAACGGCCGGGATTCAGAGAGATTGGCGTATCTTTAGTGCGGCGTAGCGCATCTGATATGCTCTACGCCAACGTAACATAGAGTGGCTCGTACTGTATTCACAAACCACTTGCTCCCTTTCTTACGCCGGCGTAACGTAAATGGGTCGGCGTAAGCCGCCTAATTCAGAATAGCAAGGCAGTGGGCGTGTTGTATTATAATGAAGCGTGACCCCATGTAAATGCATGGCCGAACGAACGGCGCATGCGTGCGCATGCTCAATATGACGTCAAATTTATTCCCTAACATATGCCGGCTCAATGCCTGTGACGTGAACGTAACCTACGCCCAGCCCCATTCACGTACGACTTACGTAAACAACGTAAAAATCGACGGCTGTTCCAACGTCCATACCTTAACATGACTTACCCCTGCTTTATGAGGGGTAAACTTACGCCGGACGTAAGCCTTACGTAAACGGCGTAGCTTAATACGACGGACGCAAGTACGTTCGTAAATCGACGTATCTAGGTCATTTGCATATTCAATGCGTAAATCGACGGAAGTGCCCCTTGCGGCCAACGTAAATATGCACCCAAGATACAACGGCGTACTAAGACTTACGTCGGTTGCATCTTGGCCAAATTCAGGCGTATCTGATTTCCAGAATACGCGGAAAGATACGATGGCGCACATTTGGACTTACGACGGCGTATCTGGAGATACACCGTCGTAAGTCCTTTCTGAATCCGGGCCTACATCTCCCCATTCTGCCTAGGTGACACTGTCACTGATCGTGTTCCCTGTCATCGGGAACAACGATCAGTGATGTGTCACGGCAAGACACGCCCCCTAACAGTTACAAGCACTTCCTAGGACACACTTAACTCCTTCAGCGCCCCTACAGGTTAACCCCTTCGCTGCCAGTGTAATTTTTTAAATCAGTGCATTTTAATAGCACTGATCGCTGTAAAAATTACAATGGTCCCAAAATGGTGTCAAAAGTGTCCGATGTGTCCGCCATAATGTCGTAGTCATGATAAAAATCGCTGATCGCCGTCATTACTAGTAAAAATAAAAAATATTAATAAAAATGCCATTAAATTATCCCCTATTTTGTAGACGCTATAAATTTTGTGTTTTTTTTTTTTACCAAAAATATGTAGAAGAATACGTATCGGCCTAAACTGAGGGAAGCATTTTTTTATATATTTTTGGGGGATATTTATTATAGCAAAAAGTGAAAAATATAGCATTTTTTTCAAAATTGTCGCTATATTTTTGTTTATAGTGTAAAAAATAAAAACCGCAGAGGTGATCAAATACCACCAAAAGAAAGCTCTATTTGTGGGGGAAAAAGGACGTCAATTTTGTTTGGGAGCCACGTCGCACGACCACGCAATTGTCAGTTAAAGTTACGCAGATGCCGAATCGCAAAAAGTGGCCTTTGACCAGCAAAATGGTCCGGGGCTTAAGTGGTTAAACACCCCCTTCAGTCCTTTTTTATGGAATGTGTAGCTTCTTCTCAGGTTTGCTTGAAACTCCTCAAGGTTTTCTTTTAACATTCTAAAAACATACACAGAATTTCAGAGAGCCAGTACTCAAGTCAAGTTGAACATAATCATTATTGACACATAGCCAGCCAAAAGAGGGTTTTCCCTGATGAGCTCCCAAAATTTAGCTTTTTTGGGCTTTTGTCTGAACATTTAGCCGTTCATCAGGGGCTGAAATTCATTTTTTTTTTATCACTTCTATATATGACAGCTTCCTTATTTCACTATTTACTACATCATCTGGTCACACTCACAATCACATGCTGGCCCACACACGACTGTTTTTCGGGTTCTAAAAAATTGCGTTTTTTTTATGTCATTAAAAACGATTGTGTGTGGGCTCCAGAGCATTTTTCACAATCTAAAAAATGGGTATTAAAAATTTCGAACATGCTCTATTTTTTCACAACGTTTTTAACGTCGTTTTTTAAGGTTGTAAAAAATGGTCGTGTGTGGGCTTTAACGACGTGAAAAAAAAACGTGCATGCTGAGAAGCAAGTTATAAGACGGGAGCGCTCGTTCTGGTAAAAATTCCGTTCATAATGGAGTAAGCACATTCATCACGCAGCAACAGACTGAAAAGCTTGAGCCCTGGTTCACACTGGGCTGCGGGAGTGAAGCCGTGCGAGTTCAGCTGAACTCGCACGATTTCACTCCCGCCGGCAGTCCCGATTTCGGCCGCTATTTAAGAGACATCTGTGCAGGTTTCTGCACAGATGTCAATGTAAATCGCGGCCAGAAATTGCAAAAAGTAGTACAGGAACTACTTTTTGAAATCGGTGCAGCGCCGCAGATGCGGCGTCGCACCGATTAGGACGGTGTCATTGCCGACAATTGCCGGCAAATGCCGCCGATTTGAGATGCGATTTCACATGTGAAATCGCATCTCAAATCGAAGCAAAACGTACCCAGTGTGAACCTGGGCTGAATCGTCTTTTACTAACACGAAATCAGCAAAAGCAGCCCCAAGGGTGGCTTCATCCGAATAGAACTTCCCCTTTATAGTGCCGTTGTACGTGTTGTACGTCACCGCGCTTTGCTAGAGCAAGGCTGTTTTAATGATCGGGTGGAAAAAATCGTTTTTTTCTAGACCCTTAAAAACTTAATTTTTTAGAACCCGAAAAACGGTCGTGTGTACACAGCATGAGATAAAAAAAATCTGCAACTGCCAACATTGTATTGTACATGCCCTCTGCTTTCAGAAAATATGTTTTTTAGGGTTTTAAGTAATCATTGTGCCTAAAATGTGCATTTAACATATGCATAGAAAAAAAATATTATAGCAGCAAAGGGGTTAAACATATCCTTTCCTTTACCAATGTCTACTGAAATTGCTGCTAAATATGAACTATTTGGCCTATAAACAAGCTACCAGTACAAAATCAGTTAGCAAAAACTCTGGGGGTTATCCACAAAGCCTTGGCGCAACGTAACTTTTCTGATTTAAGTTACTCCGCCGCAAAATTCCAAAGTTAGGTGCCGATCCACAAAGCACTTACCTGGAATTTTGCGGCGCTGTAACTTAAATCCGTCCGGCGCAAGGCGTTCCTATTCAAATGGGCGAGTCCCATTTAAATTAGGCGCGCTCCCGCGCCGGACGTACTGCGCATGCTCCGTCGGGTAAATTACCCGACGTGCATTGCGCTAACTGACGTCGCTCCGACGTCATTTGCTTAGACGTTACCGTAAATGGCGTCCAGCGCCATTCACGGACGTCTTACGCAAACGACGTAGAATTTAAAATTCGACGCGGGAACGACGGCCATACTTAACATGGCTTAGGACAACTAGGGCTTAGCCCTAGTTTTACGCGGCGGAACTCGACGTAAACGACGTAGATTTAGAGCGTCGGGCCCGTCGGAGCGTTCGTGGATCGCCGTAACTGGTCATTTGCATATTCTACGCCGGCCTCAATGGCCTCGCCACCTAGCGGCCGGCCTAGAATTGCATCCTTAAGATCCGACAGTGTAATTCAATTACACATGTCGGATCTTCGTCCTAACTATGGGAAACTGAGTCTGTGGATCAGTTCCATAGTTAGGACCAGGGATACGACGGCGTAACAGCAGTTACGCCGCCGTATCTCTTTTGAGGATCTGGCCCTCTGTTCTGGTCTATCCCCCAAGCTCTGTGCAATTCTCTCTCACAGAACTTATAAAGGTAAAGACAGTTTGTTAAACATGGCACACGCAATAAAGACATGGCTGATCTTGCCTTGACAGTCTTTGTCACTACTCTCTGTCTATCCCTCTGGTCACTTAAAAAAATAATTAAACTCGAGAACAAATATGCAATATATTGCAACATACAATTTTTATATATGATGGCTGCATTCATTTTTTTTCCAAGCTAAGGACATTTTAGCAAATACAGAAAATACTTGTTGATTTTGCTAGAAATTCAGCATCATTGTTCCTTCCTGTTAGATACACCAAATGATATCTTCCTTCTTAACTATCTTTTGAGAAATACCAATTATTCTGCTTTCCGTGTACTAAAGATTCAACATCTAAAGATACAGACATGTTTATGTCAGCCTACGGCAGTGTTTCTCAATTCCAGTCCTCAGGCCCCCCCAACAGGTCAGGTTTTCATGATTTCCATTATTTTGCACAGGTGATTTGATCAGTTTCACTGCCTTAGTAATCACCACAGCCTTTTCATCTGAGGGAAATCCTGAAAACCTGACCTGTTGGGGGGGCCTGAGGACTGGAATTGAGAAACACTGGCCTACGGTGACAACCATGGGACAGGGACAGGAAATGTGTTATTCTCAGGATTACCATGTGAAAACAAAGTAAAGGAAGCTTAAAAAAAAAAAAAAAACATAAAGCTACTCATCTTTAGCTGCTGCAAAATCACTTATGTGACAGGACTGTAAGGGTAAGGTTAAGGGATGAGAGGAATGTACTCACAAAACCATAAAAAGTGCAAATTATGTGCGCTGCCACCTAATTCAAACTTTAGTGAAAAACCTCCTGACAAAGCCATGTTTGGGAGTGACGTAACACGTAGAGAAAGAGCCAGGCGGCATGTGACACCAGAAGGTTACTGTGAGATACTGCTCATTTCTGCTATGTTTTTAATGCTTGCTATAATTTAAATAAATGTGAGTATATTTCTGAAGTTGGGCTGGTTCGTCAGTATATAAATTATAATTAAGTACTACACTATTGGATTTCCTTTCTCCATTTACCCCAAGAACTATTAGGAACCATCCCTTGGGAAAGTATAGCCACCTGAGGCCCTTATAGAGAGGAGGATCGTTATTTGGTATATGAAAGTATTGCTATTCATTGCCTAGCGGGCTTTAGCCTGCTCTGTACTCCTGTGATCCCCAGATTAACGTTTTAACGTTTTTATTTGTATTTAATTCTAAGACAAATACTTGTTTTTCACATTTTCAGTATACTATTAAACACTGAGGGCCAGATTCACAAAAGGGATACGACGGCGTATCTGCTGATACGCCGTCATATCCCTGTTTCTATCTATGCGACTGATTCATAGAATCAGTTACGCATAGATATCCCTAAGATCCGACAGGTGTAATAGTTTTACACTGTCGGATCTTAGGATGCAGTACTGCGGCCGCCGCTGGGGGGAGTTTGCGTCGTAAACCAGCGTCAGGTATGCAAATTAGCAGTTAGGGCGATCCACAAAACTTTTTTCCCTCGTTATGTCGCCGCAAGTGTTAGTTTGCCGTCGCAAAGAAAGGGCACCTTTTACAAAGTGTAAAATTAGTACACCATGTAAAAGTATACCCGTCTTTCCCGCGTCGCTTTTTTTTTTTTTTTTTTTTTATAAAAATTGTGTATAATAATAATAATAATAATAATAATAATGTAAAACTGATAATGTAAAAGTTCAGCATATCCATGTACAGTATATTGCTTATCCACATTATGGCTCATTCATTTCGCTTGTTAGAGCTAGAGACTGAATAGCATAAATTGTATATGAAACATTCCTTTGATTTTATAATCTCTTCACTTTTCGACATAGCATTCAACCAAAACGGATGAATGGTAATCCGAAAATCTGATCATGTGTACGACTGTTTTTACTGCTAAAATTCTCCTCTTAAAACCCAATAGTTCTGGGGGTGTTTTTCCAGCCAGAAAACATCCCTGACAAAAACACTCATAACAGCTATGTGCATGGACACATAGGATAACATGCTGGGCAGTTTACTGGCTGCAGAAAAAAAAACATCTGAAGACAAAAAAAAAGCAGCTGTAAAAATGTCCAGTGTGCATGAGGCCTTAGGATTAAAAAACACATTCCTGTTGATCTCGCTACAAATCCAGTGTCCACCTAGCTTACTATACACTGACTTTGCTGTATTGTTATCAGCTTTGGCCAGTTACCTTCTGTGAACCACAGAACACCTATAGTTAGGTTATGGAGCTGAGAAAGGGGGGAAGTATTCTGTAATGGAAAGCAGGAGAAAGAACCCCAGCCAATGCCGCTTTTCCATAGAGACAAAATAGGGTGTGAGCATTAGGGATGAGCCGAACACCCCCTCGTTCAGTTCGCACCAGAACCTTCGAATGGACCGAACGTTCGCGCGAACATTTAGAACCCCATTGAAGTCTATGGGACTCGAACATTCAAATTCAAAAGTGCTAATTTTAAAGCCTAATATGCAAGTTATTCGACGCATGCGAGGGATGGCGGCCGCTCGGACATGTACGGTGGGTCTGTACAGACGACCGAACATGTCCGACGGACAGGATTTCAGCGGACATGTTTCTTAGCATGCTAAGAAACATGTGTCCGCTCGAAAACGGTCGGGTGGACAAATGTCCGCTGGAAACCTGTCCGGTCGGCCGTACACACGACCGAACATGTCTGCTGAAACTGGTCAGCGGACCAGTTTCAGCAGGCATGTTCGGTCGTCTGTACGAGGCCTTACAGAAGAGAATTTCCCTTCCTAGGGGTAGATTTTCTTCTCACTTCCTGTTGTCTCCTTCCGTTTGCAAAGAGGAGTCGTGTGTAAGTTGGATGTTTGAAAGTAAGGGCCTGCCGTATATACTCTGCATAAATTTGAGCCCTAGGTGTTGGTGTTGCCACAACACTGTAAGCCCTCACAGTTAGTCTTGGTGGGCACTGGAACGCCCTGCTGTGTGAACTATTATATCAAGAATTGTAATTACATGCCATTGTTGAAAAATGGTAGAAAAATTGGGCCTTTGGGGCTGGTGCTGTTGCCACAACACTGTAAGTCCTCACAGTTACTCTTGGTGGGCACAGGAATAGGCCCTGCTTTGAAATATTAGATCAAGAATTGTAATTACATGCCCCTGTTGAAAGGGGGCAGAAAAATTGGGCCTTTGTTGGTGGTGGTGGTCGTGCTGGTGCCACAACTCTGCAACCAGGGATGGACTGGCCATTGGGACTACAGGGAGTTTCCCGGTGGGCCGATGGCTCAGTGGGCCGGCTTCAGTAACAGCGGATCGCCGCCCCCTCCGCTCCTCTGTCTCTCCCTTCCACAGCGCTCACCTCCTCTCCCTCCCACAGCGCTCACCTGGGGGGAACAAAGAAGCAGGGGGAGGACCAGAGGAGCAGGGACGACGACAGAGGAGCATGGGGGAGAGGACAGACAGCTGACTCAACAGCTATGGCCTGGGAGTTTCTCACTTCTGCCTAATCTTGTCCCCTAAGGGGGGGCACCAAACTGATTCTTTGCCTTGGGTGAAATAATGTCTAGCTTCCCCACTGGTACTTCCTATAAGAGTACCAGTACCAGCTGTTCTACTCTAATAAAGTAGAACGACTAGTGGCTAGTGAAGGGGGAGGGGGGGCTTGGGGGGCCGGGGAGGGGGCTGCGGGAGTTGTCCGGCCGCCATGGGAAAGACCTGTCAAAATGGGCCAGTCTGGATGAAGTCCAGGGCCAAATTTTTGTCCCAGTCCAGCCCTGACTGCAACCCCTCACAGATACTCTAGTTGGAGCCCAAAAATGAGCCGGCAGCAAAGTATTGCATCAAAAATTGTAATTACACGCCCCTGTTAAACAGGTGCAGAAAAATTGGGCCTTAGCCACTGGTGGCAGTGCCCAGAACCAAAAATGTTCTTACAAGCTATCAGCATGATCATTGAGGAAAAGGATAGTCACTCAGCATAACAGGATAGTCACTCAGCATCAGTATAGGCAGTCTCGAAGGGATCTGACATTTCAAAAAAAAATATTCAGTTACATCAGCATCAGGTGCTTGGTAGCTGGTGGTGATCCAAGCCTGATTCATTTTTATGAAGGTCAGTCGATCGACCGAGTCGGTGAAGAGGCGCACCCTGTGATCGGTTACAAAGCCTCCAGCAGCACTGAATGTGCGTTCTGAAAGAACGCTGGATGCAGGGCAAGCCAGTAGCTCAATTGGGTACCGTGCAAGCTCTGGCCAGTGATCCATCCTCAAGACCCAGTAAGCCAGAGGATTTTCGGTGGGAAAGGTGTCCAAGTCTAATCTTGCCCCTAGGTATTCCCACACCATGTAAAACAGACGCTGGCGATGGTTGCTGGAACTGGTCATACCTTGGGGCTGCGGCCTAAAAAATTGTCTGAACGCATTGGTCAGATGGCCACCTTCTCCACCGCTCCTTCTGTGACTCACCGAAGACTCAGCAACACGTTGTCCAGGACCAGGATTTTGTAACCTCCCAGTCTCTGGGAAGGCGTTGTACAGACCTTTCTGCAAGGCCTCCCGAAGATGTTTCATCTTCTGCTCCCTATGTGCCGGCAAGATAAGGTCCGCAACCTTACTCTTGTAACGTGGATCAAGGAGGGTTGCCAGCCAGTAATGATCCCTCTCCTTGATAGCACGAATACGAAGATCCTTCTGGGGAGGCCATACAATGTAAGCATTCGTGCAGAGTCCTCTGGGTAACTGAGGACGACATGATCCGCAGCCACCTCGTCTCGTCCATGGGTTTCTTTGGACTGTAATTGATCCCTTGAAGACTGCTGCTGAGTGCTAGGCTCCACCTCCATGCTGACACAATCCTCCTTCTCCTCCTTGTCATGTGTGATAGGTGGGCAAGCAGGAACACTGTCTGGATAAAGGGGGCCTTGAGAGGTAAGAAAGTCCTCCTCTTCCTCCCTCTGTTCTGCCTCAAGGGCCCTGTCCATTATTCCATGCAGTGTGTGCTCCAACAGGTAAATAAGAGGGACAGTCTCATTGATGCATGCACTGTCACTGCTGACCATCCTCTTGGCCTCCTCAAATGGTGACAGGACAGTGCATGCATCCCTGATCATGGCCCACTGGCATGGGGGGAAAAACAAGCTCCCCTGACCCTGTCCTGCTGCCATATTGGCACATATACTCATTGATGGCCCTCTTCTGTGTGTGCAGCCGCTGCAGCATGGCCAATGTAGAGTTCCACCTGGTGGGCATGTCACAGATTAGGCGGTTCTTGGGCAGGTTGTATTCCTTTTGGAGGTCTGCCAGCCGAGCACTGGCATTATATGACCGTCGGAAATGCACACAGACTTTCCTGGCCTGCTTCAGGATATCCTGTAAGCCTGGGTACCTGCCCAAGAACCGCTGCACCACCAAGTTAAGGACATGAGCAAAACAGGGCACATGGGTCAGTTGTCCCTGTCGCAGGGCGGAGAGGAGGTTGGTGCCATTGTTGCAAACCACCATTCCTGGCTTAAGCTGGCATGGCGTCAACCACCTCTGAGCCTGCCCCTGCAGAGCTGGCAGAATGTAGGGCAAGGTGAATTTGTGCTTCTCCTCAGGAATATTAAATATAAAAATATAAAATGTGATGGCAGATAACAACCTGTCAGTGAGTGATGATAAAGAGTTAAACACAAAAACCCAATCAAGCAGCTCAAGGCTCTAATTGAGTGTAACAATGAGTGAAGGGAAAAGTTTGTGATGAAAAAACTTTCAATAAGGTGCTGCAATAATAAAGTCTGCTGGAATATTCAGCAAGCAAATAGTATATGTCAGTGAAAATTGTGCGCAACCCACAAACATATATGTAAAAAAATAAAATGAGTAAAGTCTATATCAAAAACTTCTGTGAAAAGAAACAGTCCAAAGCTTGTAAAATAGTGGTATTGAATGCCTGGAATCAATTACAGTCCACAAAAAACATTCCTGGTTTTGACAACAGCGATCAACTTGCTTCAGTATGGAAATATATGAACATCCATGCAGTGTAGATAATGAGATAAAAAGCGGCCAGATAAGCCTCTTACCAGAGAGACGATCTTTTAAGCATATCACCACGGATCTGGGAGCTGTAGTTCCTGCAGGTAGATGGGATCTGGCGTTCTGTGCTTCTCAGGTGCAGCAGTGCTTCTAATCCACTCCTATGTAGTAGGACAATCTGCATACACAGCTCTCCCCCGGATGTTTAAAAAAGTAGCAGAGATAAAGTAAAAAAAGAAGAGGACTTCATAGTGTAGTACTTTTCAGCAAAAACACCTCTTTAATAAAATAAGTTTCTTGGTAAAAAAGATCACAGTTTTGACACTTTTAGGGTGATAAGTTTTACAGAAACAAAAGCAAAAAAATATATATGCGATATCAGAAAATCCTATTAGCCTCGGTAGCAACCGACAGGCTAGGTAATGGCAAAGTTTTTGAAAAAACACACAGCTCCAACCTACGCGGTGTTTCACCCTAAAGCAGGCTTCAACTGGGAAAGGAGGCAGTTGACAGAACCTCTGGCCCAGTGTGTCTCCTGTCCACCAAGCACACCAGCTCAAGCACCGCATGGCATCTCTTTACCTGCGTACCTGCGTAGCCCCTTGAACGCCTACAGAGCACCGCTGGTTCCGAGGACACATCAGCACAGGAAGAGGCCACAGAGGAAGAAGAAGAGGAGGGGGTAGAGAAGAGAGGTGTGTCACAACCAGTAGTAACACTACTGTACCTTGTCCTGCGTCCTTCCCAGCTGCCAGCAGAGTCACCCAATGTGCCATGAAAGATAGGTAACGTCCCTGTCCATGCCTGCTGGACCATGAGTCAGCGGTAATATGCACCTTACCACTGACCGCCCTGTCCAGAGAGGCATGGACATTGCCTTCCACATGCTGTTAGAGAGTCGGAATTGCCTTCCGTGAGAAAAAGTGGCGTTTGGGAACTTGCCACTGAGGTACTGCACATTCCACAAACTCACGGAAGGGGGCAGAATCTACCAACTGAAAAGGCAGCAGTTGAAGTGCTAGCAATTTAGCCAAGCTAGCATTCAACCGCTGGACATGTGGATGGCTGGGAGAGAACGTCTTTCGGTGCTGTAGCAGCTGGGGCAGGGAAATTTGCCTGGTACAATCTGCCATCGGTGTACCGATAGTAGATTGCCCGCAAGTACTTGGCTGTGACACACCTAATTCTACACCTTCAGTCCTATCAGTGCAGGCTTCAGAGAGGACTGAGGGTATACTGGGGTTTGAGATCCCAGCTGATGAGGAGCACATGCGTAGCTCTGCGTTGTGATGCAGTCCGTGTGCTGCCCTTTAGCTGGCCCCTGGAGGGAATCCTGCCTCGTTGGAGATGTGCCTGAGCCTCCTCCTCCTCTCTCCTATCAGGCACCCACATGGAGTCAGTGACCTCATCATCCTCTCCCTCCTCATCACTGTAGAAAACCTGGCCGTATGCTGCAGCTGGGGCAACATGACTGCTAGATTGCTGTCCTTCTTGGGCACCCCCTCTCTCTGGGCTCACGTTACTGCCTTCCTCTAGCTGTGTACCATCATCGGAGCCTTCAAAACTCTGCATATCCTCCTGCAGCATGTACCCAACACTGTGGTCAAACAGTTCGGGGGACTCCTCAGGAGGACATGGTGGGGCTAGGGAAGGAGTGACTGATGCCATTAAGCAGAGGGAAGAGGCCACGTTGGCAGCTGCTTTGCCAGACAAAGTACCCTGAGCCTGGGTGAGAGAGGATGAGGAGGATGAGGAGGATGAGGATGGCTTTGTCATCCACTCTACCAAGTCTTCGGCATGTTGGGGCTCAACATGGCCAGCTGCCGAAAAAAAAGGATGAGCGTGTCCCACGGCCACGTGGTGATGAGGATGCACTGTGTCCGCGACCAGCACTGTTGCCTCTAGACGCAGTGCCTGCTTGCCCTGTTTTATCAGCTTGTGACTCTCTGCCTCTCCTTGTTGTTCTTCCAGACATACTAATGGCCTGCAGAGGACACAGACAGTACACCACGTGAAAGTACTTGCAGCAATATACCCTGCCTGTAGTATTAATATGAGCAGATCCCTGCTTCTAGGAGTAAATATGAGAAACAACAGCTTTACGTTGGGTGCACAATCTGCAGAGGACACAGACAGTACACACCACGTAGCTTTAGGTGCACACTGCAGAGGACACAGACAAAACACCACATAAAAGTACTTGCAGCAATATTTCCTGCCTCTAGTATTAATATGAGCAGATCCCTGCTTCTAGGAGTAAATATGAGAAACACCAGCTTTACGTTAGGTGCATAATGTGCAGAGGACACGGACAGTACACACACCATGAATCTGTAGGTTCACACTGCAGAGGACACAGACAGTACACCACGTGAAAGTACTTGCAGAAATATACCCTGCCTGTAATATTAATATGAGAAGATCTCTGCTTCCAGGAGTAAATATGAGAAACACCAGCTTTATGTTAGGTGCACACTGCAAAGGACACAGACAGTACACACACTGCAGAGGACACAGACAGTACACCACGTAAAAGTACTTGCAGCAATACACCCTGCCTGTAGTATTAATATGAGAAGAACTCTGCTTCTAGGAGTAAATATGAGAAACACCAGCTTTATGTTAGGTGCACAATGTGCAGAGGACACAGATAGTACACACACCACGTAGCTTTAGGTGCACACTGCAGAGGACACAGGCAGTACACCATGTGAAAGTACTTGCAGCAATATACCCTGCCTGTAGTATTGATATGAGCAGATCCCTGCTTCTAGGAGTTAATATGAGAAACACCAGCTTTACGCTAGGTGCACAATGTGCAGAGGACACGGATAGTACACACACACTACATAGCTTTAGGTGTACACTGCAGAGGACACAGACAGTACACACACCACGCAGCTTTAGTTGCACACTGCAGAGGACACAGACAGTACACACACCACGTAGCTTTAGGTGCACACTGCAGAGGACACAGACAGTACACCACGTGAAAGTACTTGCAGCAATATACCCTGCCTGTAGTATTAATATGAGAAGATGTCTGCTTCTAGGAGTAAATATGAGAAACACCAGCTTTACGTTAGGTGCACAATGTGCAGAGGACACGGACAGTACACACACCACGTAGCTTTAGGTGCACACTGCAAAGGACACAGACAGTACACCACGTGAAAGAACTTGCAGCAATATACCCTGCCTGTAGTGTTAATATGAGCAGATCCCTGCTTCTAAGAGTAAATATGAGAAACACCAGCTTTACGTTAGGTGCACAATGTGCAGAGGACACGGACAGTACACACTACGTAGCTTTAGGTGCACACTGCAGAGGACACAGACAGTACACCACGTGAGAATACTGCAGCTAGCACAATCACCTGTCTGCCTGTCAGTAAATTAGGAAGAGTGGATCTACCTAAACTATTCAGTGTATAAATATATATACAACACCTGGGATGCATATATATTCTCTACACACTGTAACTTTAACTGACTAGCCTGCCTGTCTGCTCTATCTACCTACAAAAAATGACACTCTCTCTCTCTCTGTCTTCTCTTAACCACCGCAACACACTACACAAGGCCAACCTGCAGACAGCCTTTTATAGTGTGGGGCGTGTACTAACCCCCCTGAGCCATAATTGGCCAAAGCCACCCTGGCTTTGGCCAATTATGGCTCACCGTTTTTTGCAAGCTGTGATTGGCCAAGCATGCGGGTCATAGTGCATGCTTGGCCAATCATCAGCCAGCAATGCACTGCGATGCCGCAGTGAATTATGGGCCGTGACACGCCACTCGAATTTGGCGCGAATGCCCCGTAACGTTCATATTTCGGCGAACTGTCGAACATACGATGTTCGAGTCGAGCGTGAGCTCGACTCCAACACAAAGCTCTTCCCTAGTGAGCATTGGAGGGGAAAGCCCAGAACCTGTTCGGTCAGTCTTTCCCCCTACATATGAGAGGTTTTCTCGACAGGAAAACTGTGATGGAGCTTTGGTTGGGAACCCTGGCCATGTGTATGCTCCATCGCAATTTTACCCATAGGAAAACTGCCAAAAACCGCAAGGCAAAAGTTTGCTGATCATGTGTACGAGGCTTTAGGACTGGTTATTTACAATATATTACATTTGTGTCCTTGGGTATAGATATATTTAATTCCCCGCTGATTATGGGTTACACTTTGCAAAGGTGTCCAGTTGTCATAGTGTGGCTTCACTAGTATATGGTATGTAGGAAACAAAACAGTTTTCAATCGAAATGTAGTAAGGTTTCTATTCCGACTAGGTAAAAGTAGTGCTGATATTTGTAATTTTCACATATTCAACATCAATGTCAATCTACTCTGTTAAAACAAGAAATTTTAGCAAACTAAAGTTTAATTTGTTGTGAATTTCCAACACTTACTTTTACTCCCTGCCAAGAGATATTAATACATCACACAGTGTGGTAAAATCAAATGAAATATGTGCTGTTTAATGACATAAATTATAGTTGCTAACAGAACTATTCATGTCAAGAATTGCTCCCCAGCGAATGTATAAACTACAGTGGCTCCCAGCAGTAAACCACAGAAACATTCTTAATTAATATGAAATAATGTTACATGTCAACAAAAACTGTGCTGTCAAATTACCCTAAAATATTTATAATGTCAAAGAACGCTTCCATTCTACAGAGAATCAACATTAATTGCATGCTTAAAACATGTCAGCAGGGTACACTTATAATGTAATAAAAGCTGTACGGAAATGCTACAGAACCTTTAGTATAAATCAGTCTCTATCTATTTTCTACTGAGCATGTAAATTCATAGTTATATTTTAGAAGACAAATCGGTAGCCATTCATAAATCCTGTAAATGTTTTTAAAAATATTCAATCCTTGAAGAACCATATACTTTTAGGATTCTTAAAAATGGCATCATCAAACATTTGTGGAAACATAAGTGGATAAGTGGGCTAAAGATAACCTAAAAAAATTAGATAGATAGATAGATAGATAGATAGATAGATAGATAGATAGATAGATAGATAGATAGATAGATAGATAGATAGATAGATAGATAGATAGATAGATAGATAGATATATTAGGGCTGTGGAAATGAAAGAATAATTCCCCGATTAATTCAAAATTCATTTAATCGGTACTAGTGGTCCGAACAGGTCACCATATGCGGACCGGCACACCACGTGATCCACGGAGCTCCGCTGCTGCCTCAGCCATAGGAAAGGCCACATCTTTGGCCTAGCTCCTGGAGTGGCAGCCATCTTGGTTCACTCAGCAGCGACCTAGGTGAGCCTAGAGCTGCGTGCTGACGTCATCACCTGGCCTCAACTGCTCGTAAAGGAATGTCCGCAACAAGTGTGTTTTGCTGTGCTCTTTATTACCCAGCCGGATAAAAACAAATAAACTTGTGGTGAAGAAAGTAGAGTTAAAGGAAGAAAGGAGAATAGCAAATTCAGGCGTAGCAATAGGGAAACAGTCCTGCTCCCAAGTATAACACTTCTCTGCGCCACTCCTGTCTGAGTGGGAATAGCGTACCCGGACAGGCCTCTCTCACTGACTTGGCAGCCAGAGTATCGTTCGAACCTTTGAGGAAAAGTCTCTGCCACAGAACCCTCCTTAGAATGGACGTCAGGGAGACACCTCTGCCACAGGCCCTCTCTGATTGAAGTTACGGAGGCAATCCTCCTTAGGTGAATTACGCCTGGATCTCCTTCTTAATGTCGCCCAGGTACCGACTGACAGGTGATCAATCCTTCAGTGTCCGGCTACCTTGATCCCCGGTGGTTTGTCGAAATCCTTTTGGACCGCCAGCCTCTCATTGGCGCTCCTCAGACGGACTCCCCACCGAACAGCTATACAGCTTGGGATCCTCATAGGTGGGAACCCATTTGAGCACTGGTTCCCCGTCGCTGCTCAAATGTTGCGGACCAACATGGTCCCGAAACCAGGAACACCACGTAGCACGCACGTTCCAGCCAGGTAGGCCATAACGCTGGGGCGTCGTAATGTGGTCACCCTAAAGGTGGGTGCCACACTGGAAGAAGAAGACCCAGAACCAATGGCGTCTGCCCCATAAATACCCTCCCCCAGAATGCACAGCGAGGCTCAACCCTCCTGATTGGCTGCTGGGGAAGAGCACCCAAATCTTGACTCCACTGCTGCACCCCAGCACAACAGAATGAGCCCACAGCACAGGCAAGCTGAGACAGAGACCCTTAATCAGTTTAGAGTTTAACTACACTCTGATCCCCCTCTAAATTTAAATAGCACCGGTACTTAAAAGTAACCAGGCGCTACATACATAAATACACAATTTATTTCCTCTCCAATGTGTTGCCTGTCTGCTCACCCATATTGGCCAGCACTGTGCTGCACAGGACAGGAATGTACCCTATATGAGGCAAAGCCGGTTCTTTTTCTATACAGATGCTGCCACAGAGTACAGGTGGTCCCCGGGTTACAAACAAGATAGGGACTGTAGGCTTGTTCTTAAAGGGTCACTAAAGGAAAAAACATGTTTTGCTGAAATTACTGTTTACAGGGTATAGAGACATAAAAGTTAAGTGATTCCTTTTAAAAATTATTACAAATAGATAAAAAATCAATCATATAATGTGCCTGTAGGTTAGTTTCACTTTTAAACTGTTTTCATGTTCCTGTGAACTAGAGAGACACACAGAACAAAAACAAAAAAATCCAGGGCAGTGTTTTGTTTTTAAAATGAATCTGATTGGTTCTGTTAAGTTTTAGACACACAGTAATGACAGCTTAGACCTACAGTGAAAAGCTCCCAGTACGATAGTTATAAGGAAAAAGACAACCAGGAAGTGTGGAGATCACAGCAGAATTACAGCCACTTCAAAGCAAAAACGAACAATAAGGACATGAAACCAGTACTGCAGTAAGGTAAAGGAAGCTATTTAGCTAAAAAATAATTTTCCTTTAGTGATCCTTTAAGTTGAATCTGTTTGTAAGTTGGAACAGGTACATTTTTTAAGTGCAGCTCCATCCCAAAAAAAAATATTTCTAAACTTTTTGGATAGCATAGGGAAGGGTTATCACCCCTGTAACATTTGTGTTGCTGTCTGTGCCCCTGTATCAACATGGGGATAAGGTGCTTTGCCACGGGGTGTTCCCGCTTAGTGATGAGGGTATGTGGCCTGGTATGGTTGAGGAAGGGCGCTAAATGCACACTCCCACCTTTACTGATCTTCTAGGCTGCATGTTTGGATTGGAGTTTGGTATGGATATTGGGGGCCCCAATGCCTTTTGGGTTCCTTCTTAAAATTTATACCAGACTCCCAATAAAGATAAGGGCCTTGAATGTATGTTAGGGGCAACCCCTATTATATATTTTGTGGGGTTCCATATTAACATCTACTGAAGTTCCTCATCTAGGATAAGGGGCTGGTATAAATAAAGGGAATCTCTGACAGCTGTGTTTACAAACAGAATGGGGCACTGGGAGCTGTCATTTACTGGCAATTTAACCACTTCCTTACTGGGCACTTAAACCCTCTTCCCACCCAGACCAATTTTCAGCTTTCAGCACTGACGCATTTTGAATGACAATTGCGCGGTCATGCAACACTGTACCCAAATTATATTTTTAGCATTTTTTTCCATGAATAGAGCTTTCTTTTGGTGGTATTTGATAATCTCTGCGGTTTTTTTTTGCGCTATAAACAAAAAAAGACAGAAAATTTGGAAAAAAAAACAAATATTCTTTTACTTTTTGTTATAATAATATCCCATTTTTTTTTACTATTTTTTTATTCATTTTAGGCCAATACGTATTCTTCTACATATTTTTGGTAAAAAAAATTGCAATAAGCGTATATTGATTGGTTTGCGCAAAAGTTATAGCGCCTACAAAAGAGGGGATAGATTTATGATTTTTTTTACTAGTAATGGCGGCGATCTGCGATTTTTGTCGGGCCTGCGATATTGCGGCGGACATATTGGACACTTTTGACACTATTTTGGGACATTCACATTTATACAGTGAACAGTGCTATAAATATGCACTGATTACTGTATAAATGTGACTGGCGGGGAAGGGGTTAACACTAGGGGCCGAGAAAGGGGTTAAATGTATTCCCTGGAGGTGATTCTTACTGTGGGGGGAGAGGAGTGACTTGGGGAGGTGACTGATCTGTGTCCCTATGTACATCGGTCTCCTCTCTCCCTGACAGGACGTGGAGCTCTGTGTTTACACACAGAGCTCCACGTCCTTGCTCTGTCACTGCCGATCGCAGGTACCTGGCAGACATTGTGGCCGCCAGGCACGCGCATCGGCATCACGTGACACGCTGGGCACAGTTTTTCCCCGCTGCGCCCCCTCGGCGGTGCGCGTGGGAAATTGTAAATAGAAGGAGGCAGTAACGGACAGGATTCCAGCAAACATTTGTCTAACAGACCGTTTCCCAACGAACAACTGTTTCCTGGTCTTGCTTTAAAACAGTCCACTGGAATCGTGTCCGCTCGGACATGTTCGGTCGTCTGTACACAAAAGCAGCGTACAAAAACCCTGCGCATGCTCAATCAAAATGAGGAGACGGGAGCGCTCGTTCAGGTAAAACTCGCGCTTGTTTGGGATATGGCACATTCGTCATTTGAAAGCTTTTATTCTAGCAAGAGAACAATGTCTTAAAACGACGCAATAAACAACAGTTTATTGCCTCGTTTTATTAATTCTTCTCTTGCTAGAATAACCCCGTTCTCTTGCTGATGCAATTTCAACTGAGTTGTCCCATACTGAAATGTCACATTTCTTGCTTGTGATGTAATCTTTTAAAAATGTTTTCTAGGCCAGACGTGTGTTTTTGTTGGTGGTCCTCAATTTTTTTAACTTTTCTTTTTGTAAAGGAATGTTCATCTTAGTATTTTTTTGGGTGTGTTTCTAGTTATGTCACCATTTTGTTCATTTTGTTATTACATGTTATATTTATTTTTTAGGGCATTTTTTTTTTTTTTAATTTTTGAATATTTAACCATGTTGGCACACCAAATGTCCCCCCCCCCCCCCCAAGGAGTTTGTGTCCTTTGTAAATGACCCATTGTATTTTTTTTGTAATGTTTGCTGCCTAATAATCCCCACAGTATAACAAACAGTAGACAGGTTTTCAAATGAAAGCAAAAAGCCATTTATTTGGGCAAATGTCATCACAAAAAAAAAACAGAACGGCAGCACTAGAACAGATAGCAAACTATATGCAAACTCGCATTTCCAACATGGTGAAGGATAAACTACCAAACCTCAGGAGGCAAACAAAAAAATCTGAAGCAGCAGCACAGAACCAAAGGAACCCAAACTGTGGTAGTCCAAACAATATGTGCTTTGTGTGGAAGGAAATGGAAGGCAGGGAATCACCGTTTCCTCCTCTTTCCAGCCTTCCCTCCAGGCTGCCTTCCAGCGGGTCTTACACGGGCCCATGCAGGTGGGGTCGATGTGGCAGCAGGAGGATGGTGTTCAGCAAGCCGGGCGGGGTCACATAGCCCAGTGTCTGGGGTCAGCAGGTCCTTCTGCATCCACCAAAGGACCTGGTTCATCAGGGCCTTTGCCAGTCTTCTCTGCTCCTCCCCCCCCTTCATTTAAATCGTGTGCCAAGGAGGCACTGAAGGCCTCTGTGGGGTTGAGGGGGGCTCTCATGATGGCGCTTGCCTCCTGGATCATGCGGAGGCTTGCCTCCTCCACAGGCCTCAACTGCCTCCTTCGGCCTGATGGCCTCACCTGGGGGGGGAGAAGACTGGCTGGTGGTGGTTGTCCTGGGCGGGGGGACCTGCTGCAGGCCACTGGGCCCGGCCTCCTTCTGGCTGCCACTGACCCCGGCCTCCTCCTGGCTGACAGAGACGTGAGTATCTGCCACCTCCTGGCTGATCTCTTCTTCCTGTGTCAAAAAAAGGGACATGTTTTACTATTTTGCCAAATCAAAACACACACATTTTCATGTTTTTCTTTTATTATTTTTGGTTCATTATAACTTGAATAGACTCTCCTTCTGACCCCTGCAGTTGTCATCCCTGACACCTATTTGTCTGGCGACCTTTTTTTTTGGTTTTCCCAGCTTGGCTTTTCTTTTACAATATCAACTCATTAATCCACCAATAATTATTTACGCCAGAAATATAGAGGAAACTACTATACCTCCTCATCGAAGGGTGGCAGATCTGCATCTCTGTCAGCCAGGCCCTCTTCTTCCGACTCTGCAGGGCTGTGGTCATCTGGGGAAGGTCCGCTGGAAGGTAGAATGGAGGGAAGGTTGGAAGCAAGACTAGACATCGATTTCCTGCCCTCCATTTCCTTCCGCAAAAAAGCCATCTGTTTGTAATACCACAGTTTGGGTTCCTTTGCTTGTGTTGCTGATGCTCCAGACTTTTTAGATTTATTAGCTTTGTATGCTCTTCTATATGTGCTTCTCAGGTTGGCAAGTTTATCCTTCACCATGTTGGCAGTGCATCCTGACACCCATGTTTGCATATAGTTTGCTAGCTCCTCTAGTGCTGCCGCTCGTAAATCTTTATTGCAATAGTACGTGTTTTTTGAATCCCACATGATGGGCGTGTCCTCAAATTTTTCCAGTAAGGCCTCTATTGCTTCCTTCGTTTGGAGGAGGTCCATTTCCCGGCCTTATTTTCTGATGTGATTTTCCAGTCTAGATTAGCAAAACATAAACCAAATAAAACTAGATATTAAAAATGCTCAGCGTTGACCTTGATATAATATGTGTCTCTAAATTTATGACCTATATATAATTACAAACACAGTCTCTCTTGTTGTAAAAATGATGGCCAGCTCTGCCGCTTTGGTTGTAACAAACATTGATTTGATACATGCAGACCCTTTGGTAACATTGCATTAACTAATTTTAATATAGAAACATAAACAATGCTTAAAAATGAGAGCATTCATCTAGGCACTCTTTCATGTGTAGATCTCCTGCCCCTGAGCATGGATGACATAAAAGACATTTCCTAATGACCTCTGTACAACCAACACTGAACAATACTTTGCCTGATCTGAATACACCATTCAAAAAGATTTGAATGAGGTACAGCATTGTTCACATCTCTATTTTGTGAGGTGTCCAAAAGCATTTGGATACCAAAATAACATTGTGGTACTCAAGAGACAGAATATCTTCAAAAGGGTGCAACCAACAGACCAAAGCACCATCCCATGGCTCTCCATTTTCTAGGCCTCTGCTGATCCCATTTTGAATTTCCTTACCTTCCTGTCTCTCACTCCTCGTTTCTCACGCTCGCCTAATTACCGCATAACCTGCGTAATCACGGCGTGCGCCTTTTATACACTCCGCGTATGTATGAAACGCCGCCCTCGTCAGCTTTGCCATGCCCCTAATCAATGTGTTTCGGAAATATGGCGTTAACTGTGTATGTTCTGGAATCGCTTGAATAGTCTCCGCGTAAACCTACGTAAACACGTTCTTTCCATTCTCTACACTCCGCGTATGTATGAAACGCCGCCCATGGCGGAACATTTCCTCTTTTCCCCGCCTATAATCTCTGTGGGAAGGAAAGATGGCGATGTCACACGAGCGGGCACGATGCTCTCATGCCGCAAGTGAAGGGACAGAGGCAGGGACGTCCCGATCCAGGCAAAGAAGATACAAAGCCACTAATATGCGGTTCGAGGAAATGGTGGAGTTAGTTTCCATCATGCGGAGGAAGGACTATGATGGTGAATTAGGGCCATACAAGACCCCTAACCGCCGAAAGGCACACATTATGGACAAGGTGGCGAGGAGAATGCAGAGGATGTTTGGGATCACCAGGTCCAAAGAACAGCTGAGGAAACGCTGGTCCGACTTAAAATTGAGGGAGCCACATCAGATGAAGAAGATCCTTAAAATTCTGCGTAAAAGTAAGTTAATTTTTTTGGGGTTGGGGGGGGGGGATTGTCTGCAAGAATGTGTTGACATGTATATTTCGACATCTGCCTCCTTGGCCTGCTTGTACTTTTGAAGACATGTTGACAGTTTTGTTTTTTTACGTAAATACCTACCTATTTACAAATAGTGTTCTTAGTAAACCGCGTAACATCACATCGTTTCTCAGAAATGCAAGGTTATTCCAGGAACAACACACCTGGACATGGCTCACTGTCCAAAAACTTCGTTGGCAAACATTGTCTAAAAGCTAGTTTTTAAAAATCAAATTAAGAGAATGTGAAAGGCAAAAAGGATTCTTTCTAAAAACAGTGATAATAAAGCAGATGTTTTCCCATCTGCAATGCAGAGCACCTGTGTCTCCAAAAAAATGTAAAGTTTTTGGTAGGGTCTCCCAGAAATACAGTTAAGGGGGGACATCCATGTGTGTCACTTTGCTAAAAAGGGGCAGGATCAGAGCTTGGCATAGAAGTCTGTCAAAAATGTAGGTTTGGTGAAAGAAAAAACTAAATCAATGAAAGCCTCTTCTAAGCAATGTATGCGATTTCTGCTCTCCAATATCTGTGTAATGATGAGTATACCTTTTGTTTTGTGTTATTTAGGGGAAAGAAGTCGCCAGCATTTGGAGGAGGCAGAGAGGGCCAGACAAGGCCAAAATCTTCCATCTCGCCATGTGGAGGAGGAGGAGGATGTGGAAGGAGAAGAGGATGTGGAAGGAGAAGAGGATGTGGAAGGAGAAGAGGATGTTGAAGGAGAAGAGGATGTGGAAGGAGAGGAGGATGTGGAAGGAGAAGAGGATGTGGAAGGAGAGGAGGATGTGGAAGGAGAGGAGGATGTGGAAGGAGAAGAGGATGTGGAAGGAGAGGAGGATGTGGAAGCAGAAGAGGATGTGGAAGGAGAGGAGGATGTGGAAGCAGAAGAGGATGTTGAAGGAGAGGAGGAAGGAAGAAAGGAGGAAGGAAGAGAGGAGGAAGAAGTAATTTTGGACTTAGAATTTATAGCAGATGAAGGGCAAGTTGCGGAAGAAGAATTTGGCAAATTGAAAGAAGGTGGATTGATGGATGAAGGAGGAGTTGATGATGATGGGGAAGTGGTTGAAGAAGGAGGAGTCGTGGAAGATGATGGGGAGGTGGTGGAAGAAGGAGGAGTGATAGAAGATGGCGAAGTTGTGGAGGTGGAAAGGAGAAGACCATCAGGTCAGTGTCACCCCAGCTTGATTTGGCAAAACATATGTAGATAGGCCTCATAAAATATTTTAGTTTTGATTGCCCATTTTTTTTTTTTTTTTAGGGGATGAAGATGGTGTTGCAATTTTTTCGCGTGCAAGTGCTGCTATAATTATTCAACAGGTAATGGAGTGCAGCACTGAAATGCACAATATGCGGGAAAGGATGGTTGTCATGGAACAGAATGTAACAAATGTCCTTTTGGAGTGCAGCACGGAAATGGACTATATGCGGCAAAGAATGATGGTCATCGAATCAAATTTTAAAAATATTATTGACATGATGGGCCGTGTCAAAGACTGAAACACCCCCCACCCATCCCCCGCCCCCACAACCATTTTTACTTTTTGAATAATGAATACGCCAAAATTTGAAGATGCACACACAGTGTGCCAACATGTGCTATCTGCCATCACAGAATATCTAGTGTCTGTGCTTTGTGGGTCCAACCCCCTCCTCCATCCTCAAGTAGTTGAGAGGAAGGGTTTGCTCCCACAAAACACAGACATTGATCACCCATGATGTCAGATAGCACATGTGGCCATTTGTCTGTTGAACCAATGACATTTGGCGATTTTTCACTGAATGTGTGCATCTTCAAATTTTGGCGTGTTCCAGTGTGAAAGCACACCATGACTGACTGCTGTTGTGAATTCTTAATATTTTTATAAGGTTTAAGTTATTTTGTTTGTCCATTTTCTTAATTTTTGGATACTATAAAGTTTATACCATAAACAATCAAAGAATAAACACCAAACAAAAATATATATATATATATATATATATATATATATATATATATATATATATATATATATATAATTATATATCTTAAAAAAGACCAAATTTATGGAAGTCGAGATTTGACACTAAAATCAAAAACAAATATAATCTTTTTGGAAAAAAAAAAAGACAACAAAATATTTTCCAAAAAAAAATAAGAACAAACCCAAAAAAATATATATTTTTTAAAAAATAGAAAAAGATAACATTTCGAAAAATCGAAACAAAATATTTCACAAAAATATAATTTATTTTTTTGGGAAACAAAAGGTCAAAAAAAAAATATATTTATTTTTTTGCGAAAAAAAACTGCCAAAAAACACTAAATAAATGGCGGTAAACACCCCACAAAAAAAATATTATCTATACATCTCTCTATTTAGTGAGTTTATTGGCCAAAGTTTTACGACATTATATATATATATATATATATATATATATATGTAAAAAAGAAATAGAACTACATTTTCTAACCAAAAATGTGAACTTGTTTAAAAATGTATATTCTTGAGAATATTTTTTGGTAAATAAAATAAAAAATTAATAAAAAAAGGACTAAAAATATTGTAGACTCCTAAGTCCAAAAGCAGGGAGTACTTTAAAAAACAAAAAAAATTTGTGTGGTCATGAACAAGCAGAAAATAAAAAGCTTGACCTCAAAATTGGAAAATGGAGTGGCTTCTTATTTCTAGAGTCAATACCCAGTTTGGAGATGAGTGAATATTGTGCAATTGTGGTGATTTAATAAAACTAGAGAAATAAATGTGTCAATAGAAGTGCAATAGTTAGTTTGAAAACCAGGAAGACTTATAAAAAGAGAAAAAGCAGTAATGACAAACAACTGTATAAAGTCCAATGGTCTAATTATTTATTAGTTCTGTGAATATTTCTTTCTTTTGGGGGCCGAATTAGAAAGAAATATGATCTGGCATAGCAATGGCCCCCCGACCCATGAAGTACTCAACATATTTGTCGCGTACCTCACGAGCTGATTGGGTGGCCAAGCCAGCGCGACCAGTGTCCAGCCCGGGAAGGGGATCTGAGGGTAGTCTTGCCTCAGAACCGATGTCGGGTAGGTACGTCTGGGAGTGCCTGCGTAAAAAGTTGTGCAAAATGCAGCAGGCAAATACAACGGTGTTCAATTTATATTCCGCCAAGTGTATCGCTGTCCTGAACAGGCGGAACCGGTTGGTGAGTATCCCAAAGGCATTCTCGACTACCCTCCGAGCCCTGGCCAACCGATAATTAAACACCCTCCTCTCTGAGGTGAGGGTCTTCTGGGGAAAAGGCCGCATGAGGTGAGGACCAAGCCCGAAAGCCTCGTCCGCTAGGAACACAAACGGAAGTCCTTCCACATTATCTTCATCTGGTGGCAATGCCAGACCACCAGCTTGGAGACGATCATAGAAATCAGTCCGTGCGAACACTCCCCCATCAGACAGCTGGCCGTTCTTCCCCACGTCCACATATAGAAACTCATAGGCCCCGTACACACGACCAGTTTCCTCGGCAGAATTCAGCTTCCGACCGAGTTTCTGGCTGAATTCTGCCGAGAAACCCGGCCGTGTGTACACTTTCGGCCGAGGAAGCCGACAAGGAGCTCGGCGAGGAAATAGAGAACATGTTCTCTATTTCCTCGTTGTTCTATGGGAGCTCTCGCCCCGCCGAGCTCCTCGGCGGCTTCAGTGCTGAACTGGCCGAGGAACTCGATGTGTTTGGCACGTCGAGTTCCTCGGCCGTGTGTACGAGGCCTCACTGTGCCGACACCACCACCATAAACTCAATACTATGATAACCCTTGTAGTTATAATAGTAGGACCCCGAGTGGGGTGGGGGCACTATGCGGACGTGTTTCCCATCAGAAAAACCAAAAAGTCCTGTTTTAAAAATTGGCAAGGTGGGTTTGTCACTAGGATAGCATGCTGGACAGGTTAATATTGGGTAAGGGACAAATATGCAGGTAGGCCAATAAAAAAACATGGAAAGCTTATATCAACATGCATAGGGAGAAAAGGAACGTTAGTTAATAAACACACAGCATATCTGGGAAATAAAAAAAAAATGTTAGTTGCCCACATTATTACAGCCAGATTGTGAGGGTAAAAGGAGGAAACTTACCTTAATATACTCCTCCTGCAGAACTTTGATGATGGCAGCACACGTGTCCGGTATGATGACCCCAAGCGCCTGCGGAGAGATGCCTGTGGAGAACTTGAGGTCCTGCAGGCTCCTCCCAGTCGCCAGGTACCGCAACGTGGCAATAAGCCTCTGCTCGGCCGTGATGGCTTGGCGCATCACAGTGTCCTGCCTCGTGATATAGGGGGACAGAAGATCCAGCAGACGGGTGAATACGGGGTCCGTCATGCGGAGAAAGTTCCTATAGTCATTAGGATTATTCTCCTGGAGTTCCCTAAGCAGAGGCATATGTGAGAACTGGTCACGCTGGCGCAACCAATTCTTGGTCCAGAAACGCCTCCGCCCCCTGTTTCTGGCGAAAGTACTGGAATGATGAACATATCCAGCAGCCATCCCATAAACAGCACCAACTCGCAAAAATTGACGCTGCTGCTGCTCCGTCATGGCTTCAAACCGGCCGGCTGGTCAGTCAAGAACACACTCCAACAGAAAGCACTCGCAAATCCAGCACAACCTGCGAGGAATGCGTGACAAACAGATATGAGCGTACAGGACGCAACTGCAAAAGCAGAAACAACCTGCAAGCCTATAGCCGAATGACAACTACGATCCCGCAAGCACACGCACTGAACCCGTGAATACAAGCTGTCAAAGCGTGGAGACCGAAAAGCGCGAATCAGCTCTAACCAAACCTCCACTAACACGAGCAAACCCGTAACTAGCAAAAGAGGAACAGAGGGCGGCGCCGTTGACTTTGGTCTTCCCCTTTATAGTGACGTCGTACGTGGTTTACGTGCACGCGTTCCGGTACGACGGGAATTTGGTCCGCTGGTGTGTACAAGCGAGCGGACCAAAAGATAAATCAGCCTTGTTCGCCGGAAACTGTCCGTCAGACAGTTTACAGCGGACAGATCCGGTCGTGAGTACAAGGCCTCAGACACACCCCAAACCAAACTAAAGTATGTAGGGATTTTATTATAGTAGGGATTATAGTAGGGATGCCGCGACCCACCGGGCGTATCCCCGGTTTGCCCTATGGCCAGCCCGGGCCTGGATCATAGTCTTTCTTGTATCTGCCTCTACACTTGTGCTCTCTGACCTTAAAGCCAGCCATAGATGGTTCGAAATTTGGCCGATTCAACAGAAATCATATGAATTTTGATTAATCTGAAAGAAAGAACCGCCGCTCCAGATGATGTACCTCTGTGATAAATGAGCCCAAAATCCAGTGGGTGCAGGCAATGCACAGAGCATAAATGAGAGGAAAGAAATTTTGGACAGCCGCACTCCAATAAAAGGTAAAAAGGTGTTGCCTTTTATTCTGGTAAAATATACTACAAAAGCAAGAAAAAAACAGCAAAAAAAAAACCCCCACTGTTACATAGTTAGTTACATAGTTAGTCAGGTTGAAAAAAGACACAAGTCCATCCAGTTCAACCACAAAAAACAAAATAAAAAAACACAGTAAAATCCTATACACCCAACTTCATACCCACAGTTGATCCAGAGGAAGGCAAAAAACCCCAGCGGAGCATGATCCAATTTGCTACAGCAGGGGAAAAAATTCCTTCCTGATCCCCCGAGAGGCAATCGGATTTACCCTGGATCAACTTTACCTACAAATCTTAGTACTCAGTTATATTCTGTACATTTAGGAAAGAATCCAGACCTTTCTTAAAGCAATCTACTGATCTGGCCAGAACCACCTCTGGAGGGAGTCTGTTCCACATTTTCACAGCTCTTACTGTGAAAAAACCTTTCCGTATTTGGAGGTGAAATCTCTTTTCCTCTAGACGTAAAGAGTGCCCCCTTGTCCTCAGTGATGACCGTAAAGTGAATAACTCAACACCAAGTTCACTGTATGGACCTCTTATATATTTGTACATGTTGATCATATCCCCCCTAATTCTCCTCTTCTCAAGAGTGAATAGATTTAGTTCTTCTAATCTTTCCTCATAGCTGAGCTCCTCCATGCCTCTTATCAGTTTGGTTGCTCTTCTCTGCACTTTCTCCAGTTCTCCTATATCCTTTTTGAGAACTGGTGCCCAAAACTGAACTGCATATTCCAGATGAGGTCTTACTAATGATTTGTACAGGGGCAAAATTATATCTCTGTCTCTGGAGTCCATACCTCTCTTAATACAAGAAAGGACTTTGCTCGCTTTGGAAACCGCAGCTTGGCATTGCATGCCATTATTGAGCTTATGATCAACTAAAACCCCCAGATCTTTCTCCACTACAGACCCCCCCAGTTGTACTCCCCCTAGTATGTATGATGCATGCATATTCTTAGCCCCCAAGTGCATAACTTTACATTTATCTACATTAAACCTCATCTGCCACTTAGTCGCCCAATCAGACAGAGCATTGAGGTCGGCTTGTAAATTGGAGACATCCTGTAAGGACGTTATTCCACTGCATAGCTTGGTGTCATCTGCAAAGACAGAAATGTTACTTTTGATCTCAGACCCAATATCATTTATAAATATATTGAAAAGTAAGGGTCCCAGCACTGAACCTTGGGGTACACCACTGATAACATTGGACCATTCAGAGTAAGAATCATTAACCACGACTCTCTGAATTCTGGCTTTCAGCCAGTTTTCTATCCATTTACAAACTGATATATCCAATCCTGTAGACCTTACCTTACACATGAGCTGTGTGTGCGGAACTGTATCGAACGCTTTTGCAAAATCCAAATATATCACGTCCACAGCCACGCCTCTGTCCAGGGTTTTACTTACCTCTTCATAAAAGGAAATCAGGTTTGTCTGACAACTTCTGTCTTTCATGAATCCATGTTGACTGCTGCTTAAATAGTTTTTTTCCAGCAAGAACTCATCCATGTGGTCTTTTATTAAACGTTCCAGTATCTTCCCAACTATAGAAGTTAAACTAACAGGTCTATAGTTACTTGGTAAAGACTTTGTTCCCTTTTTAAATATGGGCACCACATTGGCCCTGCGCCAATCCAGTGGTACTATTCCTGTCTTTAATGAGTCCCTAAATATTAGATACAGTGGCTTTGAAATGACAGAGCTCAACTCACCTAGGATCCGTGGGTGGATGCCATCAGGTCCAGGTGCTTTATCCACCTTTATTCTGTCTAAATATTTCTGGACCATATCACTTTTGAGCCATTGTGGATTTGGGGCTGTGTCACTCCCACCCCCATTTTGGACATGAGCTCCCCCATGCTCCATTGTATACACAGAGCTGAAGAAAACATTTAATAAATTTGCCTTCTCTTTGTCCCCAGTCACCCACTCTAGATTATTTTGTAAGGGGCCTACATGCTCAGACTTCACCTTTTTACTATTAATATATTTAAAGAATTTTTTGGGGTTTGTCCTACTATCTTTTGCAATCTGTCGTTCGTTTTGAATTTTTGCATCCTTGATTTCCTTTTTGCATATCCTGTTATATTCTTTGTAACATTTAAACAACACTAGTGTTCCTTCATTTTTATATTTTTTAAAAGCTACTTTCTTATTGTTTATAGCTTTTTTAACTTTGACCGTGAGCCACATAGGTTTTATTTTTAGCCTTTTAAACTTATTGCCCATGGGAACATACTTTGCAGTGAGGTTCCACACAGTCTTTTTGAAGAATTCCCATTTCTGTTCTGTGTTCATATGTGCCAATAGTCCCTCCCAGTCCAAGTCCTGGAGAGCAGCCCTCATCCTTGGAAAATTTGCTCTCTTAAAATTTAGTGTTTTAATATTTCCTGTATGTATTTCTTGCTTATAGTTAACATTAAATGAAATCATGTTATGATCACTGCTACCCAGGTGTTCCTTTATCTGAACATTAGTAATAAGCTCTGCATGGTTTGAGATTATCAGGTCCAACAGAGCATCATTCCTAGTTGGGGCCTCAATAAACTGCACCATAAAATTGTCCTGCAATAGGTTTTTAAATTTTTGTCCTTTAACTGTCCCAGAAGTGCCATTAATCCAGTCAATTTCTGGGTAGTTAAAATCCCCCATTATTATCACCGTCCCAGACCTTGCAGCCCTTTCCATCTGTGCAAGGAGCTGAGTCTCCACCTCCTCATTAACATTGGGTGGTTTATAACAAACTCCAATGATTAATTTTGAACTACGCACATCTGTATGCAGTTCCACCCATAATGCTTCAGCCTCATCACACGCTCCATCAACCAGGTTCTCTTTCACGCTTGCTTTGAGGTCACTTCTCACATAGAGACAGACCCCTCCACCTTTCCTTTTTACCCTGTCTTTCCGAAAGAGAGCATAGCCAGGAATATTAATAGCCCAGTCATGTGAGGATTGAAGCCAAGTTTCAGCAATACCGATTACATCATAGCTCTCCTCATGCATCAGAGCTTCCAGCTCACCTGTTTTGCTTGGCAGACTTCTGGCATTGGTGAACAAACACTTAAATGTATTGTTACATTTTTCTCTGGTGTTTTTCATATAATTTATAGTAGTACAAATGGCACTATTATTTCCAATGGCTGTTTGCAACATGGGAACTTTCTTGTCACCTGCCATAACCCTCCCCCCATCTATCCCCATTCCACTCTCCATTAATGTCTGACCACTAACTGACCTGTCTGCTCGATGTAATTCTAATTCACCCTCCCCCCTCAATCCTAGTTTAAATACTCCTCCAGCATTCCCATAAACCTCTCCCCCAGCACAGCAGACCCCCTTCCATTCAAGTGCAAACCGTCTTTAGCATATAGGCTGCACCCCAATGAAAAGTCAGCCCAGTGCTCTAGAAACCCAAATCCCTCCTTCCTACACCAGGTCTTTAGCCATGCATTCAGCTCTCTAATCTCCCCCTGCCTTTCCTGTGTTGCGCATGGCACAGGCAATATTTCAGAGAATATCACCTTGGAGGTCCTTCCCTTCATCTTGCAGCCTAGTTCTTTAAATTGATTCTTAAGGAGCCTCCACCTTCCATGTATACTGTCATTGGTTCCAACGTGGACCAAGACAGCTGGGTCATGCCCAGCCCCTCCCAGTAATTTATCCACCCGGTCCACCACATGCCGAACCCTGGCACCAGGGAGACAGCAAACCATTCGGTTGAAGCGATCCTGGCGACAAATTATTCTATCAGTCCTTCTGATTATAGAATCCCCTATTACCACCAACTGTCTAGGCCTACCTGCACTCCCCTCCCCACCTCTACTAGATGGGTTGCTCTCCCGGCTGTTAGGGGTAGCAGTAACATCTAGGGCTGCCACCTCTGTGTTTGCCACCTCCACATCATCACCCAACTTGGCAAATTTGTTTTGATGCACAAATACAGGACTGGCCTTCCCTTTCTTCACGCCCCTTCCACTCCCTCTAACTGCATTAACCCATCTCCCTATCTGATAATCCTGACTTTCCCCTCCACCCTCCACATCAACCTTACTGACCACTTGCTCAGCGAGCAGAGGACCCCTTTCAAGGTTGTCATTTCTACCCAGTGTTGCAACTTGCTCCTCCAGATCTCTAATACGAGCTTCCAGAAGGGCAACCTGCTCACATCTGTCACAGCGGTATCCATCTTGGAGCTGTTGCACCAATTTTGCATACATGTGACACACTGTGCACTGAGCAAAACCTTCAACCCTGCTAGCACTCATTTCCCAGTTACAATATAATTACTTGTATGAAGATTAAGATAATACTTACAGTTTTAGAAGACTCGTGTCTTAACTCTTGTTTTAAACTCCTGGTTATTAACTCTCCACTTGTAATCAAAAATTCCACTTCTGATCAGAAATTCCACACCAGATCTTAGCAAGGAGCCAGCTCTTATGGAGTTTTTACAGACACTTATATACTCACCTGTTAACAATTAGACACTCCCCTGTTAACAATTAAACACTCCCCTAAATTAGCAGAAAGGAAAAAAAAAGCTGTTTAAAAAGTGTCAGAGAAAAAAAGACAAACAATTGAACACTTGCAGCAGAAACAGTTAAAAGCAGCTAAAAGCAAATCCTGGTTATTAACTCTCCACTTGTAATCAAAAATTCCACTTCTGATCAGAAATTCCACACCAGATCTTAGCAAGGAGCTACTGTGTGCTGTTTTTTTCTTGCTTTTGTAGTATTTTTTACCAGAATAAAAGGCAACACCTTTTTACCTTTTATTGGAGTGCGGCTGTCCAAAATTTCTTTCCTCTCATTTAAATTTTGATTAATCTATGGACAGACTGGCTGTACTGAAGCTGATCTATCGATCATCTTCAGTACAATCAGCATGTTGTTTTTTTTGTGTGATCGCTGCTGGTGCTGTCATATTACAATAGCACAGGGGAATGGTTCCCTCACCAACACTGACTGTGTTGATAGGGGAATTGAGCAATTACATTTTTTTCAACTTGTGCAAAAAGAAAAAAAAATTGCATAATCTATAGCCAGCCTAAATTCTATCTCCTGATGGTGGATTCATCCAATTGAATTTACTCATCCTTTGACTGCCTTTTAGATGCTCATCCTGTCTTTTGTAGAATATAACATTCTATACTGGGAATAAGTATGGTAGCATTGCATAGAGCTAAGACTAATGATGCCAGGACACCTGGAGCACCTTGCGTGTAGTTTTTTACTTTTATAAGCATATTGTTGTCATTAGACATAAATAAGACCTCAGTAAACAGTAGATGCAGCTGCAACGATGCTTGAAGTCCCACGCCTGTAGGGGTCTTATGGACATATTAAAACAAAAACAAAACATCAATACTCATTTGCTCTAATTGGAGGAAACCTGACAATATCAGCAGAAACACACCGCTGAGAGGGCCAATATTCCCTCTCACATCGGAGTTGTACAAGTTGAGCAATTTTAAGCCAGAATTCACTTGAGCAATTCAATAAACATGGTTAGTGCTTAGTGAATGTTTATTGTATTTGCACTACTCAGGGATACCTAGCATAAAAAGGACCCACTAAGCTAAGTATGAGTTGTTGCATTTGCTAGAAACAAACATCCAATTAAAAAGCTGTTGAAGGTTCCAAATCTGTTCCCATTTTGCAAACATTAGGCAATTTGTAACTACTATTCTTAAAAACTCCCCGGTTTCTGTAGTCACTTAAGCCAGCTAAAAAAAACTCCCAAGCTTAGTAAAGATCCGTGTTAATCAGGAAATATTTTTAAATACTAGATGTTACAGTAAATGGTCATAAGTATATAAATAAAAAAATACTATATACTGGTACCCAGTTTCATAGGAATACAAATAAATAAAAAATCTATCAACATCTGATTATTTGGTGGGGGTAATACAAACATTTTTCATTGCTCGACTTTTTTTTAAATCAGTTTGTTTGCTTTTTTACAGGAAACATATATATATATATATATATATATATATATATATATATATATATATATATATATATATATATATATATATATATATATATATATATATATATATATATATATATATATGTATATATATATATATATATATGTATATATATATATATATTTTACTTAGTACATATTTTGATTATTTTTTGTTTTGAAGTGTTTACCTGGTCTGGGTGGAGGATAAAAATGCGAAAATGACTGAGGAAATAATGCATTACTTTTTCTGAGGGGGACAATCACAACTGCAATAAACCCTGCATGAGACCAGAAGGACCTAGGGTCAGTCCAAGCAGTCCTGAACCTATTTAAGCAAAGCAGCACACACAGTTTCAATCCACGAAGGCTTTGTACATCAAGTCTATTGCATCCTGAGCTTCAGTCCACTCACATATAAAAAGGCCTGGGAACAATTGAGTCTAATTAATGAGGTCTGGCTACTAGATAAGATTTAGACCTAGAAATGGAGGATTTCCCAACTCAAAGCTTTACTCAGGGCTCCAGGACCCAGGACAAGGTTTATTAGGATTTTGAAAAAACAAAAGAATTGTTTTTTCTAAATTAGACACAAATCTGGGAGTCCCTCACTATGTGTAGGTGTGAAACCTAGGAGATACATATACACCATACACAATCCTGTCAGCCACTGCCTCATATAACTTCCTTCCCTGCTCTGACATGTGGGAATGGGAAAGAACAAATTTCTCCAACATACAATGGACACGTGCAAGCACAGCAGCATTCCTTTACTGAATCCCTGACCTGTGTTATTATTAAAAATAACAAACATGTTATACTCACCTCCTCTGTGCAGTGGATTTGAACAGAGCAGTCCTGATCCTCCTCTTCTCAGGTCTCTCTTTGGCTCTCCTGGCCCTTCCCTCCTGTTGGGTGCCCCCACAGCAAGCAGCTTGCTATGGGGGCGCCCAAGCTGAGTCGCAGCTCCCTGTGTCCAGTCAGACATGGAACTGTGACTCGGCCCTGCCCTCTTTCTATCCTAATTGGCTGATTGATTTTGATTGACAGCAGTGGGAGACAATGGCACAACACTGCTGCCTGAGCTAGAGGGACCTCAGGTAAATATTAGGGGGGCTGAGGGTGGCTGCTGCACACATAAGGCTTTTTTTCTTAATGCATAGAATACATTAACCTCCCTGGCGGTATGATTCTGTCTGAAAAAACATGCTGAAAGCGGTACAATTTTTGCAAGGAAATTTGGTGTTTTATACTGTAGGCCTGTGATTTTTAGGAATAACTCACTTAAATCTGACCAAACAAGAATCTAATAGGCATCCCGGGTATGACATTTTTTTAAAAACTAAATTTTAAATTATAATATAATAAATAATTATAGCAAGTAATAATATAATTAAAATAAAAATTATTCAATAATGTAATCAACTCAAAATCACTGAAATTTGCTCAGTTGCAGAATTGTTGCTGTCATTATTTTTTTTTTTATGACGAATTTCCCCGCAAATTGCTATCGCACAATTCTGCAAGTGATTATAATTTATTATCGCTGTTTTCTAGCTGATCTAAAACCATTTTTGACATAAAAATACACTTTTGGTTGCTATGGACAATCTACAGTTTTCAGGCAGAAAAAAGGGTTTTTATTATATAAAATGACATGTAGGGCACTGGGCAGACCACTAGGGACAAGGGGTGTGTGTTTTTTTTTACATACAGTACTGTAATCTATAAGATTACAGTATACTGTATGTATAGTGTTTGTTTACTTTTTTGAATTTGGCGCCGATCTCCGCTCCCGTGCGTCGTAACGTCGCAGGGAACGGAGATCGGCGGCACAGGAGGACGCTGTGTGAATCGAGCGAGGTCCCGCTTGCTCACACAGCGTGGTGACACCGCTGGATCCAGGAGAAGGTAAGCCAGCGCACGCTCGGGGATACCGCCAGGGGGGTTAAGGTAAAAAGCCTTCTGACTTTACAACCCTTTTAAAAGCCCTTTCCTGTGCAGAAGCATGTTGAGTTCTGGAGTTCTGCAAAAATAATCGAACATCCAAAATCCTTTCCCTTTATCCTTTGTTGCATAAGATATAAATCATCATTTTATTTCAAGAAAGTGTCTGGCACCAATTCTTTACAGACCCCCCAATATCCACCAAGGATCCAGTTTCTAGAAGAAATGCTAGCCCTCCCTGGCTCTGAATGTACCACCATGCCTTTGGTGTTGAGGGCACTACTAGGGTTAGTATGATAGTTACAGGAGGGTAATGTAAGGCAGGCCTTGGGGTAGGTTATCAATTTACCAAAACTACCAGTGGCAATTTTCATGGACAGTTAAAGTTTTATTTAGGGCTGTTACTGATTAAAATTTTCGTGTTCGTGTTTTTTTTTAATTGATTAATCGACTAATTTTGGATAACTATAACGCACATACATTTTTCGGATCACCGCCATATATAGTCCCCACTGTAATATCCACAGACATCTCCCCCACTGTAATATCCACAGACATCTTCTCCACTGTAATATCCACAGACATCTCCCCCACTGTAATATCCACAGACATCACCCCCACTGTAATATCCACAGACATCACCCCCACTGTAATATCCACAATCTTCCCCACTGTAATATCCACAGACATCACCCCCACTGTAATATCCACAGACATCACCCCCACTGTAATATCCACAATCTTCCCCACTGTAATATCCACAGACATCTCCCCCACTATAATATCCACAGACATCTCCACCACTGTAATATCCACAATCTCCCCCTCTGTAATATCCACAGACTAGTGTTGAGCAGAATATGCCATATTCGATTTCGCGATATATCTCGAATATATATTCGAATATTCGAGATATATTCGCTAAATTCGAATATTCGTGATATTTTATCGAAATTAAATAATTGCGATTTTTCGCTATTGCGATTGCGAAAATAATTGCGATTTTTTGATAACTGCGGTAGGAGCACTCTGATTGGCTCAGAATATTCGTGATATTTTATCGAAATATCGCAACATGCGAATGCGATATTTATTGCGCAATTTCGAGAAATGCTGGAGGAGCGCTCTGATTGGCTCAGAATATTCGTGATATTTTATCGAAATATCGCAACATGCGAATGCGATATTTACTGCGCATTTTCGACAAATGCTGTAGGAGCACTCTGATTGGCTCAGAATATTCGTGATATTTTACAATACAAAATAATTGCGAATATTCGGCAAATGCGGAAGGAGCACTCTGATTGGCTCAGAATATTCTTGATATTTTACAATACAAAATAATTGCGAATATTCGGCAAATGCGGAAGGAGCACTCTGATTGGCTCAGAATATTCTTGATATTTTACAATACAAAATAATTGCGAATATTCGGCAAATGCAGAAGGAGCACTCTGATTGGCTCAGAATATTCTTGATATTTTACAATACAAAATAAAAAGTGTTTTGCATTGGTGGTGATTCTTTACTCTATCCATCTGTCACAGCCATTTGTCAATCAAACACCTTGAAGATTGAACACGTTCATGCTGCATGCTTTGGACTTTTTTTCACTTCACATATCAAAGACATTTTTATGAAAGATTATTTTTCTATTATTGGGACTATATTTCTTTATATATTTGTTTCACTGTGTATTTCACAAGTTATTTGCGCTTGTTTATTTTATAATTTGCCCACATGTCTTGTCACTAGACATATTTTTTATTCTTGTAGAGCGACTCCATTTTCTGTCTTGTATTAAATTATGTTGTATAACATTTTTGAGTTGCTGCTGTATTCTCCCCATTTTTTAAGGTATGCGCCATTTTTTCCTTCTTACAAAAAAAAATAATATCAAACATACAAATATTCATAACAGAAACATACACAAAGCCCCCCCCCTTTTGCATCAGAGACAATCAGAGTTCTCCTACCACAGTTATCGAAAATTCGCAATCATTTTCGCATTCGCAATAGCGAAAAATCGCAATGTTTTTTTTTCAATTTGGCAACATAAAAGGATCGCCTCAGCTTAGCTACTCGGCCCAGGGTCTCTAATCATACCAGCAATGCTTTTAGACGTCGATAGGATGTGATCTGTTTTAAAAATCAAATTGAAAAAATGCGAATATTCGGAATTGCGAATATTCACCGCGAAATTCGAAATATAGCGCGATTTCTCGAATATGCTATATTCGAGTCGAATATTCACAATGCGAATATTCGTGAGCAACACTACCACAGACATCTCCCCACTGTAATATCCACAGACATCTCCCCCACTGTAATATCCACAGACATCTCCCCCACTGTAATATCCACAGACATCTCCCCCACTGTAATATCCACAGACATCACCCCCACTGTAATATCCACAATCACCCCCACTGTAATATCCACAATCTTCCCCACTGTAATATCCACAGACATCTCCACCATTGTAATATCCACCATCTCGCCACTGTAATCCACAGACATCTCCCCACTGTAATCCACAGACATCTCCCCACTGTAATATGGTCCACATCTCCCACACTGTTAGTCTTACCAGAGAAGCTGGCCGAACTTGAGCAGTTGAGGCCGGGTGATGGCATCAGTGTGCCGCTCTAGGCTCACCTAGGCCGCCGACCGGGTGGACCAAGATGGCCGCCGCTCCGGGAGCTAGACCGAAGCCGCAACCTTTCCTATGGCCGAGACAGCAGCAGAGCTCCGCAGGTCACGTGGTGTGCCGATCCGCATATGGTGACCCATTTGGATCACGGATCATTTACGATCCGTTGCACCACCAGTACCGATCAAAAGAATTTTGATCGATCAAAATTTTTTACGATTAATTGAGGAAGTAATCTTTTATTTCCACAGCCCTAGTTTTATTGCTTTTAATGGGTCAGTCAACCGATAGACAAGCATTGTGGGAAGAAGCTGTAAAGCACAACCATTGTGTAGCACAGGAAAGCTGGAAGCTGAACTTGCTTATGTAATGAGCAAATATGGCTGCTCCCATGTAGATAATTATAATTTATACATGCAGACAAGGTTTTTAAAGCATTAGAACAATGGCATGATTATTTACATCACCCTTATCTCTTACATGTATATACTGTAATAAGAAATATTAATCAGACTAAGCATTCCATTTTTAACAACTAAAAACAGACACTTTATGTGCTTTATTATACCAGGCATGCTCCACTGGTTATCTATGGGTGAGATTGCCTATATTTCCTAGAAAACTATAGCAGTATAGAAAAGGGAAAATCAGTATAAGTATGACAATTTGCTTCACAGGCATTATTTTGTTGCCCTGGCAACATCTTTTGGCTGCTGTAGCATTACTGAATAAATTAGCACTCTGGAGAGCCATAACTGTTGTTGAAGAGATTAGTCTTAGTGTGGGAAAACAGAGCATTTTTTTGTGGACTTTCATTTATTGTGCCCTTATAAGGTAATACTTTGGATCACAATATAAAAATGTGCTGTGTGTCTATTTGACTTGTGTAAGATAAAGATAATGTAGAATTTGCCACGGGGGATTTTTTTGGAGACAACTGTCCCTGTCAATTAAGGAAAACTATGGCTAAAATGAAATTTGCTTCTTTGAGAATTGTATAACAAATTTAACCATAGATTTAACGTGACAGATCTCGGGATATTTATAAACATTCATTTATGCTCGGTTTCTATAAAAAGTCGCTTCTGCGACTTGGTAATACACTAAGGTCATTTTCAACAGGGAGGGAATCATAGAGCTTAACATATTGCAGTAAGTTGTTGCATGACAGTTTAACCACTTAATGACCCAAACAATCTTTTCTATCATGCAGTAGATTCAATAGCTAAAACTTTGGGACCCATTATAGAATGAATGCAAAAGTTGCTTAGATTATTGGGTGGACAACTTAGGCTTGCTTTCAGATTAGTATTTTTTTTATAAAATATATATATATATATATATATATATATATATATATATATATATATATATATATATATATATATTTTACTATTTTAGAAAAAGGGTAAATAAAATAATTAATGAAGGAGAAAAATAAGTACGTGTGGCGCTGTTCAATGGATTATAATTGACTCTCAATGTGATGGTGATGTAATGTGGGTGTCAATGTAACACCAGTAAATAATGTGCAACATTATGACAAATAAAATTATAAGTGAACATAAACATGTGCATGTAAATAAGCAATAAATAAATGAATACAAATTTAAAAAGTTAAACTCTTATTGAGCATTCAAATAAATCCAGAAAAAATACTAATTAGATATTCAAAAAAGTACTAATTAGATATTCAAAAAAGTCCAAAAAGTGCTTGTGCTGGTGAAAAGTGATCTCTAGATGAAATAAATTCAATAAATAGAGCCTTCAAAACAGTTCAAGAAAGTGCTTGCGCTGGTGAAAAATAATCACTGTTCGTTTTCCCACAAAGTGATCACAGCAAGTGTGGCTTATCCGTGTATCTAAAGTGCACACACTCACCGGAATTTTCCTCCCCGCTTGGGGCATGTAGCATTCACAGTATATGCCACTGTGTAGCAGTCTTTGAGGTATCCTGTCCTGGATGTCTTGGTGGTACTCCAATTGATTGCCAAGTAAAAGGAGAGATGGACCCCAATAGTGTAATACTGATAGACTATTTATTAAAAAAAACATGTGGAAACGTACCCACATTTTGCAAAAGCATAAAAAGCATGTATTGCTGACACTAACACCATTGTCCGGAAGTGATGCAAGGACTCACGTTGACTCTGACCAAAAAAATTAAAGCACATCTATGATCAAAATGTAAAATCATTTATTCATTTTCAAATTGTATTTAAATTATTTTTAGCTTTCTTCTAATAATCTGAATGATTTTGAAGTTTGTAAAGTTACTTAGTAAATAGCCCTACACATTTACTATGCCCTGTGAATAGGCACTGTTGCACAGCAGAATTCATAGAGCCTGCTTTCTGAACTTCAGAGGTGCTGAGAGGAGGAGTTTCAGGAGGCAGAGCCAGTACCGGAATCACTGCTTGCAGGTAGCAAGTTACCATGGGATATATAGGCCTTAGAAATTGCAAAGCATGCAGAAAATCTAGAAATTGTGGAAAGAGATGGCCAGCAGACAGACAGCACTCACAACATGAAAGGTGATTTTCAAGTAAGATTTGATTGAATTGTCAAAAAGGAATTCATTTTATATTTGGAAACACTGAACTGCAGTTTCCACTGCTTTGACACATTTTCCAGCAATGCCAAATCATGTTCCATGTTCAAGACACCTCCGGGAATACCAACCATGTTGAACACCTTTATGACGTCAGCAAAGCGACATACTGTAACTTACCCTCCAAACCTTTAGTTATACAGTATCACTTACAAACAGAGTAAATACAACAGGACCTAGTGCAGAGCCTAGTGGTATACCACTAGTGACTGTTTTTGTTCCAAATGAACGTTATTTACAACAACACTTTGATACCCAAGGGTTAGGTTCTAGCTTGTTCAACTTTTTTATGAAGTCATTATGTGGAACTGTATAAAATACTTTGCTGATGTTATGAGTACTTAAGTGCTCCTCCTCCCTATTCCAGCAGCTGGGTGTTGGCTGTTGTATCCCCCCTGCCTGTGTTCAGCTGTTAGATGCTTGATCTGCTCAGTCACCTGATATAAGCAAACTGAACACTATATATCCCTTGCTTGTTATGGAGACAGATCTACCTGCATTGTTCTAGACCAAGCCCCTGTTAGTCTGCCTTGTTTGTTGTTGGATCCCCTGTGTTTGACCTGGATTGGACTGGATTATCCCCTGAACACAGCCTGCCCTTCTACCTGGAACGGATACTGGATTATTCCCTGAAATCAGCCTACCTCTTCCTGGACTGTCTTTGAACCATGCTGTCTGCTAACTGTAACCTGTTGTTTGCTCTGTTCGCGTCTACCCAACTGGGCTGGCCAGACACTATAGCATTGTGCTTAAGTCCTGGGGGAAATCAAGTACCAGTAGGCCTGCTTGCCTTAAAGGAAGAGGGCTGCTATAGGTGAAGTACACAGTAGCCAGCTATAGTGTCTGACCACCTATGTTGGGGTAGACGTGACATCCATGACATTATCACAATCCATTAACAACATTTTCTGTCAAGGTGGACTCTGCACAGGCACGTTTATTTGGTGAAGACATTTTCAAACTGACACACTAAGTCCAGGAACTGTCTGTGCATGTAAATGCACCTCCAGCAGTAATGCCAGAGCCCAAAGTTAACCCGCCTTACCATTTTTCTGGTGACCCCCATATGTTTTGTAACTTTAAAAAAAGTTGTATGCTTTACTTTAAGCTTAAGCCACACTTCTCTGGTTCTGAAGCACAGTGGGTCAACCTGATTATTACATGGTTACCTCAAAATAAACAATAAATACTGCACCACTAAAACAAACGCCATTTGTAATAGGATGTCTGGTAAAAAAAAAGGGGGGGGTGCTAAAAGTGATCACTGACCTTAAAATAACCAAAAAGGGGGTTGACACATAAAAAAGGTCCCATCACTGGCTTTTCTAATGCCCCGTACACACAATCGGAATTTCTGATGGTCTAAAATCCGATGGAGCTATTCATCAGAATTCCGTTCAAGCTGTCTTGCATACACACTGTCAGACCAAATTCCGACTGTCCAAAACGCAGTGACGTAAAACACTACGACGAGCCGAGAAAAATGAATTTCAATGCTTCCGAGCATGTGTCGACTTGATTCTGAGCATGCTTTTTTTTTTTCTCCGTCAGAGTTGCACACACACAATAGGAATTTCCTATAGTTTTTTTCCATCGAAAAAAAATAAAACATGTTCTATTTCTAAACACAGACGGAAAAAAGTCCGATGGGGCCCACACACGATCGGAATTTCCGATAAAAAAAGTCCGATGGACTTTTTTCATCGGAAATTCTGATTGTGTGTCTACGCGGCATAAGTTACCTGACCAAAGTTCAAAGACCCTTGCAGTCCATTATCAATAAAATGTATTATGGTGGGCAAATAGCTGCATTCCTTTGCAGGGTCCACAAACCTTGAACAGGCTGGATTTGCCTTGAACCCAACATTGTACTGAACCTGAATCTCATCCCTAAGCATGTACATATGCAGTAATAAAAGGGATAGGGCCCTTTCACACGTATGGATTAGACTTGTGTACAACGGAAAAATATGTTTCGTTTTGTTTCATTTCTTTTCCGTCCTGTTGATTCGTAATGATTCGCAATTTTGCTAAACTGGATTTTTCGTGTTTGGACTAATTTATATTTTCGCAAGCGCCATTTTTCGTTGAATCGGAATGATTCATATTAATGTAAGCCTTATTATTAGTTGATTTATAATTCGTACTTTCAGTAGAGTACATTTGTTTTTCGTTGATTCGTAACTTTTTGTTTGGTTCGTTGATTCGTAATTTTCTAAAACTTTTCTAAATACATTGCGGTTATTTCTTGTAATGATTCGAAATCTCATATTTTACTTTTGTTTTTGACATGCGGCTATAGCCTCTGCCCCTGTACACCATTTTGAGAGGGAGTTCAGCACAGTGAGGGAGGAGCAGAGAGCAGAGCAGAGAGTGTTATTGTTGGATGTGTGGTTGGGATCACAAGTCGACTTGCTGTTGAATTAGACACAACAACAACGAATTATGCCGAAGGCATTCGGGCATTCGCTATTTGCGATATAATTTATTTTGGAATCAATTTGATTCGTAATTGCTTTGTTTGGAAATTTCGAATGCTTCCGAACCTCCGAAAGTTGCTAAATTCGCCCGAATTTCGATTCATTACGAAATGAATTGCACAAGGCTAGTACGGATCCCGTGAGGATCCGTACCTTTAACACCCGCTTGCTCATCGGGGATCGCTCCGTTGATCCCCGCTGAGCCGGCAGATGACAGGGCGGTCCCTGCACAGTGTGCAGGGACCACCCTGTCAGATCTCTGGGGGGATCGAATGAATACGGACCGTCTGTCCGTGTTCATCCATTCCGATGACAGATAGGATTTTCCTCCATCTGCAGAATCATAGCATAGCGGACACCGATGAGATCGTATGTCAGCGGATCCCATAGGGATATATGTATGTCCGTATTTCATCCGAAAACGGATGGGTGAAAAATGGACATACAGTCCGCAGGTGTGAAAGGGGCCATACATGTAAGAATAAATGTATTCCAACATTTTTACTATAACTTTTATTATAATTGTTTCAATTTATAATAACTGGTATTGGCACAAGTTCCTATTAAACAGTAAAATTTCAAGCATCTAAAAATACTAGCAACTGAATGGGCTTGGAAAACAGAGGACAATGGAGCTAAACTGTGTTAGTAGAAGTAATTACATTCTGTGGACATCAAGGTTTACCATTGCAAAGTAAAACTGATTCAGGTCAGCTTTTTTTTTTCCATTTAAGTTTTTATTGGAATTTTTATACATACAAAGGAATGTCATACATCATCAAGATAAATAAACATACAAGAGTGTAGGACAACATCGCATGATAGCGTTAAATTTTTACAGCTTGAAGATAACTTGGATGCATGGTAGGTACATCAGATTAGTCGGCATCCTCAATCATGTCTTAAAATGAAACTTTATAGGTCCCAACATGAGCAATTAGTGATTGCGAATGATGCATAACAGAGGTACAATTGCAACAAGCAAAGGTGAGGCATCAAGCAGTAATAGGAGTACAGGGAAGGAAGTAAATAATAATAACAATAGTCAGAAAAGTAAGGGAAGTAAGGGAGGGCCAAGGCCCAGGGGGGGGGGGGAGGGGGATGGGAAGGGGATGGGAAGGGAATGGGAAGGGAATGGGAAGGGGAAGAGGGAGGGGGAGGGAGTGGGAAAGAGGATGGGAGTGAGATGGGCCTAGTAGTTAAAACCAGTACAAAGTGTGTTAATACCAGGGTATGGATAGAGCCTCCGCTGAAACGTAAGTAATCATTAATAGCTCATAAGTAGACGGTTAACTAAGGTAAACCAAGATAAGGTCACTGCTTATACCACTCAGTCCATATTCGCCACCTCCCATCGAAGCTCCTCCTCTGGCCAGCTCTGGAGGCGATTAGGGATTCGTAAATGCAGTTGTCGCGAGTGAGGGAGAGTACGCTTGAGAGGTTGGGGACTACATTGGATTTCCAGTTCCGAGTAATGAGGGATCTGGAGGTTAGCAGGAGGTGTGTAACCACAGTTCTAAACTGAGGGGGGAATTTGTCAATATTTAGGCTTAGCAGAGCCAGGTCAGGTCCCGGCCGCGTAATAATACCTGTAATAGAGGATATGCATCTGAACACACTATTCCAAAAGCTAGTCAAGTGTTTGCATTTCCAAAAAACGTGCATAATGTTACCCACCTCTCCACATCCCCTCCAGCACAGAGGCGAATTAGCCAATGAGAATTTGGACATCCTGTATGGCGTGAGGTACCACCTCAAGGAAATCTTCTGGGCCAGTTCCCAGTGGTTTGAGCATTTAGAGGCCTTGAAGACCGAGTTGAGAGCGACCTGCCATTGTGAGTCCGTGTAGGTCTTGCCAAGGTCCGCCTCCCATTTCAGGAACGGGGGGGCCTTGACGAAGGTGCGTCTATACTGGAGTAGAGTGTAGAAAAGGGGTATCCCTTTGATCAATGGAGTGGAGGATGTGAAAAATTTCCACACTTGGGCCGGGAGAAGAATTTTATGGCTGTTAACTGAGTGTAGGAAATGAGATATTTGGTAAAATTTGTATGCGTCATTCGAGGAAAGGTTGTACTTGGACTGGAGGAGCTGAAAGGAGATGAGGCGGTCCTCACGAAAAAGATCCGAGACTTGGGTGATGCCCCTGCTTCTCCAGTCCCCAAGATTGATATTGGGGATAGCACTCATTAGGGTCTCAATGGGGATTGGTACTTCCACCATTTCGTCCCGAGGGTCGGAGATGAGTCCCAGGTCCCTCCAAGCCCCCAAGGAGGCTCGAATGGACAGGGGAAGCTGGTGTAGAGGAAAGGGTCTCAACCTATCAAGGAATAGTAAGGAGGGTAGGTCTTTAGTGGGGCTTAGTGACCGCTCGATGCTGCACCAAGGGACCACCGGAGGGACAGAAAACCATGTCTTTAGTTGGTTCAGGAGGGTTGCACGGTAATAGTCCCTAATGTCCGTAAGACCCATGCCACCGGCGGATCTATGCCGAGTCAGTAGTGTTTTAGAGCATCTGGGTCTACGTGCACTCCACACGTAAGTACGTAAGATAGAGTTCAAGGATCTCAGGTGGGGGGGCTTAATGGGGACAGGGAGCGTGCGAAAGACGTACAGGATCTGGGGTAGCAGTAGCATCTTAAAGGAAGCCAGACGACCAGACCAGGAGAGTTCTGTCTTAGCTAGTCGGGTGGACTCCTTCAAGAGTTTCCCTATTAGAGCTGGGTAGTTGGCATCCGCCAACCCCGCAGGGTCTGCTGTGATCTGGAGGCCTAGGTATGAGATGCTATTTGTGGACCACGCATATGGGAAGGCACCTTCCAGATAGGCCCGGTCTGAGGGAGGGAGGTGGATAGGCAGTATGACCGACTTGGAGCAATTGACTTTATAATAGGAGATGTTACTGAAGGACCGGAGAACACTTTGGATGTGGGGGAGTGATTTAGCAGGGGATGTTACGGATAGGATGATGTCATCGGCAAATAAGTTAATCTTGTGGAGTGTGTCTTGGATAGAGAAACCTAAGATTTGGGAATGGGTTCTGATTTTTTCGGCCAATGGTTCGATCAGGAGGTTAAAGATTGAGGGGGATAGGGGGCACCCCTGACGTGTCCCATTAGATATTTGGAAAGGTCGGGAGAGGCAATTAGAGGAGTAAACCTGGGCCAGGGGATGAGAATAAAGGGCTAGGATAGCTGATACAATAGGGCCCCGAAACCCAAACTTAGCTAGAGTCTGGGACATATAACCCCAGTGGACCCTGTCGAACGCCTTCTCCGCATCCAAAGAAAGGAGCAGAGAAGGCGTTCGAGAGGCCCAAGCGTGCTGCACCACCCCAATGATTCTGCGAGTGGCGTCAGAAGCCTGTCTGCCTACCGTAAAACCGGACTGGTCTGGGTTGATTAATGATGGTAAAACAGTTAAAAGTCTGTGGGCGAGGATTTTGGCATAGAGCTTAACGTCAGTATTTAATAGTGAGATGGGGCGAAAGTTAGAAGGGACATCAGGGGGTTTGCCGGGTTTGGGTATAGTCACAACATAGGCGTTTAACATCTCAGGGGGGAGGCTGGCAGATGACATGGCCTGTGAGAACACCGAGCGTAAGGTAGGAGCAAGGAGAGTACCAAAGGTTCTGTAATAGTCGTTTGGTAGCCCATCAGGACCAGGAGATTTACCTAGGGGCATCTTGGCTATCGTTTTCAGAATTTCCCCAACTGTGATGGGGGCATTTAAGACCTCAAGTTGAGAAGGGGACAGGGTGGGTAGAGCTAGATCGGCCAAAAATGTTTGTATGTCCTGGTCTGTGGGCTGTGGGGTGTTAGCGTCATCTTTTAAGTTATATAAGGATGAGTAGTAGTCAGCAAATGAGTTGGCTATGTCGTTCGGGTCGTACATCTTGCTATCATTAGTCGGGTTGCGAATAAAGGGGATTTTCGTACGAGTCCTCTGGTCCTTAAGATGGCGAGCTAAAAATTTGCCAGCTTTGTTTCCAGAGGAGTAGTATGTCATCTTCAGGGCCTTAACAAATTTGTTGTGGGATTCTAGAAGTAGGCGTCTAAGGTCACATCTAAGCTTGACCAGTTTGGCTGACAGATCTGGGTCAGGTGAGGTCCTATTCTGTGTCTCTATGGATCTGATCTCCCGCAGGAGAAGGTCTACCTTCAGGGTCCTTTGGCGTTTCAATCTCGAGCTAGTTTGGAGTAGAACACCCCTAATGAAAGCTTTGTGGGCGAGCCATAGGACGGTCGGATCTGCAACCGAACCCTCGTTGATCTCAAAAAATTCAGTCAGCTGTTTGGTGATGTTATTTACCTGGTCTGGCATTTGAAACACTCCCGCATTGGCCCTCCACACACGAGTAGGGTTGGGGGTCAACTCCTCCGCCAGCACAATAGAGACAGGTGCGTGGTCTGACCACGAGATGTCGTGAATGGAGGAGGAGGAGACTACCCCAAGCAGGGACCTATCTACCAAGATCAGGTCGATACGAGAGTAAGTATTATGCCTTGCTGAATGGAAGGTGAAGTCTCGTTCATTAGAGTGTTGACACCTCCAGACATCATAGTAGTCCTCTCTCAGAAGGGCAGGGAAAAGCGTTGGAAGGGGACGTTTAGACTTTGAGGTTGTGTCAACACCGCAATCAACCGACATATTAAAGTCACCACATATGATAACCTCTCCTTTTTTAACAGAAGAAAGAACCTTGAACACCCTATTAACAAACCTGGCCTGGTGAACATTAGGGGCATACAGATTAACAATTGTATAAGAACGATTATTAAATTCACCTATAACAATCAAATATCTGCCAGCAGGATCAGAGATCACCTCCCCGAGTTTGAATATCACAGAGTCTCTGATAATGGTAATGACTCCTCTATGTTTCCTATTGGGGGCAGAGGCGAAGAATATGTGGGGGTAGTTCTTGTTTGTAAGAGAGGGGGCCTTAGAAGAGAGAAAATGGGATTCCTGTATACATAGAATGTCCGCCCGCAGTTTTTGGGCCTCCTTCCATAGTGCAGATCTTTTAACTGGGTGGTTCAGTCCGTGAACATTAAAAGAAACTATGTTGATCACCATTGTGTGTGGGGGGGATACAGAAACAGTACCTTAGATTGGAGAAGCACTTTAAGCTCAGTTGAAATCCGAGGTGTTGCTGGTCGAGGCAGAGGGCTTGACACATCCTGGTATGTGGGAGGTGGTCCATCTCTTGGCAGGGGAAGAAGGTTGACAAAAAAGAAAACAAAGAAAAAAAAAAAGAAAAAAAACGACAAGGTCACAAGAAAATAGAACAGTCATATAACACGTCGGCTCGAATAGAGCAAACCTGAGAAGTAAAAAGGGAGATTCATTTTCGAATCTGAGGGCAGCCATGCTGCTCAGGTCAGCTTTTTGACATGAGCAAAAGACAATTGATAGTGTGTGTCTGGCTTTGCTAAGATTTTGTGCCAAGTCAAGTGGTGATCTACTTATAAAACATTTACAAGAAAGCCCTTTAAATGCTCAGTATGTCAGCCCAACATTAGAAAATGAACTCTACACTGTCTGCAGGGGCATAATCAAAAAGTGCGGTGTGAAAAAAAAGTAAATTGCACAACTTGTTATTCAGTAATTTCTGATGATACAACAGATGTTGAGAGGATGAAACAAATGTCACTGTGTGTTTGGTACATTGACTCTAATAGTAACGTACTTCACAAGGACTTTTTAGAGGGCTAAGGAAATGGCTTACTTAACAACTCTAAAAACACTAAAAATAAATGGTATCAAATTGCAGAAAAAGATTAGACAGATGTATGATGGAGCAACAACTATGGGATGATATTTGTACCCTCCACTGCACATTTACCAAATGTTCTTATTTGAGGTGTTTGAGTATTCCAGTATTCCTTCAGCATGTAACTGGACATGTTTGCGAGTACTCGCTTTAGAATGCCAGCAAATTACTGACATATAGAAAAACCCGTTTGCCTGAATCTTGTAGATAAATATGCTAGGTGTAGTTGTTTAAATGATTCAGACAGAAAGAGGATGTAGACTGTGCTACTGCCAATCCCCTAGAAAACAGCAATGAATTATTGAAGAAATAGCAGAGCACTTCTTACGATTCACAGTGATTGTACCTTGTAGAATCAGAATCACAGCGTAAACATACACAAGCTTTCATAGGCACTATATCCCGCTTATCAGGTGTGCAGACACAAACACAGAAAATAGACTTCAAAAGGTGGAGTGGATCTGAACGGTTTCAAAAACAAAAGTAGAAAACGCACCTCATCCCGATAGAATAATATATAGGAAGAGAAATTGGTGGGATTATAGCGGTGCTAAATCATTAGAATATCAACATAACAATAGTTTTAATATATTTATTAAAATATCATGAATATAGAAATCACATGACAAACAAAATATTTAAAAGCATATGTGTTACAAACATATTGTTTTTTCTGGGTCGCTGGAAGTCCCAATTTGAAATATGCTGACGGTCAAGTGAGATGTTATTTCCCAATATATTTCACCAAAAATGGCTTCATCAGGGGTAACACAATGACCAGAAAAAGGGACAGCCAGCTCTAGCAAAGATAGAAAACAGCAAAATATAAACCAAACATGCACATAAACAAACATCAACATGTAACACATTTTTCATATAAATAGGGACCAAAGCTGACCTGTCGCCCCAGATGGGGACCACCTCGATCCTGCCAACAAAGAGGAGTCAAAGTAGGACTCCACACACAAAAAGTAGAGGCCTAATCCAAATTTCAATGCTGTTGAAAAGAGGGGGCGAGGCTCATTCGTTGGGAGAAAAAAAGAGACCCAGCTGCGAGGAACAAAGAAAAGACTAATCAGTGCTATGTTCCAAAATACTATCATAATAATTGATCAGATGCACTGAATTTGATTATACATGGCTTACTATGTTTGATGATCGCAAGGATTTGCGGTGACAGCCAAGAGAACCTGCGGTTTAAAAACATTTGTGTGGAGTACACACTAACGCTGGGTACAGACTAACAGTGTGCAACTGCCAGACCCCCTCCCCCCTTCTCGCCAGAACACTCGGATCAGCGCTCTCTGCAATTCTCTGAGAGAACTGATCAGGAGTTGATCACCTGCTGGTCTTCCAGCATGCACATCCGACAGAAGTCGGACAAAATACCGTCTTCTGTCGGACATGTCAGTCGTTTTTTTTTAAAATGGCAAATGTCTCCAGACATTCTGCACATGTGTACGGGGCTTTAACCTTTAAAGACACAATATGACTGGATTTGTTAAGAAAGTTTATGAACTGTACTTTGGTTGTAACATTGGTGATCAAGACAAAGCCTGTGCTTCTCACCTTTGTTGTGCAAGATGTGCTGTCAATCTTAGGCTGCGTACACACGATAGGATCGCCAGAGGAGAACGGTCTGAAGGACCGTTGTCTTAGGTTAACCTATGAAGCTAACTGATGGTCCGTCGCGCGTACACACCATCAGTTAAAAAAACGATCGTGTCAGGACGCGGTGACGTAAAACACGACGTGCTGAAAAAAATGAAGTTCAATGCTTCCAAGCATGCGTCGACTTGATTCTGAGCATGCGCAGGTTTTTAACCGATGCTTTTGCATACTAACGATCGGTTTTGACCTATCGGTTAGGCGTCCATCGGTTCAATTTTAAAGCAAGTTCTCATTTTTTTGACCGAAGGTTAAATAACCTATGGAGCGTACACACGATCGGTTTGGACTGATGAAAACGGTCCTTCAGACCGTTGTCCTCTGGCGATCCTATCGTGTGTACGAGGCCTAAGGCCTCGTACACACGACTGAGTTTCTCGGCAAAAACCAGCAAGAAACTTGCTGGGAGATCTTTTTTGCCAAGGAAACCGGTCGTGTGTACATTTTCATTGAGGAAACTGTCGAGAAACTCGACAAGCCAAAAAGAGAGCAAGTTCTCTATTTCCTCAACGGGAATGGAGAAACTTGCCTCGTCGAGTTCCTCAACAGCCTAACAAGGAACTCGACGAGCAAAACGATGTGTTTCGCCCGTCGAGTTCCTCGGTTGTGTGTACGAGGCTTTAGAGTTTGGCTCACAGGAACTTGGAAGTCAATGCCTTTTGCTCTCCTGATGATATTACGAGAACAGAATTATGACATGACAGACTGTTACTTCTGTCTAACTAATGTCACTGGTTTCTCTGCTAAAAATAGGAAATCAATTAAATACCACAGTCTGCCTTTAGCCATGAGACCAGTGCCACGTGACGACAATCTGCCAGTACTGAAGCCACAAGAGAAATGAAGCATACATGAAACAGATGAAAATGATACAAAGCACCAGCCAGGCACAGACAGTAACAATGATCAGGATTTTGAAGTATTGAGCCTTATCTCATAACAAAGTCAGAACTACATTACCTGAACAGGGACTTTTTTTGTCAAAATCAAATGCAAAACTACAGTTTAAGATTGCAAGGATGGTGTTTGCTCTGTCCAGGTATGAAAAATTCTGTCTTTCAAAGCTCCTAAGATGATCTAACAAATTTCTTTCACAGGTTGAAAACCACATTTTCTTTGTTTACAAACTTATATTTGAAGAAAAATTGTGGTACAAAAAATAGACAATATACAGTATAAAGAGAAATGTATACATCATATACAAATGTAAAATAATAAAATAGTTGTCCTACATGTGTTATTTCAATACTTCTGGTGCAAAAGGGAAAAAGTTAAGATATAAAAGAACAACAGTAATATAATCAAAAATTGTTTTGGTACAAATAGTTGATATGTGATATTACGATAGAATAATCTGTGAACAATTTTGTGGTCCATCAAATAAAAAAAATATATCACCATAAATAAACCAAGGATCCCATTTTTTGTTATAAAATTGCATAATATTATACAGTGTCTAGAATATCTTTTCCATAAGATTATTAGGGTTTATCCTGGTTTCCAATTGATCTATAGGCACTAATGTAGATTTCCAATTGAAGACTATGAACCAGTGTATAGTGACAAAGATCGTGTGCATCAATCTCATGTGGGGGGTGCACATACCATTTATTTTTGTAATAGAATGCAATTGGGGAGCTTGAGATGCATTTGAGAGCCTGAGATAGATGAGGCTAGTTTTTCCAGTTGTTTACATATTTTGGAAGTGTGTTCACATTCCCAAAATATATGAGAGAAAGAGCATATTGCGTTGTATTTGGTGATCAGGGAAATATTTAGTGTAACAGTTTACCAGGTTACAATATATTTCAGAGATCAAGCACTGACCTCTAGGGTATTTATGATTTTTTTTCATAGAATGAAGGGGAGATTGGGATTTAAAATGTATAATGTGTTGTAAAGAAATCTCTGATTTGCAAAAATTGATAGTGCTCGGTGGGAGTTTGACATTTGGCTTGTAGGGCCAAGAAAGATGTAAAATTAGTATTTTCAATTAATTTGCATAAGGTGGTAATGTTATTGTTTAATAGGGATGAGCTTCGTATTCGAGTCTAACTCATGTTCGACTCGAACATCGTATGTTCGATCGTTCGTCGAAATACGAAAAAAACGGGTCGTTTCTTGCCAAATTCGAGTTACGTTTCACAGACCATAATTCATTGCGACATCGCTGGCTGATTGGCCAAGCATGCACTATGACCTGCATGCTTGGCCAATCACAGCTAACAAAAAACGGAGAGCCATAATTGGCCAAAGCCAGGGTGGTTTTGGCCAATTATGGCTCAGGGGGTTTAGTACACATCCCACACTATAAAAGGCTGCCTGCAGGTCGGCCTTGTGTAGTGTGTTGCGGTGGTTAAGAGAGGACAGAGAGCATTTTTTGCAGGTAGATAGAGCAGGCAGGCAGGCAGGCATGCAGGCTAGTCAGTTAATGTTACAGTGTGTAGAGGATATATATACATCCCAGGTGTTGTATATATATTTATACACTGTATAGTTTAGCTTGATCAGTTCTTCCAAATTTACTGGCAGGCAGGTGATTGTGCTAGCTGCAGTATTCTTACGTGGTTTATTGCCTGTGTCCTCTGTAGTTTGCACCTAAAGCTACTTGGTGTGTACTGCACGTGTGCTCTGTAGTTTGCACCTAAAGATTCAGGAGCAGTAATTTTAATGATGCTTAAATAAAAAAAATAAAAATGAAAAATTCCTTTAAATATTGTACCTGCTGGGTGGTTGTCTATAGTATGCCTGTGAAAACTTATTTGAGAACCCGGGTCTTGCCCGAGGGAACATGTATCAATGAAAAAAAGTTTTAAATTTCTTTTTTCCATTGATACATGTTCCCTCGGGCAAGACCCAGGTTCTCAAAGATGTTTTCACATGCATACTATAGACACCCAGCAGGTACAATGTCAATAATTAAAGGAATTTTTCATATTTTTTTTTTAAGCATCATTAAAATCACTGCTCCTGAAAAAACTACCTTTTTTAAAACTTTTTTTCCATTGATACATGTTCCCTGGGACAAGAGCCGTGTTATCAAAGACGTTTTATGACAATAACTTGCATATTAGGCTTTAAAATGAGCACTTTTAAATTCGAACGTTCGAGTCCCAATAGACGTCAATGGGGTTCTAAATGTTCGTGCGAACGTTCGGTCCGTTCGAAGGTTCTGGTGCGAACCGAACGGGAGGGTGTTCGGCTCATCCCTATTGTTTAACCACCAGTTAAAGTCTGATGGAGTAATATCCCTTGAAAGGAATTTAGGGTCTCCTAAAATGGTGGCTAATGGGGGGTATTTTAACCACTTTACCCCCTTCCTGACCAAGCCATTTTTTGTGATATGGGACTGCGTCGCTTTAACTGACAATTGCGCGGTCATGAGACATTGTACCTAAACAAAATGTATGTCATTTTTTTCCCACAAATAGAGCTTTCTCTTGATCATCTCTGTGATTTTTTTTTTTTACAATATATAAAATAAATGAAAAGTGACAGTTGGTTGGCACTGCGCTGACAAGCCATTCACCTCTGCAGCTAGGGGTTCGGATCCCGGTCTCAACTACATGTGAATTGAGTTTGGTGGTCTCAGCCCGTCTCCTGGTGGGTGTGCTATGCGAGGTAAGCCTGCGCTTAGTACGCCCACCCCCCTCCCACAAAAACCACCACACTTACACGCACTCAAAATTGGGTTAACATGCACGCACTTTGACCACACGGTCTCTAAAAAGAGAGGCGAAGGACTAACGGGGCTGGTTGAGCGGGCTAGATCCTCTCACTCCCTTATAGGGAGTCCCTCTGCCCCGTTGGGCTTCAAAGCGGGGCAGGTAGGGCAGGCTGTGTGGGAGGACCCCCTCACACACCCACCATTGCCACCCGGGGCATGGAGAAAGGTGGCAGATTGCCTCTGGGGGAGGCCTGCCTACTCCCAACTCATGCAGTCCGGCTCCTCTCTCGAGTACACGCACAAAGTAAAAAAAAAAAAAAAGAAAAGTGACAGTTATGAAAAAACACTAGTAATGGTGGCGATCTGTGATTTTTATCGGGATTGCGACATTGCGGCAGACAGATCGGACACGTTTGACACATTTTTGGGACCATTGAAATCTATACAGCGATCAGTGCTATAAAAATGCACTGTTACTGTATAAATGTTACTGGCAGGGAAGGGGTTAACACTAGGGGGCGATCGAGGGGTTAAATGTGTTCCCTCACTGTATGTTCTAACTGTGGGGGATGGGATTGACTTGGGGAAGAGACCGATCGTTATTCCTATATACTAGGAACACACAATCTGTCTCCTCTCCCCTGACAGGATGGGGATTTATGTGTTTAAATACACAAATCCCCATCCTCGCTCTGTCACGCGCACCCCCTATATATACTCCTCTAAGCGCCCGCTGTACAGCTATGGCGATTTGAGCAGAAATGCCATTCTGCCGCAGTCAATCGACAGTGGGCAGTCAGCAAGTGGTTAAACTAAATTTTATTTTGCGTTATATAATTTCCATAGTTGATATGATTGAGATACTAGTATATTTTTCTTAGTAAGTGTTTGTAGAGGTATGTTTTTTCCCCTTAAAATTCTGGAAATCGTAAGGAGTGATATTGAGTTCATCTCAAACCTGACCCAAGGGACTTTTGGTTGGTATATCTGCCATTGGGCTATTTGCGAAAATCTTGAAGCTAGATAGTATAACCAGAGATCCAGAAAACCCTAATCCACTTCTGCTTTGTGATGTATGCAGTACAGCTTTAGAGAGGAGAGGATGGGAGTCCAGCCATTTAAATGTGTGGATCTCTAAGGCCCCGTACACACGAGAGGATCTATCTGCTGGAATTGATCTGCGGATCAGTTCCAGCGGATAGATCCGCTGGTGTGTACAACCAAGCGGATCTGTTTCCGCGGATTTTTATCCCCTGGGATGGATTTCAAGCGGATAAAAATTTGAAGACATGCTTTCAAATCTATCCGCTTGAATCCATCCCAACGGATTGATCCGCTGGTCTATACAGACTCACCGGATCAATCCGTCCAAATGGATCCCCCGCATGCGTCTTAATGATTCGACGCATGCGTGGAATTCATTATATGACCGCGTCGCGCACGTCGCCGCGTCATCATCGCGGCGACGGCGCGACACGTCATCGCGGTGTGATTTTGGCGCGGATTTCGATCCTATGGTGAGTACACTCCATCGGATCCAAATCCGTGGAAATCCTCGAGAGGATTTATCCACGGAAACGGTCCGTTGGACCGTATCCGCGGATAACTCCTCTCGTGTGTACTAGGCCTAATTGTAATTTTGTAATAACTGTTTTATTTAACCCAACTGGTAGAGCTCTAAATAAATATAATAATTTAGGGAGAACTGACATTTTTATGGCTGGTATTCTACCCAAAAAGGATATATGGTAGGATCTCTAAATTTTGATCAGGCCTCTTAATTTTTGTACATGTGGTATGTCGTTTTTGGTGATTAACCACTTCCTGCCCATGGACGTCATATGACGTCCTGGACTTTCAGTGGGGATATCTGAATGATGCCTGCAGCTACAGGCATCATTCAGATATCACTGTTTTCTGATGCAATTCTGTGCACCATAAGAACAATCATAGAGGAAGTTCCCCCACTTGATCGTTCTTATAGGTGACGGCAGGATATGTCCCCCCCTCCCGCCACCATCTGGTGCTTCTCCGGCTCTCCCGTGCCATTGGGAACCCGGAGAAACGATCCGCCGGCGTCGGATGGAAAGCATAGAGATGACTGGGGACCAGATGGCTCCCAGTCATCTCTATGGCCGTCGGAGTCCCGGGTGCGGTGTTATGATGTCATGCCCAGGTACCCGGCTGTCAGGATGAGATTTTTTTCACAATCTCATCTCTTTCCAGCCTGAAGGAGAGATGTGGGATGTTTACATTCCTTGTAATAGGAATAAAAGTGATCAAAATTGTTTTTTAAAAAAAGTGCAAAAATTTAAAAATTAAGTAAAAAAAAATTAAAAAAATGCCCCTGTCACCCGGTAGCTCGAACACACATACAAGTCCCGCCCACATATGTAAACACTGTTCAAACCACACATGTAAGGTATTGCCGCGTGCGTTAGAGTGCCAACAACAATTCTAGCACTAGAACTCCTCTGTAACTCTAAACTGGTAACCTGTAAAAAAAAAATAGCGTCGCCTATGGAGATTTTTAAGTACTAAAGTTTGGTGCCATTCCATGAGTGTGTGCAATTTTAAAGCGTGTCATGTTAGGTATCTATTTACTTGGTTAGTGAGGAAGAGTGGGGGATTTGGACCTCTTGGATTTATAAAGGCATATTGAATGTTGTCATGCTGGTATATGGTTTCTGATTTTCTGATAGATTAGCTAGGATGTACCTGGAATCTTCTTGTGTTTTAGACAATGTGATCGGGGGGGGGGGGGGAGATGTATCATGTTTCATGCATGATGCACTTGCCCTAAACTCAAGTGATTTTGGACACTTATGCATGCATTGATTTTTTTTGCCACTATGATAAATATGCCTAAGAATGGCTGAATGGCACTTTTGAATGTGCCTATAGATAAGATATCTAAACATATGTAGTTATTGATCATTTATATGTTCTTTGCGGCAAAAATTGCCATAGCCATGGCTTGGAGGAGCTCAGTTGTGGATGTCTCTGTAGCCAAATGTAAACTAACCAGGGTAATGCTTAATGAGAAAACCGTTAGTATCCTCCAGGACAGATAACAACGCTTTGAGAAGGTCTGTTCTCCCTGGATGCTGTATTTGCAGCTGTTGTTGTAATGTTGTTCATGGGTTGGTTAAGGATTTGGACATATGCGGGCAAGGTAGTCTCACTTTTTCCTCTTCTCTTTCCTTTTACTTTCTTTTGTGACTTGTGACTTATACTTCTGTCATGGTAATTACTGGAATCGGATGCTCATATCAGCCCAGATTCACAGAGAGCAAGGCGCACATTACGCCGCCGTAGAGCAAACACCGTACGCCACGCCAACGTAGCGAGAAGAGGCAAGCATTGCATTCAGAAAGCCAGTGCTCCCAACGCTGCGCCAGCGTGGCGTGGGTTTCGAAGGTGCGTGCCGGCGTAGGTGGAAGTGGGCGTGACCCCATGCAAATGAGGCGTGACCCCATGCAAATGATGGGCAGAGCGCCAAACAGGTACATATCACAAAGTGCGCATGCGCCGTGACGTGGACGCATGCACAGCACCCCCCTGCGCCTGCTCACAACCACGCCGGCACAACTGCCTAAGCTACGCCGGATCACCGTGTACGCCGTGAACATAACGTACGCCCAGCCAGACACTCGTCCAATGCACAATATGCCGGCTTATGTTCCCTGGTGCAGACCTGTGCATGTCTGTTGCCGGGTTGCACCTCATTTATGGGGAATAACTTTACGCCGGATGTACAACTTACGCGCATCTCGCGAACCATGCGCCGGTCACACGCACATTCATGAATCGGCGTATTTCCCTCATTTGCATGTTAGAATAGCTAATAAATGGGACCAGCACCAAGCGCCCAGCCCATGTGTGCGCCCACCCTACGCCGGCGTGTGCAAGCTACGTCGGCGGGGTGTAGCCTGTTTTTAGGCGCATGTTGGTTCGTGGGTCTGCTGCACATATACGCCGGCGCACATTTGCACTTACGTCGACGTAACGTGTTATACGTCGGCGTAAGTGCTTTGTGAATCTGGGCCATCATGTTTTCGTCTGCTGTTTAGGGATGGATTATTGAATGTTTTACTTTGCACTAGGTTTTATGATGATGGGTGAGAGGGACTTGGGTTCTACACTGCAAATGTGTCAGACCTAGTTTTCTGTTATACTTGGCTGTCTTTGTTTTATATATGGGTCCATACCAGTGGCGGCCCGTCCATAGGGGGCGCTCGGGCGCCGCCCCCCCAAGCTGTAAAAAAAAAATAAAAAAATAAATAAAAAAAATAAATAAAAAAAATGTCACTTTAAGAGTGACCAGGCGCCGGACATGCAGCAGTCTATGGGAAGCTTCCCAGCCTGCAATCAGCTGATCGCAGGCTTTGAAGCTGATTTGCCCGTGTTTAGGGCGTGTGCAGGGCGCAAGCTGTGCGCCCGCACACACTCCCACTATCATTTGATTTGCTAGAATGCATGGGTTTGTCATGGGATTGGCTCGGCGGGGACCGGAGGAGAGGTCAGTGGGCAGTGCCATTAATATATCACTTCCGGTATTCTGGTGATATCTGGAGCGCGTGCGGGGGCATCATAGAGGAGCGGCGCCAACCATTGAAGGTAAGGAACAGACCGGCTCCTTCCCCCACTCCAGCACCCCCGCATCCATTGCCTGCCAGCCCCGCCACCACCACCGAGCCCCACCGCAGCTGAATACTTCTCTCTGCGATAGTACTGCCAGTGACAAGCAGCAGCGGCGGCCCCCCCTCTCCCCCCCCCACCCAGAGTTCACTCCGAGTCCCGCCGCCACACTCCACTCCGCATCAGCAGTGTGCACTCGCAACAGCTTCGGGTCCCCCCCCCACTTCAATGTGCCGATCAGACGTCTGATCGGCACATTGAGGTGGGGGGGGGGACCTGAAGCTGTTGCGAGTGCACACTGCTGATGCGGAGTGGGTCTGGGCGGCAGGACTCGGAGTGAACTGGGACGGGGGGGGGGGAAGGGGGCTGCTGCTGCTGCTTGTCAGTTGTCACTGAACTTAGATCACAGAGCTCGGAGTGAACTGGGGGGGGGGGCTACTGCTTCTGCTTCTGCTTGTCACTGAACTTACACACTGACAGGACTCGGAGTGAACTAGGGGGGGAGGGGAGGGGCCGAGTCCTGTCAGTGTGTAAGTCTCCTCCCCTCCCCCCCACTTTCTCTGAAGTTCACACTGCCCGAGCACTGCTAAGGTAAGCCAGCCAAGCCACACTCAGTTCAAAATGGATTTGATTTATCGCCCCATTAGGTCATCAGCGGACAGCGGTGCACTGCCTGATCCCCACCCATCCACCTTGGAGCCTGTTATTGTATTTAGACTGCTGGGACTTGTAGTTCTCCATCATCTCCTGGGGCTCAGGTGCATGCAATCCACCATCTATGGGACTACAAGTCCCAGCAGTGAGAAAAACTGAACAAATATGGTGGATTGCATGCACCTGAGCCCCAGGAGATGATGGAGAACTACAAGTCCCAGCAGGTTATAATATAAAGCTCCGAGGTGGATGGATGTCTGGACAGTGACAATTGGTGGGCACAGTGGTGACAATTGATGGGCACAGTGGTGTCAATTGATGGGCACAGTGGTGACAATTGGTGGGCACAGTGGTGACAATTGATGGCATGGCACAGTGGTGACAATTGATGGCACAGTGGTAACAATTGATGGCATGGCACAGTGGTGACAATTGGTGGCACAGTGGTGACAATTGGTAGCACAGTGGTGACAATTGGTGGCACAGTGGTGACAATTGGTGGCATGGCACAGTGGTGACAATTGATGGGCACAGTGGTGACAATTGATGGGCACAGTGGTGACAATTGGTGGGCACAGTGGTGACAATTGATGGCATGGCACAGTGGTGACAATTGATGGCACAGTGGTAACAATTGATGGCATGGCACAGTGGTGACAATTGGTGGCACAGTGGTGACAATTGGTGGCACAGTGGTGACAATTGGTGGCACAGTGGTGACAATTGATGGCATGGCACAGTGGTGACAATTGATGGCACAGTGGTGACAATTGATGGCATGGCACAGTGGTGACAATTGATGGCATGGCAAAGTGGTGACAATTGATGGCATGGCAAAGTGGTGACAATTGATGGCATGGCAAAGTGGTGACAATTGATGGCATGGCAAAGTGGTGACAATTGATGGCATAGTGGCTGTGTTTGATGGCATGGCACAGTGGTTGCGTTTTGATGGCACAGTGGTTGCGTTTTGATGGCACAGTGGTTGCGTTTTGATGGCATGGCACAGTGGCTGCGTTTGATGGCATGGCACAGTGGTGATAATTGATGGGCCCAGTGAGGCTGCAATTGTTTTATTTTTTTCGTTTGCGCCCCCCCAAACAATTTGAGCACCAGCCGCCACTGGTCCATACTGTTTATATAGTGCTACATTGTTACCACTGATATTTACTGGCTCCTTTGTAACAATGTGGCAGACGGTCCCCACCTCTCATTTGATTTGTATGTGCTATCTCTTTTTGTAGAGAGTAATGGGCTTGTGTGTTCCCCTCTTTTTTTAATTATTTTCTAAACAAACATTGTACTTTTTCTTATAACACCAATAAAATGTATTGAAAAGAAGAAAAAAAAATGTCCACTCTGAAAGAATTATGTTCCAGGATAGAAGACACGGCACATGGAACTTGTTGATCGAACAAAGATATTTTTGCCGCAAGTTTGCCTAAAACTAGGACCAATGAAACATAAGTAAAAGCGAAGAAAGCTGAATTTTTTTTAGGATAAATGTTTCCAAGAATAACTGATGCGGCTTTTCTGATGGTCCACAGATCAGATATGTGATCAATGATAAGTGATTTAAAGATCTGTTAGTGGGGCCAGAGAAAATAGTTGAAGGATGCTGTTAAGAATTATCTTAGCAACTACAGAGCACTAACCTACATTTGGCTGGTTGACAAACTTCTTACAACGTACAAGCCCATAAAGCGAAACACGTTCATTTTCTGTATTCACACTTCTGGCCTGAGAATCTAGGTGCAGTCGGTGACAAACCTCGTAAAAGGTTTCACCGGGACATTGCCATGGTGAAAAAAAAAATGGATCAAGAACTGGAATCTATTAATGGCTGACTATTGTTGGACACTGTAGCGAGATGTACTAGACATGGAGTACAAACAAAGATCAGTAGCAAAACACTTTTAGTGCTGTTGAATGCATGCATCAGGTCAGAAAAATTATACAAGTAAATACATTATAGTAATAAAAATTAATTGAATATTTCTCAAGACTTTTTTGTGATACAGCTATTCTGATATTATATATGTGTCTAGTTTGAAGATGTCTTTAATAAGCACCAAAAGGAAGCAACATTAAAAAAAAAAAAAATGTTGTCCAGTGTAACAGATAAAAGGTCATAGGTCATTGTGTGTTTTTTTTTCTTTTTATTGTTTTAAATGAGGTGTGTAAGGTTTGTGTTTGTATGTTGTTACATTTAACCTAAGGTGACTCTCATGTTATTAACCGCATAAAATGAAAAGAAATGAGACATACATGGATCGAAATTTGGCTGGTTTAGTAGGGACCGGTCGAGATTCGATCCAGGTATGAACAAGCTGATTTTATCCAAGTTGATTGATCGATTGACTTGGGTACAACCAGCCTGTTGGATTTTTTACATACGGTTGGTGTTAACGGCTATAGCCTCTGGCAGTAATTGTTGTGTTCTGATGGCCGCGCCCTCCTGCAGAGTGAACAAAATGAAGCTGCGGAAGGCATTCCCCCTCTGACTGTGTTGATGGGGGAATTTAGTAATTTTCTTTCTTTCAACCCATGGTAGAAGAATCATCTATGGGCTACCTAGGGAGAATGCACACAAGATCTAGCATTCTATTTTGCTTGCTTGTCAGTCAAAAAGCAGAATTAAAAATTATAATGTGAATATAAGTAAATGCTTATTATCAAGAACTCTAAAACATAAGAAGTTAACCCAAGCTAGACTTTGAAGTGTAAGTTCACCTTTACAGAAAAATCTGTAAGGTGAACTTACACAGGTCCCCCTCCTCACTTCCCCCCCCCCCCCCCTAGTGCCGCTGACCTGGACCGTGGTAATCTTTGGTTCTAAGCCCCGGTATATCCGCACCAGGAGTCCCAGGCTTAGAAATCCTCTCTGCAGCCACGCGTCTTCTCCATAGCTGTCAGGACGTGCTATGCGGCTGCTGATTGGTCAGCACTGACCAATTAGAATGCTCCAATATATCCCTAATGACAAGGGACGTTTTGGACATTCAGCTCAGGATATTTCTAATCCCTGGACTCCTGGTGCAGACATACCGGGGCTTAGAACCGGAGAATGCCGCGGTCCAGGTCAGGGGGGGGGGGGGTCCTGTGTAAGTTCACTTTACAGATTTTTCTGTAAAGGTGAACTTACTCTTTAAAGGGGTTGTAAAGGTAAAAGTTTTTTCACCTTAATGCATTCTATGCATTAAGGTGAAAAAACTTCAGAGAATACTGGCTTCCCCAGCCCCCCCCCCCCCCCCCCGTTAACTTACCTGACCCCTCGAATGTCCCACGCTGTGAAGGCGCTGGCATCTTGGCCGGCTTCCCGGCTCGTTCATTGGTCGATTGAAGCAGCGCAGCCATTGGCTCACGCTGCTGTCAAACACAACCAATGACGCGGTGCACCGGGGGGCGATTGATACAGTCTTGCATGAATGTGTGGAGTTCTTGCGGGAAGGACCAGAGACAGCCACCGAGGGACCCCAGAAGACGTGGATCAGGGCAACAATGTGCAAAACGAGCTGCACAGTGGAGGTAAGTATAACATGTTTGTTCTTTTTTAAAAATAAAAGAAATTTCCTTTACAAATCCTTTATTAAGTATCTACAATACATGCCAATGGACCTAAATACAATAGAGTTTGGCTGTATAACAATATTGTGTGTTTAAAAGATTTGATTTTGCTACTCTGTAGCATACCAAAGCAGGATCCCTACAAGAGCATATTCAATGGTATAACACCACCAACAAGAAGCTAGAATGATGGATACAGACTGAAAAAACAATCATGTAAATAATGTAATAATGCAAAGGTGTAATAATGCATACGCATTTACTGAATCAACAACCCAAGGAATACCAATTGCAATGAAAAAAACAGCAACTGCAAAAAAATAGCAACTGCTAAACACAAACTAACCAATGCAGCCTCACATCTAAGGATTAGTTACAAATATCACATTTGGGTTTTTGGGTCTTTCACTGTTACTAAACCGACAACAGTAGAATCAGTCTGTATATGCAGTAAAGCGTGCTTGTTATACTTACTGGGGAAGGGGTTAATCCTGGACATGGAGTACAAACAAAGATCAGTAGCAAAACACTTTTAGTGCTGTTGAATGCATGCATCAGGTCAGAAAAATTATACAAGTAAATACATTATAGTAATAAAAATTAATTGAATATTTCTCAAGACTTTTTTGTGATACAGCTATTCTGATATTATATATGTGTCTAGTTTGAAGATGTCTTTAATAAGCACCAAAAGGAAGCAACATTAAAAAAAAATGTTGTCCAGTGTAACAGATAAAAGGTCATAGGTCATTGTGTGTTTTTTTTTTTCTTTTTATTGTTTTAAATGAGGTGTGTAAGGTTTGTGTTTGTATGTTGTTACATTTAACCTAAGGTGACTCTCATGTTATTAACCGCATAAAATGAAAAGAAATGAGACATACATGGATCGAAATTTGGCTGGTTTAGTAGGGACCGGTCGAGATTCGATCCAGGTATGAACAAGCTGATTTTATCCAGGTTGATTGATCGATTGACTTGGGTACAACCAGCCTGTTGGATTTTTTACATACGGTTGGTGTTAACGGCTATAGCCTCTGGCAGTAATTGTTGTGTTCTGATGGCCGCGCCCTCCTGCAGAGTGAACAAAATGAAGCTGCGGAAGGCATTCCCCCTCTGACCAATGACGCGGTGCGCCGGGGGGCGGGGCCAAGTGATACAGTCTTGCATGAATGTGTGGAGTTCTTGCGGGAAGGACCAGAGACAGCCACCGAGGGACCCCAGAAGACGTGGATCGGGGGCCACAATGTGCAAAACGAGCTGCACAGTGGAGGTAAGTATAACATGTTTGTTATTTTTTAAAAATAGAAAGATTTCCTTTACAAACCCTTTATTAAGTATCTACTATACATGCCAATGGGCCTAAATACAATAGAGTTTGGCTGTATAACAATATTGTGTATTTAAAAGATTTGATTTTGCTACTCTGTGGCATACCAAAGCAGGATCCCTACAAGAGCATATTCAATGGTATAACACCACCAACAAGAAGCTAGAATGATGGATACAGACAGAAAAAACAATCATGTAAATAATGTAATAATGCAAAGGTGTAATAATGCATACGCATTTACTGAATCAACATCCCAAGGAATACCAATTGCAATGAAAAAAAACAGCAACTGCAAAAAAATAGCAACTGCTAAACACAAACTAACCAATGCAGCCTCACATCTAAGGATTAGTTACAAATATCACATTTGGGTTTTTGGGTCTTTCACTGTTACCAAACCGACAACAGTAGAATCAGTCTGTATATGCAGTAAAGCATGCTTGTTATACTTACTGGGGAAGGGGTTAATCCTGCACATTGTATAAAAAGGCTGTTAGATCCTATATTTTCTGATCTCCCTTCTTTCACTGTCCCCAATCCATCCCAAGACAGTATAGAGCCTTTGGGCACTCTGCATGTGTTCAGTTTGGTGTGCATTGCTAGAGAGTTATTTTTTTCTTGGGAAGGTGCATGTGATTAGCACAGGGCCAATTAGCACTGTTCAGACAGAGGGTTAGGGGTCCTGCAGCCTTATAGGACAATCAGGGGAGAATGAAAACGACTCCTACAAGCTTTTACCAGTGCTCAGCTGAACAGCCTGCTGATGACAAAAGGTATTTAGCAGTTTATATTTACTAAAATATTGCATTTCCATGTACTATGTACTGCGAGAGACCAGATATAGTGAATTAAGGGCCCTGGGTTTAGTGGCACTTTAAATATCATGTAACTTACCATTCTTGCAAAAAAGTAATTTAATAGACATTAGCTAACCATCTGGCAGTTGGGTTTCCCAAAGATCATATATGTGACATTTCCCAGTTAGTACTGAAACTTGCAGGTACACTGAGTTTCCCAATAGACAAGGATGAGTGTTCATTCCATTACTCTGGATCTTTCTGTAGCATTTGATATGAACCAGGAAAAATGATTAGAGAGACTTGAAGAACCTTTTGTAAAAGGCACAGGTCTCAGTTGTTTGTAACCTTTCTTGCCTGGCAGGCCAGAAGTTTGACTAGGAAACCACAATTATAGTGCAGTAAAACTTTTCAATGGTGTTTGACAAAGTTCAGTACTATCTCCACTACTGTTTGCAGTTTGCACTCTACATAAAATAGACAGTACTGTATCATGGACTCAGAAATCTCTGACATTTATCATTTAAGCCAAACCTACAAGATCCATCATCAACCATAAATGCCTGTATTGGGGACCTACAAGAATTGATGAAATCCATTAGGTTAAAAGAGAACTTTGACAAAGCTGGGCTATTGGTTGTAGGTAAGATGCACTGTATTGCTTGACTGTTGTATGGCATTCCAACAAAGAGCATGCAAACAGTCCTTTTTTGCCTCTCTCCTCTCCCAAGCCTGGTAGTGTCTTGTTGCTATGATGCTTGAACTTGTTAGTGTGATACTAAAACTCCCCAGTCAATTGGGTTATGTATGGGGTAGGTACAGGCCCGGATTGGCCAATCGGGAGAACCGGGAAGTATCCCGGTGGGCTGGTCGGGTTGTGGGCCGGTGAAATATGCCAACCGATCACATTGTTAGCCCCGAGCCCAGCGTCTGGGAGTCAGGACCTGATGCCAAAGGTGGCCAAGTGCGGCCGAGTACCACCAGCGCCGAGTGTCTCCGAGTACGTCCGAGTGCTGTACTCGGCGCTGGCGGCACTCGGCCACTTTCGGACACTTTCGGCATCAGATGGTCCTGACTCCCAGATGCTCGGCTCGGGGCTAACAATGTGATCGGATGCTGCCCCGCCTTCTGGAGCCTGCAAGGCCAATGGCGGGACGCAGGACATGTGACGTTATTCATAGGCGCTGCAGGCTTCACGGCGTGAATTACAATTTGGCCGCGTCACCACATCCCCGCTCAGGTGGCTCTCCTCGGCTCCTCTCTGACTGCCAGTGCCTGCCCGTGCCTGCCCTGCTGTGACCGCACACCAAGGCTGAGGCTGCTAAGGTAGGTCAGTGCACTGTGTGGAGCTGTTACTAATCTTTTTTTAAATGATATTACTTGTAAAAGCTCTTCATATAGGAACCTATATGAAGAGCTTTTACAAGTAATATTTAAAAAAAGATCACCTGTTCTGTTCACCTGTCTGTTCTTGAAAAATTCATATTCAGGTCAGGTCAGTGGGTCAGGTCAGTGGGTCAGGTCAGTGAGTCAGGTCAGTGAGCCTGTGCCTCCTTTCCCCGTAGAAGCCTGTTTAGATAAAACGCCGCTTCGGGTGAAGCCTAGCATCGCTGACGTCACCACGCTCACCAGCTGATTGGTCTGCACTGTAGCTGGAAGTAACTACACACACGCTTTCTTGATCTCAAAGATTTTAAGTGTGCAGTGTTTTTGAACAATTTTTAAAGCTGATGTCAGTATGTCAAAAAACGGAATAAACGCCACCTTTTAAATGGAAATCACTGCACTGTGAAGTTTTTTCTCCTATTTAAATTTTTATATACCGTCTGAGCACAAAGAGTCTGGTTGCTATACCTACGGTGGGAAAACCAACGTCCCGGTTCCTGAGTGTCCCTGAGAAGGCAGCATTGGAACAGCCACCTGAATGCAGCGAACGACATCTTCACTGAGTGCCTGACTGGGTCCAACTTTCTGGTAAGCGGCCATCCTTTTCTTGTTGTATCGGGATTGATGTTACCTACCAGCCAATTCATCTGCAGCAGCACTCGTTGAGAAGAGTCAAAGTTCTGCGAATTAACCCTTAGATGTTTCCCAGATAGGACTTTTTTCAGCATTTATTGTGTCCAGTTCATCATGGGACATTTGAATTTCACCTATTAATCAGTCACAGTATTATTGTATTTTCAGTAGCGCACTTTTTCACTTTGTTATATATGTTGTTTGGAGCCCAATGTTAGGCTTCTTTTGTTTTGAGGTGCAGCACTGTCACAGTTTAATCTTTCACTACACATTCACATATTGTTCAATATTCATTCTCCAGGGGTATAGCGCAGGTTGTCTTCTGCTTTCCGTCACACTGTATCGGACTGAAAAGCGCGAATCGTCTCTCACCAAACTTTTACTAACACGAGGATCAGCAAAAGTAGCCCAAAGGGTGGCACCGTTTGAATGGAATTTCCCCTTTATAGTCCTGTCGTACGTGGTGTACGTTACCGGGCTTTGGACAGGCGGTATTTGGCCTGAACGTGTGTATGCAAGGCAGGCTTGAGAGGAATCCCGTCGGAAAAACTTTGTTTTTTTTCCTGCCGAGAAAAACGGTTGTGTGTACAGGGCATAAGGCCTAATGAAAGTTTTCCATATTTTCAAAAATCCAATACTGTATTAATTGTTGCCAAATCCTCATTCTTCAACTTGGTGGGCACATATGTACATATATTTTTTTTTTTATGTTTATTATCATGGGGGCCAAGATATTACCAGCCAAAGGGGTATATAGGAGGTATAATAAGAAACATGAAAATGTTTACACAATTCTCGAGTACTGTATTAGACACACAGATGATTTTGCTGAATAGGTTTCTGACTGTGATATTATTTTTTATTTATTTAGTTACCGTATTTATCGGCGTATAACATGCACTTTTTTCCCCTGAAAATCGGGGGACAAATCAGGGGTGCGTGTTATATGCCGATAGCGTACCTCAGAGCTATCATCTCCTCTCCGTTCGGCTCATCTGCTTTCACTTTACACACACAGTCCCACCTCCGCCACCGCCATTGGACCAGTGTTCTGCCTATCACAGTAGCTGGTCCAATCCCGATGGCGGAGGCGGGACTGTGTGTGTAACGTGAGATCCGAGTGCAGAGGAGATGATGGCTCAGTGATTTCCTGATTCAGGCTGCCGCACAGCAGATGGTGAGACTGCAAATGATTATAGTTATAAAAAGGAATTAATGACAATAATCAGTATGCAATGAGGACGTTATTTGTGCTGCAATGAGGACTTTATTTGTGCTGCATTGAGGACTTTATTTGTGCTGCCTTGAGGACTTTATGTGCTGCAGATGGACATTGATGGTCACTAACCCTTAATTTTCTTCAAAGTTGTTAATTTTAAAAATATATTTTTTTCTGAAACTTCCCTCTTAATATTGGGGTGCGTGTTAGGCCCCGTACACACGACCAAACATGTATGCTGAAACTGGTCCGCGGGCCAGTTTCAGCATACATGTTCGGTCGTGTGTAGGCGCGAGCGGGCCGAATTCCAGCAAACATTTTCCCGCCGGGCCTTTTCCCAGCAGACAAATATTCCTGGACGTGTTTTAAAACCGTCCGCTGGAATCCTGCCCGCTCGGACATGTACGGTCGTCAGTACAGACCTACCGTACATGTCCGAGCGCCCGCCGTCCCTCGCATGCGTCGAATGACTTTGACGCATGCGTGGTAGCCTTTAAATGGCAGGCCCGCCCACGTCGCCGCGTCATCATCGCGGCGACGACGCGGACACGCCCCGCGTAATGTTTACGCGCGGACTTCTGTACGATGGTTAGTACAACCATCGTACAGAAGCCCTCTGGCAGGCATGTATGGTGAAAACGGTCCGACGGACCGGTTTCACCGTACATGTTTGCTCGTTAGTACCCGGCCTTATACACCGGCGCGTGTTATATGCCGATAAATACGGTAGTTATTTTGCATCTAGTGCTTCACAAGTTACTTTCATTTCAGATACTAAGCTATATTTTTGGAATAGGAGAACAAATTTTGTTATTGAATTAAAGTATCAATAAACCTCTATCCCCCACATAGCAGCTCCCAGGTACTTCACCCACCCCCCTCTCTGTCACTGTGGACATTTGAGGCACATTGCATTTGTCTTATCTCTCCAGATAGCTGTGATCTACTGGCCCCCTGGAATGGTATCAGCCTTTTTTGATTACTTCTCTGCCTGGCTACCCTACAATCTCTCTTCTGAAATCCCCACAATCATTCTCTGTGATTCCATTATCCTTGTTAATACTAGGGGTACTTTCTCAATGGGGTCATGCCAACATTAGCGGTAAAGCGCCGCTAGTTTTAGCGCCACTTTACCGCTGTTGTAACGGTGCTTTTCAGCCACTAGCAGGACGCTTTTGATCCCCACTAGTGGCTGAAGAATGGGTTAATAGCGCCCATGTTGCGGCATTGCCAAAGCGATTTGCAGGCGCTTCAGCAGCACTGGCCAATTATTTCAATGGGCAGGGCGTTTTGGGAGTTGTGTATACACCACTCCAGCACTGCCCCAAAGATGCAGCTTGCAGGACTTTTTTGGGGCAAGCGCACTAGTTAAAAGAAAGTAAGACTGTAAGAAGTAAAACCAAAATATAGAAAAGAAGCAGCCAATAGTGGCCAACACCAAGCAATACCGACCTTGTTTCCCAAACGTAGCAGAAGAAGGAGGCTCAGACAGGCGTCTAAACAATAGTAAGTGGCTGCAACTGAACGCTGTGAACAGCGTGCTTAAATATCCATGCCCCGACTGTCAGTCAACAAGCCGGCGCAGTCGGCGTGACGTCATCCGGACCGGCCACTCGGTACACTGCGCATGTGCCGCAAATGCAACCCGTCCCAGATGATGAATCCAAGACAGGATGCACTAAGCGGGCAGCGTAAGTGTCACAGACTCAGACACACAGGGAAGTGATGGAACAGCTCCCCCTACTGGTCTGTAATGTGTTACAATAAGCAAAGATGGTAAATATTGCATAATGACACTGGAGTGGCCGCATAATGATCAGTTGATAGTCCCACGCTAAGGCATCTCGCAGGAAAAAAAGCCCCAGACAAACCACTCACAGGAACAGGCCAAAAAAGGTGCAGCAATGCCACATAATAGTTGAAAAATTATAAAGAAAAACATATACATCATAATACTTGTAACAATTATATAATTATAAATCACCATCTTTCAAAAAAATTAGTTAATTAAAACCAACATAGAATTGCCCTAACAATTCATATGTTATTTTAACATACATAGAATCTAGCTTAGATATAATCAATTTAACTCCTTATGTTTTTTCTTCACAAGAATTAGAAGTCCTTAAGCTTGGGTTGAGCTTTTGTCCATCTATGAATATAGATAAGTATGAAACCATTAAAGATGTCTATCTATTCTCGCGTGATCTAACATATGAATTCCTATCTGATGGTGATCATATGCGTTCTATTCAAGATAGACGCATTTCAGAGCAAGTAAAAATTGTTACAATGGAGGATTTTCGAGCCCTTCGAGATCTGATGTTGCTCTTGGATGAGAGCGACCCTGTTAGTAGCACTTCGAGTACGTCAGCCCCTGTTAATGTTGGTTCTACTGCTTCTACATTTAATAAATTTAAACTAAAATCTTAACGCTTTCCTGACTTGATGTCCAATTCTAACATCTGGGCCTTCTTGTTGAGCACGGTCAATGATATCAAACAAATTGAGAACACCCCCAAAAGTTAAGAATCTTACACCAATACAAATACAAGCCATTTTGCGGTTGCAGAACCATCCAGACTTTGAAATAAAAGCAGCGGACAAAGGAGGCAATGTGGTCTTAATGACCAAATTAAATTACGAAAGAATGGTATTTAACATTCTACGGAATAAGGAATGGTATGCACGCATTAGCGAGTTGCACACCACGAAATTCAAGACAGAGTTTTTGAATATCATTGGCTCTGCTCATCAGAGGGGCCTCATTGATCAGGACCTCTATAACTATTTAATTGTACGTAACACTAGATAGGCAATGTTCTATGCCCTCCCTAAAATCCACAAACATTCTTCTTTACCCCCGGGTAGACCTATCGTATCTGGTATAGGTTCTTTGACTGAAAATGCTAGCCGTTTTGTGGACTCCATCCTCATGCCACATGTACTTGCTCTTCCCTCTTATACCCGGGATACTTTGGACTTACTTAAACAAATTGAGGATATGGTTGTACCTCCGGATGCCCTGCTCGTGACATTGGATGTCGAAGCGTTGTACTCGAGCATCCCTCATGAGCAGGGCATACAGATAGTACGTACCTTCCTACGAGAACAAGACCATCATCAATGGGAGTATTGCGAGTTCATTGTAGAATTGCTGCAATTTATACTTACCCGTAATTGTTTTACTTTCAAAGAGTCCCACTTTCTCTAGGTACAGGGTGTGGCCATGGGCACTTGCAGCCAATAGTGGCCAACGCTAAGCAATACCGACTTTGATTCCCAAATGTAGCAGAAGGAGGCTCAGACTGGCATCTAAACAATAGTAAGGGGCTTCAACTGCACGCTGTAAACTGCGTGCTTAAATATCCAAGCCCCAACCATCAGTCAACAAGCCTGCATGACGTCATCCGGACCGGCCACTCGGTACACTGCGCATGCGCCACAAATGAAACCCATCCCAGATGATGAATCCAAGACAGGACGCACTAAACGGGCAGCGTAAGTGTCACAGACTGAGACACACGGGGAAGTGATGGAACAGCTCCCCCTACTGGTCTGTAAATGCGTCACAATGAGCAAAGATGGTAAAAATTGCATAATGACGATGGAGTGGCCGCATAATGATCAGTTGATAGCCCCACAAAAATAGAGCGCCAATTTTGAAAAAATTCAATATTTTTTACTGTTTGATATAATAAATATCCCCCAAAAATATATATATAAAAAAAAATGTCCTCAGTTTAGGATGATACGTATTCTTCTACATATTTTTGGTAAAAAAATAAATCACAATAAGCGTTTATTGATTGGTTTGCGCAAAAGCTGTAGTGTCTACAAAATAGGGGATAGTTTTATGGCATTTTTATTAATATTTTTTTTTTACTAGTAATGGCGACGATCAGCGATTTTTATCGTGACTGCGACATTATGGTGGACACATCGGACACTTTTGACACTATTTTGGGGCCACTGTAATTTTTACAGTGATCAGTGCTATAAAAATGCACTGATTACTGTGAAAATTACACGGGCAGTGAAGGGGTTAACCTTTGGGGCGCTGAAAGGGTTAAGTGTCTCCTAGAGAGTGATTACTACTGTGTGGGGGCGTGGCGTGGCGTTTGACATCACTGATCGTCGTTCCCTATGACAGGGAACAGACGATCAGTGACACTCACACTAGGAAGAACGGGGAAAGGTTTGTTTACACTTACCTCTCCCTGTTCTTCAGCTCTGTGACCCGATCGCAGGACACTGGAGGCGATCAGGTCCCACGGGCATGGTCACAGAGCTCAGGACCTGGTCGCCAGTGCACCGCCGGCAGCACGCGCAACCCACGGATTGGGCTCTTAAAGGCGACGTACCTGTACATGCTTATGCCCAGCCGTGCCACTCTGCCAACGTATATCGGCGTGAAGGGGTGCTTAAGTGGTTAAACGGAAAAAAAAATGTTATTCAATTATGTATTCGTAACTTAACCTAAAAAAAGTACCTTCTGTTGCTTTCAGGCTTCTCCAAATCCCTAAATTCATTTTTTTTTCAATTGCTGCGATCTGACTTCATGTTAGAGTGTGGTTCTCCATGGTCCCACTGTATGTAGGAATGTAGGGCCAGATTCACAGAGGAAATATGCCGGAGTATCTACTGATACTCCGGCGTATTTTCAAATTTGCCGCGTCGTATCTTTATTTGTAATTCACAAAAAAGATACGACGGCTCTTGGCTAAGATCCGACAGGCATACGGCTTTGTACGCCTTCGGATCGTAGATGTAATTTTCCGGCGGCAGCTGGGTGGAGTTTGTGTCGTTTTCCAGCGTCGGGTATGCAAATTAGCTGATTACGGCGATCCACGAAGATACGCGCGTTCGTCGCAATCTCTTACGTCGTCGCTAGTCGGTTTTTCCCGTCGCAAAGTTAGGCCTGCTTTTTCATGGCTTATCTTTAGTACAGCCATGTTAAAGTATGGCCGTCGTTCCCGCGTCAAATTTCAAATTTTTTTTTTGTGTAAGACGTCTGGGAATACGAAACGACGTAACGCACGTCGCCGTTCAAAAAATACATTGGGGCACCGTAATTTCACGCAAAGCACGTCGGGAAATTTTCACACGGAGCATGCGCAGAACGTTCGCGCGGGAACGCGTCTAATTTAAATGGTACACGCCCCATTTGAATTAGGCGGGCTTGCGCCGGACGGCTTTACGTTACATCGCCGTAAGTTTATACGCAAGTGCTTAGTGAATCAGGCACTTGCGCTGAAAACTTGCAGCGGTGTAACGTAAAGGGGATACGTTACGCCGCCGCAGATATTCGTGAATCTGGCCCGTAGTCACCCTCTCCTGCTCACTCCTGAGGTGAACTAGGGACTATAGACTATGGTGCACTGCTTAATACAACCAAATGGATTAAGAGGTTAGGGAGCTCATGGAGGATGTTACAAGGAGATTTATGAAGTTCAATTTCATGAACAATAAATTACAAAATCATAAAGTAGTGGATGTGTGTGGTTTGTTTTTGGAGAATAAGCATAATGTTTAGTGTCACTTTAATTAGTTAAGGTTATTGCTTTATTGTCTAACTTCCCTTTTTCCTTTCATATAGCATTATGTTTACTACATCACGTGTTTTAAATTCTAACCCTACAAAGGCACAGTGTTTGTAGTGCGGATGACATATTGCAGGTTTGTAAATCACTCTGATAACCATTACTGCCCTGTATCTGTATATAAATAACTACAGTAACTGTGTATAAAATTCTGATTGACACCCAGATCTTCACTGCAATGTTCTAGTGCTTTTACAGAAAGATATTAAAATTCCTATCCAATATGAATTACTATTTCAGAATGTTCTCTTTCTTGTATTCAGTTGTGATATTTAATTAGCAAACTTTATGCCTAGCATGTGTCATTGTCATAAGAAAATTAAGCATGCAACTTAGCCAAGCTAAGAAAGTTGGTAATTAAAAAGCCATCTCGAATGCTATTTTTAGCACAAAGAAAAAAAATTGTCCAGCAAGTTTCAAAATAAGAATTGCACACTGAGGATTCTCTCTAGGTCATAAAGAAAAATAGGCAATAGAAAAACTTAATAATGAAGAGTTAGGGAAAAGAGCATATGCTATTTTAATGCTTTTGCTGCCCTCTAGAGGTACAAAGTAGCCCAGGACATAAACCACCATAGAAAGGTGCACTACACACTATAAACCTGAAGACATTTGGTGAATTGTTGTTATCAAATGTTATACACAGTTTTTAGTTAAGTCTATTAACAAACATTATTGCTAAAGCCTTATAGTTTAAGGCGGGCCTCTCAGCAGCTTTACAATTCTTCATACATAAAATATATTGCCACTACAATATAGAGAAACTGTTCCTTAAAAATCAGTCCTCCCTCCAGTCAGGTGACTTTGCTTTGGTGATATAATGTCATCAGTCTGCACCAGGCGATGGGAAATATTTCCACCCACAGCGCTTAGACTGCAACATTGTGCAATTAAAGACAATTTTTTTCATTTTGGATAGCATAAGGGCTGTTCTATCCCCTGTCATTTTTTTCCCATCTATGTCCCATAGGGGAGATTTCTCTTTACTTCCCGTCCCATAGCCAAAGCAGGAAGTGAGAGAAAATGCCTCCAAAGTGAGGAAATCCTGGGGTGTCAATCTTAGTCACCAGTGCTAGTGTCCCCTTTGGAAAATTTCCACTCTATTACAGTTCTGGATTCAACCCAATTTGGGATTTTTCTTTCACACCTGCGGACTGTATGTCTGTATTTAATCCATCCGTTTTCAGATGAAATACAGACATACATGTATCCCTATGGGATAGCAGGTGTCAGCGGATCTCATCGGTCCCCGCTATGGTCCGATTTTGCAGACGGAGGAAAATCCTATTTTTCCATCCGTCTGTGGATCGGTTTGGGTGAACACGGACAGACGCTCCGTGTTCACCCGATCCCCCTATAGGGGAGAGCGGAGATCTGACAGGGCGGTCCCTGCACAGTGTGCGGGGACCACCCTGTCATCTACCGGCTCAGCGGGGATCAACGGAGCGATTCCCGCTGAGCAAGCGGATGAGACATGTACGGATCCTCACGGCATCGGTACATGTGAAAGGGGCCTTAATGATAAAGGTAAATGGGACAAATAGAGAGGGTGACTCTCCCCAACGGAGGCATAGACAGTAATAAAAACTGACAAGTGTTTTATTACCTCTCCACACTATCGAAAAGTAAAAAAAAATGTTTTTAAGCAAGTCATAAGGTGAGAAGCTGCAACCATGGGCACTAGGATTTTCAGGGTTATATTATGTATGAGCTGGCATCTAAGTCAACAATGGTGCCTGCCTTCTTGAATGAAAAGTAGACAAAAGCATTGGCAGAGGGATCTCTGTGAGAAGTATTAAATACTATAAGTGCTCCACTCATACGTCCCAACTTTTTGACATGGGAATGAGAGACACCTATCAGCAAAAGTATGCAGGTATAGGACACACCCCTTGCCACGCCCCCTTAAAGACGAATTGTACAAAAAAACAAGTTAGTTAAACCCACAAGGGCTTTTTTTTACCACTACTATTCCTTTATATTGGCTTTTGGAATTTACAAATGCAGCAATTTAGAAATCAGATGAAAGGTTTGGCACTGAAAAACACTTTTTGATAGCTAAAAAGTGCATTTTATATACAACTATATAGATCAGACCAAAATGAGGGACAAATGAGGAGAAATCAGGGACAGTTGGGAGCTATGGCTACACTTACACATTACTTGGCAGGAACAATTATAAACTTAATAATAAAATACTGTATATCTGATGCCAAGTCAACTTTGTGGATTTCACTGCATCTTTATTCAGTATTGAGGGCACAACTAAGATTGGCCAATTCCCTATTATTGTGTCAGTATATGCTTTATGTTTTCATAAACAATGGGCCTGATCCACAAAAAGCCGGCGTAACTTAATTTTTCCCATTTAAGTTACGCCGCCGCAAAATCTCTACCTAAGTGCCCGATCCACAAAGCACTTACCTAGAAATTTTGAGCGGTGTAACTTAAATCCGTCCGGCGCAAGGTGTTCCTAATCTAATGGGGCGAGTCCCATTTAAATCAGGCGCGCTCCCGCGCCGGACGTACTGCGCATGCTCCCGACGTTATTTTCCCGACGTGCATTGCGCGAAATTACGTTACGCCGAGTTTTGTGAATCGCGCCGGGTCAAAAAAGTTGCGTCGGGAAAAAAAAAATTCAAAAAAATTTTTACAGCGTCGCGGGAAAGAAGGGTCTGCTTTTACATGGTGTACTAACTTTACACTTTGTAAAAGCAGCCCTAATTTTGCGACGGCAAACTAATACTTACGGAGAAAAAACGAAGCGTAAAAGCTTTGTGGATCTCCGTAAGTGCTAATTTGCATATCCGACGCTGGATTTCGACGAGAAATGCCCCCAGCGGCGGCTGCGGTACTGCATCCTAAGATCCGACAGTGTAAGTCCCTTACACATGTCGGATCTTCTGCCTATCTATAAGAAACTGATTCTGTGGATCAGTTCCATAGATAGAAACAGGGATACAACGGCGTATCAGTAGATACTCCGGTGTATCCCTTTTGTGGATCAGGCCCAATGGGCCAAATCCTCAGCCAGGCGGCGTAACTTAACTTTTACCATTTAAGTTACACTGGCGGAAAATTTCTACCTAAGTGCCCGATCCACAAAGCACTTACCTAGAAATTTTCGGCCGTGTAACTTAAATGTCTCCGGCGCAAGGCGGTCCTCTTCTGCAGGTGGCGATGACAATTTAAATGAGGCGCGCTCCCGCGCCGGCCGTACTGCGCATGCTCGTGACGTCATTTTCCCAACGGGCAGCGCGCAAAATTATGTTACGCCGGGCTTTGTGGATTTCGACGGGACAATAAAGTTGCGTCGGGTAAAAAAAAAGTTACGCGCCGAAAAATAAAATTCTAAATTTAAAAAAAATCGCGGCGATCGAAAAAAAGGTCTGTTTTTACAAGGTGTAAACAGTTTACACCTTGTAAAAGCAGCCCTAATTTTACGTATGCAAACGTAAACTTACGCAGAAAAAACAAAGCTGAAAAGCTTTGTGGATCTCCGTAAGTCCTCATTTGCATACGCAAAGCGGCATTTCAATGCGAAATGCCCCCAGCGGCGGATGCGGTACTGCATCCTAAGATCTGACAGTGTAAGTGTCTTACAGATGTCAGATCTTCTGCCTAACTTTGGAAAACTGCTTCTGAGGATCAGTTCCAAAGATAGGCACAGGGATACGCAGGCTGAACAGCAGTTCCGCCTGCGTATCCCTTTTGAGGATTTGGCCCCATGTTTCTAATTTAGTGAAAAATCTTAAAATAAAAAAAAACTGTCATAATGGTTCCTAATAGATTTTTACCTCGAAACGAATCCCAGCATTGGAATGAATATGTTTAATGAATCTATGCAAAAAACTGATTCCTCTGTCTACAGCAGGGACAAAGAGCACCAGAGAGGTTGTTATCTACTTTAACTACAATGAAGAAGAATTTAAATGGAAAAGAAATTGCTAGGGGGTAGAGTTTTGATGACAGAATAAATGTTATATGTCTCTTCTGCCAAAACCCATTTTCCCTATTTTTCTATAAATTTTGTTGGTTATACTTTAACCACTTCCATACCGGGCCTATTTTGGCACTTCTCTCCAACATGCAAAAATCATAATTTTTTTGCTAGAAAATTACTCAGAACCCCCAAACACTATATATGTTTTTTTTTAGCAGACACCCTAGGGAATAAAATGGCGGTCATTGCAACTTTTTATCTTGCACGGTATTTGTGCAATAATTTTTCAAACGCCTTTTTTTGGAAATAACAAAACAGTAAAGTTAGCCCAATTTTTTTGTATAATGTGAAAGATGAAGTTACGCCGAGTAAATAGATACCTAACATGTCATGCTTTAAAATTGCGCACACTCATGGAAAGGCGCCAAACTTCAGTGCCTAAAAATCTCCATAGGCATTGCATATTTTTTTTTACTGGTTATCAGTTTAGATTTACAGAGGAGGTCCAGTGCTAGAGTTGTTGCTGGCGCTCTAACGCACGCGGCAATACCTCACATGTGTGGTTTGAATGGCGTTTACATATGTGGGCGGGACTTATGTGTGTGTTTGCTTCTGAGCGCGAGCTACTGGGGAAAGGGGAGTTTAAAAAATTGTTTTATTATTTTATTTTATTTTTACACTTTTATTTTTTGATCACTTTTATTCCTATTACAAGGAATGTATACATCCCTTGTAATAGGAATGGTTCGTGACAGGTACTCTTTATGGAGAGTATAAAGACCCCCACATGTCTCATCCAGGCTGGAAAGCATGAGATCGTGAAAAAAAATTCACGGATCTCATGCTTTCAGCCGCGATTGCGGCTTTGTTTACATTCCGGTACCCGGGCGTGACGTCATAACATCGCGCCCGGGCCTCCGACGATCATAGAGATGACTGGTGACTATCTGGTCACCAGTCATCTCTATGCCTCCCATCCGGCACCGGCAGATCGTTTCTCTGGGTCTCCAATGACATGGGAGAGCCCGGAGAAGCACCGGATGAAGAGATGGATATCTGAACGATGCCTGTAGCTGCAGGCATCTTTCACATTTCCCCACTGAAAGTCCAGGACGTCATATGACGTCCTTGGGCGGGAAGTGGTTAAGACAGGGGTGCCCAACCAATAGCCCGGGGGCAACACGTGGCCCGCAAAGCCCTCTGATGTGGCCCGTGACCTCCTGCTCTGGGATGGCGGGTTGGCAAGCCCAGATCGCAGGTTGCCGACCTGCCATCCCAGAGAATCAGTGTTGTGAATGAAGCCGGCTGTAGAGGAAGCAAGGGGCTGCGGAGCAGAGTCACATAAGCTGATGCTTCCTGTATAGCGCCACCTCCTGTCACAAGCGGAGTGATACCAAATACACTCTGCTTTGGAAAGCAACAGCAGGCAATACCTTTATTGAAGACTGTTATTAAAGATATGTTTATAACTAAAATTAGAGGGTATATACTGTATGGGCATATCTGTTCTGCAGTGGTTACTGGGCTGCTTTTAAACTGATCCGCAGGTGCAGCGCAGTTAATTGCACTGAGCCATAGACTTTGTTTATTATCTGTGGGTTTGGTGAGCCTTCAGAACCTGCACCACACCTACAGGATATAATAGAAGTCTATGGACAAGTGCAGCTAACCTGCAGGAAAGCCACAGGTGTACTGCACTGCACCTGCGGTGCATGTAAATCGTGGCACATCAGCCTTAGGCCCTTTCACACGATCGGTCTGACCCAATTGTACCCTCCATTCACCTCTATGTTCATTTACCCCCGCCAACCTACAATTTGATCTGCTGATGCGCTAACCGTCCCCTTCCGTCTGGGTGGATCAGATTGGAGGGCCCATAGAGTAGAGTGGGCCTTGTCCATGTCTGCTCAGCATACGCACAGACCTCTCATCCACCCGTTCCGCTCATTGTGTCTCGCGATTGTTTACCAAGTCGCTTAAGTGGCCCTCGCTCTTCAAAATACACCAAAAATGCAGCCATAGGCCATAGACCCTAATCACTGTGTGTTGTGCCGATTCCCCCTACCGCCCTGGCTACTCCCCTTGTTTCAGGATGGAGAACAGGGGGAAGGGGCTAGTAAATGTGAAATTTAACAGCCCCTTCCTTTTCTAAATGAACACAGGGAACACACTGGCTCGCTGTGTCGCATTCATAACTGAAGCATAGTAAACAGTGTTTACTATGCTTCAGGTTGTGAATGAACTGAAAGCCACTCAGCACAGAGTACTTCTTATTCATTCACTGCCCTGTACAGCTGAGGCTGCAAAAAAAGGCATGTGTGTTTGAGTTTTCAGGTGCAAACCCTAATGCAATAGGCTGTGCACACCTATGAATGCAGCGCATAGCATGGTTGACAACACACCACTTTGCGTTGTGCAGTATAGCTCCTCTCATCATGGTCTGTTAATGCATGATTCAACATGCATAACATAGGTTACTGTGTGTTAGTGCAGCACAATGGTGTGAATGGGCTATTAAAATATAACTAGAGGCAAATAACTCTCTTGCACTGCCACAAAAAGTGAGAACTGCTGCTGCCAACATCTCAATGTGTCTCCACATTTAACCACAAAATATCAAAAATAAATGGTGCAACGCTGCAATCCCACAAAAACTCAAGTGAGATGGCAATAAATTCAAAATGACCCCCTAAACCTACCACAGTACAAAACTAGGCATAATAAAATGTGTGAGCGGCTTTCTGTTCATTCACAAACATGATGCATGATAAACACAGTTTACTATGCTTCAAATATGAATGAACACAGTGAGTGATCGGTACAGATTATTCACTGTGTTCATTCAGAAAAGGAATGAGCTCCAAGATGACATATTTACTGGCACCTTCCCCCGCTCTCCATCCTCAAGCAGCAGTGGGAGTGGAGGGAAGCCGACAGCACTGTGGGGGTGGGGGGGTTTAGGTAGCAGGGGAAATCTAAAGCCTCATACACACGATCGGACTTCCATCGGACAAATCCGTGGATTTTTGACCGACAGGCGTTGTCTTTTAGAACAAATGAATAAGCCTGGACCGTAGCACTTTGATACAACACCTTTATTAGGTTAAAATCTAGTGTACAGCAGTTGATCCATACAGTACAAAAGGGGAGGATGCAAACAGCTTACATGTTTCACACCTGAATCTGGTGCTTAGTCGAAACGCGTTGTCCATGAACTTGGTCTGCATACAGACGGCAGAACATTTTCAGCCAACATACACCAAACTACTTGGTTTTTCAGATCTTTACCACCATCCTTTGGGCAACTTCTGCTATTGTTGTCTGATGGTTAGCATTGGTTCGGAGCATGTTTGTACTTTGGATTTTAGTCTGATGGATTTGTGTACACACGATTGGAAAATCCGACGGAACACATTTGTTGTCGAACAATTTGAGAGCATGCACAGCCAACATTTGTTGTCGGAAATTTCCGACAACAATTGTCCGATAGAGTATACAGACGGTCGGATTATCCGACAAAACACATCCATCGGACAATTGTTGTCGGAATATCCAATCATGTGTACAGGCCTTAAAGCGGGGGTTCACCCTATTAATAAAAAAAAAAAAAAAATTCCTCTAGCATAAAATGAGGCATAGTAGCGCAAGCTACAGTATGCCTGTCTTTATTTTTTTAGCCCCGTACTCACTGTGCAATCGTAGAGACAAGATTCCGACTCCCCGCGGGGAATGGGCGTTCCTATGGAGAGGGAAGGTGATTGATGGCCGGCTCTGGCACATCACGCTTCTACGGAAATAGCCGAAATAGGACTTGGCGCTTCACGGCGCCTGCGCATAGTCTGTGCGCAGGCGCCGTATAGCGCCGTGAAGAGCCGAGACCTGTTCCGGCTGTCTTCGGGGAGCGTGACATGCCAGAGCCGGCCGTCAATCACCTTCCCTCTCCATAGGAACGCCCATTCCCCGCGGGGAGTCGGAATCTTGTCTCTATGATTGCACAGTGAGTACGGGGCTAAATAAATAAAGACAGGCATACTGTAGCTCGCGCTACTATGCCTCATTTTATGCTAAAATGTTGTTATGGAGGGTGAACCACCACTTTAAAGTGGCTGTAAACCCTTTACAACCACTTTTAACTACAGGTAAGCCTAGATTAAGGTTTACCTGTAGGTGCAAGAAATATCTTCCAAACCTAAAAGGTTTAGGAGATATTTGCAAAAGATAGTATATCTGTGTGTCCCAAACGTGTGGAGATCCTATGGGGTAAAATGACCGCACCAGCTAAGCAGACACAGGCTGGAAAAAGAGCCTAGAGGCGATTCAGTTCTCATGTGTAGCGCTATACAAGTCATTCATTCATAGCGGCAGCGATATCTCTGTCATGCGCCGTAGACATCGGGCGCAGGCGCACTGAGCGTGCCGCTTCTAACGGCGATCATGCCGTTAGTGGCGGCACCCGCGTGCATGTGCGGGAGTGACGTCATCGCTGCCCCGGCCAGTCACAACGCTGGAGCAGCGATACCCGGAAGTCACTCCGGGTATCATGGCAGCGTCGGAGGAGGCAAACGAGGGCCATTGCGGGGGCTTCGATCTCAGGTAAGTAATTAGTAATGGGCTAGTATGCTATGCATACTAGCTCATTATGCCTTTGTCTTGCAGGTTGTCTTTTTTTTTTTTGGACGAGAGGGTTTACTTCCTCTTTAAGCCTCGTAAAAGCATAGGGCCAGATTCACATATACTTGCGGCGGCGTAACGTATCGTCTATACGTTACACCGCCGCAAGTTTTCAGCGCAAATGCCTGATTCACCAAGAACTTGCGTGTAAACTTACGGCGGTGTAACGTAAAGGCGTCCGGCACAAGCCCGCCCAATTCAAATGGGGCATGTACCATTTAAATTAGGCGCGCTCCCTCGCCGGACGTACTGCGCATGCTCCGTTTTGAAATTCCCGCCGTGCTTTGCGCGAAGTGACGTCATTTTTTTGAACGGCAACGTGCGTAACGTACTTCCGTATTCCCGGACGTCTTACGCAAATAAAAAAAAAAATTGAAATTCGACCCAGGAACGACGGCCATACTTTAACATGGCTCATCTAAAGTTAAGCCATGGTAAAGCAGCCGTAACTTTGCGACGGGAAAAAATTACTAGCGACGACGTAACGAACGCGAAAACCGTTGTGGATCGCCGTAAAACCTCATTTGCATACCCGACGCTGGAAAACGACGCAAACTCCACCCAGCGGCGGCCGAAGTATTGCATCCTAAGATCCGACAGTGTAAGTCAATTACACCTGTCGGATCTTAGGGCTATCTATGCGTAACTGATTCTATGAATCAGTCGCATAGATACACTCAGAGATACGACGGCGTATCAGGAGATACGCCGTCGTATCTCTTCTGTGAATCTGGCCCATAGGGACTGGCTAATTACTGCTACACAACTTTAGTTTTTTGGTATTCTATGCATGAAAAATGAAATGCAAAATTACATTTGAATATATTTTAACAATAGGAGGTTATTGGTATTAATTTTCTTTATAAATGCACTGTATTTCATTTGTAAATGTAAATATTAATAGCTTGTGTCTATATATACATTTTGAAATTTTGTAAGACTTGGAATTTAAAGCCATTTCCTGATTTAAACGAGAACTGTAGGATAGACATGTGCACAACAAAAAAAAAAAAAATGTTTGTTTCGTTTCGTCTCGTTCAGTAGATTCGTAAAGATTCGTAATTTCGTAAGACTCAAGTTTTCCTATTCGGACCCGTTCGTATTTTCGTAACAGTTTTATTTTCGTTTATACTGAATGTTTCGTAATTCTGTCTAATTTATTTTCGAAATTTGTAATTTTGTTAGATAATAATTTTCGTTTAATGGATTCGTAATTTTGTACTTTCATAATTACATAGCAACACGTGGCTAATCCATATTAAGATATACTTTCTCTTAAGCCCCGTACACACGGTTGGACTTTTTGCCAACAAACTTCAAAATGAGCGTTTTCCAAAAAATCCGACCGTGTGTACGGATCTGTCGGACAAACTTTTTCGGTTTCAGAAGTCTGGCCAACTGCCTTCAGACAAAAATCCACAAAAAAGTTTGTTTGAAGTCCGATCGTGTGTACGAGGCTTTACACTGTACAATGTGACTCAGCACAAAAGAGATAAGCTGATTGACTAAGATATTAAGTAAGATACATCACTCACTAACTACACTGCCCAGTGCCCATTCGAAAGAACGATACAAGTACACAAATTTACGAACAGACAAAGAAACAGATTTACAAAACACACAAATTAAAATACGAACATGCAAATTAAAATACGAACAGACAAAGGATTTAAAATATGGAATGCAAATCGTTCGTTATAGATGTCATTTTCGTTCTTTTGCTTTTTCGGTTTTTCGTATTTTAGTAAGATTGTCCAATCGCACGTTCGTATTTTCGCTTGTTCGTTATTTTGCTTATTCGTAATTCCGTAATATTTGTATTTTGGTTCTTTCAGCTTTTCGGATGTTCGAATTGATCCGAATGTACGAATACTAACAAATTCGGACGAAAATCCATTTGTTACGAACGGGAACGCATATGTCTACTGTAGGATAGCAATCACCACAGAAGTGCTCAAGGATGGCACCTTACCGCAAGATGTTGACCAATTTAATTAAAAAGAGGTCAATATAGGCATATGACATAAAACATGGATTCCAGACGTAGCTCTTGAATCTTGATACCACCAAACAGAGTCTTTTCTATGAAATCACCGAATTTGCTTCCAGCTATTCCAATCCCCCGAAAAAAGTTTTCCAAGGTTCAATCTCAAGGTGAGTATGTTGATTTTTTTTTTGTTTGCTATCCTACATGGGAGGTAAAATCTTGCGCCAAAAAATAAATAATAAATCAATAATAATAGAAATTAAATCCTAAGCAGCTCCCCAAAATTACAGTGAAATGTAACAATGTGAATATGTGAAAAAAGGGGGCGCTACAGGTAATAACTACCTAGATAAACACAGGTGTATCCAAACAGATTATCAAATAATTGGTAATCAGCAAACAGTGATTCATCATAAGTGGCAAAGAAATTAGATAAATATGAATAATGATAGTAATAGAACAACAGTAATATTAATAACCATCACAGTGCAAACTCCCAATTGGGAGATATCTTAAATTAATAAATTGCAGAATAGAGTCCATAAAATAAAGTGAAATAGTATGCAAGTGCTTGAAGGATCATTCCATTTAATCAATACAGGTTTCCACCTCCACCAAAAGAGAATGCAATCACAGCAGAAGTGCTCAAGGATGGCACCTCACCGCAAGATGTTGACCAATTTAATTAAAAAGAGGTCAATATGACTAGAGTTGAGCGGACACCTGGATGTTCGGGTTCGGGTCCGAACCCAAACTTTAAAAAAAAAGTTTGGGTTCGGGAACCCGAACCCGAACTCCGAACCCCATTGTAGTCAATGGGACACAGACTTTTAGAAAAAAAAAATGCGCGAAGGTCCCCGCAAATTCAATAACCAGACCCTTTAGGTCTGGTATGGATATTAAGGGGAACCCCGCTGTCAATTTAAAAAAAAAATGACGTGCGGTTCCCCCTAAATATCCATAACCAGACCCTTCAGGTCTGTTATGGATATTAAGGGGATATCCGTCAATCCGATATTAAGGGGATATCCGTCAATTAAAAAAAAAAATGACGTGCGGTTCCCCCTAAATATCCATAACCAGACCCGTTATCTGAGCACGTTGACCTGGACGGCCGCAGAAAAGAGGGGGGACAGAGTGCGGCCCCCCCTCTCCTGAACCGCACCAGGCCACATGCCCTCAACATTGGGAGGGTGCTTTGGGTGCCCCCCAAAGCACCTTGTCCCCATGTTGATGGGGACAAGGGTCTCATCCCCACAACCCTTGCCCGGTGGTTGTGGGGGTATGTGGGCGGGAGGCTTATCAGAATCTGGAAGACCCCTTTAACAAAGGGGGACCCCCAGATCCTGACCCCCCCTGTGTGAAATGGTAATGGGGTACACTGTACCCCTACCATTTCACGAAGGAAGTGTAAATTCTTGTAAAAAAAAAACACACACACACACACCGTAGAATAAAGTCCTTTATTAATAAAAAAAAAAAAGAAAAAAACTCCAGCGGTGATAATCCACTCGTTCCCGGCTTCCTGCTCCAACGTTGTCCTGATCCAGCGACGGGTGATCTCCAGCGATGAGAAGATCCAGCGACGGGTGCGGGTGATCTCCAGCGATGAGAAGATCCATCCATCCAGAGAGCAGCATCGCCGACCTCCTCTCACCGCTGGACACAGCCCAGCGAAGGACGCGCTGAAGCTGTGACATTACTTATATAGGGGAAGCAGGGCCACCTGTCACGTGACCCCGCACCCTCTGATGTACCCTCTGCTACGTCACTGGGTAAGCCCAGTCTTCCCTCTTCCTGGGCTTCCCTAGTGATGTAGCAGAGGGTGCGTCAGAGGGTGCGGGGTCATGTGACGGGTGGCCCTGCCTCCCCTATATAAGAAATGTCACAGCTTCAGCGCGTCATTCGCTGGGGTGTGTCCAGCGGTGAGAGGAGGTCAGTGATGCTGCGCTCTGGATGGATGAATCTTCTCATCGCTGGAGATCACCCGCACCCGTCGCTGGATCTTCTCATCGCTGGAGATCACCCACACCCGTCGCTGGATCAGGACAACGTTGGAGCAGGAAGCCGGGAACGAGTGGATTATCACCACTGGAGTTTTTTTCCTTGTTTTTTATTAATAAAGGACTTTATTCTACAGTGCGTGTGTGTTTTTTTTTTTTACAAGAATTTACACTTCCTTTTTTAAATTGATGGCGGGGTTCCCCTTAATATTCATACCAGACCTGAAGGGTCTGATTATGGATATTTAGGGGGAACCGCACGTCATTTTTTTTTTAAATTGACGGCGGGGTTCCCCTTAATATCCATACCAGACCTAAAGGGTCTGGTTATTGAATTTGCGGGGACCTCTGCGCATTTTTTTTTCCCGAACTCCGAACCTGGACCCGAACTTTACAGTTCGGGTTCGCTCAACTCTACATATGACATAAACCATGGATTCCAGACGTAGCTCTTGTTATCTTGATACCGCCGAACAGAGCCTTTTCTATGAAATCACCGAATTTGCTTTCAGCTATTCCAATCCGCCGAAAAAAGTTTTCCAAGGTTCAATCTCCTACTACCACCCCACCACTACAAAAACTCCATCACCTGAACCGAAAAATTGGTTGCTAAGGTTCTTCCTTAGATCTGGCGCCAGATCTAAGGAAGAACCTATGCAACCAATTTTTCGGTAGCATAGGCCATTTTTTAAATCATGAAAAATGCTCTGGAGCCCACACACGATTGTTTTTAATGACATTAATTTATTTTTTATTTTTTACAACCCGATGAACGGTCGTGTGTACGTGGCATAAGACTAAGAATTGAGTGATCACATGTCTTCTGATCACTCAATTCTTGGTGTGCACTGAACAAAGAATGGTGACTGTCAGTCACTGGCCCTCTGCCCTGCCCCTCCAGTGCTCACTGGAGTGCTGGGCTGAGGAGGAAGCAGGGGTAGATGGACTGGATTAGTCTCTCGTGCTTAGAGACTGAGCCAGCTGTTCGTTAGGCATCCTTTAAGTTTGGCATCCCTCCAGAGCCTGAACCAGCTCTGTGACATCTGTGACTCAGAAGAGAAGTATGGTCAAAACAGCTCTGGCCATATTTTTCTTTTAATATTGAATTGTTTTTATAGATAAATATAAAATACCATTAACACTGATTTATTGTGTGTGTATTTCATTTTGAAGCAAGTGTCCAAGGGACACGGCCAGCACAGCAGTTCCCTGCTGCGCGCTCGGGAGCGCGCGCGGGGAACGCGGAAAGGGGCGGATGTCAATTGACGGCGCCTCAGAGAACTAGAACCACCCTGCGGCCGTCAATAGTCGTACGGCCGTCGGGAAGTGGTTAAGAAAGAATCAATGTCTTAGGAAACATGTACCCCAGATACCTTGAACTCAGGAGTAGTCAGCACAAGCTGCAGTGGGGCAGAAAGCTGCGAGATATATCTCGCAAGTGAGAGTCAGGACAGGAGCCAGGAGCAGGGAGCCAGGAGACGCGAGTAACAGGGCGATGGGGCGGAGTGCGCACATGATGTCACACCTGGCCGGGCACTCTTGAGACAGAAAACCGGGAGCCGCGAGTAGCAAGGCGGGGTGGAGCATGCACGTGACGTCTCGCCAGGAGCTCTTGTGACAGAAGACTGGGAGTGAGAGCTGCGGTCAGGAGGCGGAGTGCACACACACAACGTCACTGGTTGCTGGGAAACCCGCCGTTCCAGCAAGCCAGTGACTGCTACTACACTGGCGGCCTGATGGTTTGGGCAAAAGCGTTGCTCAGTCCATGCATAGCTGGCTGCCATTTAATGACTGCTGTTTTAGAAGGACACTTCACTGAACCCCCCACCCCCAATAAATTGTACCGCCCAGAGCATCCGCCCCTTCCTCCCCTCCCCTCTTGTACTGGCTCTGATTCTGATAATGTATCCAACGTTGGATCATGAGTCAGAATTTATGCCCATGTGAAAGAGGCCTTGGAGGGAGAGCGAATGTACCTGAGTGAAAAAATGCTTGGAAGAAAGTAAGCAAATATGTTCCTTGCAGGCAGTCCTTGACCACATGTGTGGTTTGAACACCGTTTTCATATGTGGGAGGGACTTACATATACGTTCGCTTCTGCATGCAAGCACACAGGACAGGGGCACTTTAATTGTTAATTCTACCTTCTACTTTTTAGTTTAGTTTAGTAAAAGTGTTTTTTTTTTTTATTACAAGGAATGTAAACATCCCTTGTAATAGGAATATGGCATGATCGGTCCTCTTTATAGTGAGATATGGGGGTCACCCCCACATCTCACCTCTAGGCTGGGAAACCTGAAATACGGCCAAAAAAAACGATCTCGGTTTCCTAGCCGAGGCGGCACCATTTGTTTGAATGCAGATGCTGGGCATGACGTCATAACATCACGCCTGGCCTCTGACGATCATAGAGACTCCAGCGGGGAATCTCTATGGGGAACATCAGGGGCGGAGGATCCGTTCTCCGACGCATCGGTGAGTCGGTAGAAGCACTGGAGGGTGGCCAGCCGCTATGATCATTCATATGGTGTAGGGAATCGCCAGCTGGAAAATCCGATATATGAATGATGCCTGTAACTGCAGGCATCATTCATATATACCCCCACAAAGCCGAGGACGTCATATGACGGCCAGCCGTCGGCAAGTGGTTAATTGCTGAAAAAACATTACATGTCTCTTCTGCAATAAAGAGCCCGCTTGGTCAAAAGTATTCATTTTTTGCTTCTAGTTCCACTTTAAAATGAATTATTTTGTTAGTATGGAATGAAACTCGAGTGGTTTGATTTAAGAATACTTGCTCATAGCTGTGATGTTGTCTAAGCTGGATGATTGTCCCTATTTGCAAAATTATAGTGGGTATTTTATTTTGGCTTAGCATTAATTCACAAGCATTTGCATGAAATTTCTGCATGAGGAGAGTGGATACAAATGAGCTGCTTGACAAAATAAAATAATGTCACCATTTTACGGTCATAATCAATTTTAAACAGAAGATGGCACTCAAGAGCAATGAAAAGTGTAGCAGAGCGTAGGTCTGTAACATGCTGCTAATAAGAGCCTTGTGCCACATTATTTGCATCATTTTTCATTTATTCATAATAAGTTGGTGAAGACGGGTAGATGTTTTGTTACAATTTTTTTTTTTCGTATTTTTTTATGTACACTCTTTTTATGTTTGAAAAACATTAGATTTGGAAACATAATGTTCACATGCTTATTTCTAAATAAAGGTTCAATTCACTAAGCTACAGCGCAGATGATTTCTGCTATAAGGGACACACTGAGGGTCAGCGAGTGCTAGAAAAAATAAAAGTTGATGGAATAATTGCACTATATATGTGTACTATATGTGCTATAGGTAAGTGAACTGAGCTTTAGGATGAACCTGTCAAAAAAAACATAGGGGTACCATTGCTAAGATCCTAATGAAAATGTTTGTTGTTGGTCTGTAATAGTTAACAGCTTCAGGTCCTCGGAAAGAACCGCAGTATTAAATTGTCCAATGGGCAGAAGGGGGCATGTCCCTGTCGGACCATCTATACTGCTGTCCTGCCTGAAGACCTGAAGTTATTAAAGTGTATGTTACCCTAAAAAAAAAAATTCTATGGGTATGTTTACATATGTACAGTATATTTTATCATTTTCAAGTACTTCTTCCATCAGAAGTCCCTGGTTAATCCTGCCAGTCACTTTTCTTTGTTATTCTAAACTGACCACACAAAGCAAAGAAGCTGATCTATGTTACCTAGGGTGACCACGTGTCCCGGATTGCCCGGGACAGTCCCGCATTTTGCAGGTCTGTCCCGGGCACATGTTTCCAGGACAATACAGTGTCCCTGAATGAAACTGACACATCCACCCACCTGGGCCAATCTGATGCCCCCAAAAAAAGCCACCACATAACCGATTTACTCCCTGACAGTACGGGATTGTCTTTAGGAGCACAATCCCGCCCCCTGCTTGTCATTGGAGAAATCCTAAATCCCGCCTCTTGTGTCCAATCACTGTGCTGTGATTTGTTACAGCACAAGCTGATTTTTGGGAAGGGAGGGTGTCCCTAAATGGTAGTTTGGAAATGTGGTCACCCTAATGTTACCGTGATCAGTTTTTATCCTATGGCTGGCCATTCAGAGGCACAGGACCCTGTGGAGACACACAGCATGCCTGTATTAGGTAGTTTGTTCACCCACCATACCCCCCCCCCCCTCCCAATTACATACCGCCTCTGGTGTACAAACCCTCCAACCACAGCCTGCCTCTTGAACAGCCCCTCCCTCACAAGCACAGCCTGTATTTTGGCTGAACAGACTATGGAATACAGGCACAGGGGGTTATTTACTAAAGCTGGAAAGTGTAAAATCAGGCTCACTTCTGCATAGAAACCAATTGGCTTTCAGGTTGTATTGCCAAAGCTTAAAGGGGTTGTAAAGGTACAATTTTTTTCTCTGAAATAGCTTCCTTTACCTTAGTGCGGTCCTCCTTCACTTACCTCATCCTTCGATTTTTCTTTAAAATGTCCTTATTTCTTTTGAGAAATCCTCACTTCCTCTTCTTTTGTCTGTAACTCCACACAGTAATGCAAGGCTTTCTCCCTGGTGTGGAGTGTCGTGTTCGACCCCTCCCTTGGACTACAGGAGAGTCAGGACGCTCTCTATGTTGCAGATAGAGAAAGGAGCTGTGTGTTAGTGGGCGTCCTGACTCTCCCGTAGTCCAAGGGAGGGGGCGAGCACAACACTCCACACCAGGGAGAAAGCCTCGCATTACTGTGTGGAGTTACAGACAGAAGAACAGGAAGTGAGGATTTCTCAAAAGAAATAAGGACATTTATCAAAATGGAAGGATGAGGTAAGTGAAGGAGGACTGCAATAAGGTAAAGGAAGCTATTTCCTGTAACCCCACCAATATCAGGAAGAAGAGATGCACGGTCACGTAACTGAACTTTTTAACCTTGTAAAATAGGTAAAGAAAGATCATTTATGAAACTAAGCAAAAGCAGATATCGTTCTGTCTCAAGGACATTCAGCTAAACCTTCTTATCCCATAAACTTCAGATACCATATTTCTTTGATCTCAGTTTATTAGAACAAGTTAGGTGGAACTACAAAATAACAGAAATACACCTCAATAAGTACACTATTGCATACAATACAAGGTGTGATAGTAAAAACATACTTTTTAAGTTCTCTAAGGGGTGATGGCGATAGATTGAACAAGACATGTCCTTAGGGTTGCCACCTGTCCGGGATTCACCCGGACAATCCGGGTTGTGAATTATGTGTTCGGGTTTCCAGCAAACTGAAACCCGGACACATTATTTAGACCGGGCTGTGGCTCCCCAAGTAACCAAGATAGTCACACAACAATCTGTTGCCACCCAAGAGCTATGGGGGGCTGTCTGGAGGCAGGTTTGACATCACTGGGGGGGGCAGGGCAATGATGTCAGCAAGGGCAATTTGGCCACACCCACTATTCGCTGTGTCTAGCTATGCACACCACTTTACTACTGTCCTTGGGGGGCACCCAAAGGTGTTCCAGGCCGCTAAAGTGTTCAGGTTTGGCTTGAAGAAAAGGTGGCAACCCTACATGTCCTGCTCCCTGCAGTGTCTTCTCAGAGCATGGTGGCTGTTCACTTCCTGTGAAGATTCTACCCAGAATTCCCTGCTTACTAACAACTTCCTTAACTGCACACACAGTAATTAAATAAACAGAACTGAAGCATTACTAAAAAAAGATGGAGCCTGCACTCCACATAGGATTGTCTTATGTAAATTACAAACTTTACATGTTATTTTCACAACACAGATACAGATAATCAGAATATAAGTCTGGTGGACAGAAGAGTTATGGTGCCTGCATGGATATAACTTTATTAGAAAATGTTCATAACATTGGCCCAGATTCAGGTAGAATCACGCAATATTTGCGTGGGCAAAGAGCAAAGATTTTTCTCTGCGCCCACGCAAATATTTTGAAATGCCCGCGATTCACGGAGCAGTTGCTCCGTAAATTGCGCGGGCGATATGCTAAATAGCCCTGCGTAAGGGCGCCTAATGTAAATGATCCCGCCGGGGGGCGGGAATCATTTAAATTAGGCGCGCTCCCGCGCCGAGCGAACAGCGCATGCTCCGTCGGGAAACTTTCCCGACGTGCATTGCGGCAAATGACGTCGCAAGGACGTCATTTGCTTCTAAGTGAACGTGAATGGCGTCCAGCGCCATTCACGGTTCACTTACGTAAACGACGTGAAATTTAAATTTCACGAGCGGGAAGCGCAGCCATACTTTAGCATTGGTTGCGCCTGCTATTAGCAGGAGCAGCCTTATGCTAAAGTCGCCGTACGGAAACTCCGTACCTTGCGTGCGCAGGGCCCGCGCAACTTTTGTGAAGCGGTGGTAGTATGCAATTTGCATACTATACGCCGATCACAATGGCCGCGCCCCCTAGCGGCCAACGCAAGAATGCAGCCTGGGATGTGAAGGCATAAGGAGGCTTATGTCTGTCACATCCTAGGCTGCAGTCGGTGTAACGAGGTTCCTGAATCAGGAGCACTCGTTACACCGGAGCAAGTAAGCCCTTGCGCCGCGCAACCTATGGTTGCGCGGGCGCAAGTGCTTCTTGAATCTGGCCCATTGTATTTGCATAGTTACTTTAACCATTACAGCTTAGGAAGTCCAAAGACAGGAAGAGAACAGGCATCACTGCAATGAAGATTTCTCCAGCATCCAGATGCCTTCATAATCATAATGTGGGGCATACTGTACTTCACTGCATTATTCATTGCACCATTACCGATACAGGTATCGGTATCAGTGCAACCCTAATAATTACCATAAAGCTGTAGGGCAGTGGTCTCAAAGTACCGGCCCCACGGGCCATTTGCGGCCCGCGGACCAGTTATAAATGGCCCGCAGGCAGGGTGGAAGTGGGGGGAGCAAAGAGTAAAAAAAAAATTTTTTTTTTTTTTTTTTTTTTTGTGAGCTGGTGCTATCTGGTGGTGAGCCGTTGGTATTACAAGTTATTACCACCAGATGTGAGCTGGCGCCATCTGGTGGTGGCCGTTGGTATTACAAGTTAAGCATTACAAGTTAAACAGCAATTCTAATGTCATTTTACACTATTTTCACTGCCATCTTCTTCCCACTAATTAGAACCCCCAAACATTATATATATTTTTTATCCTAACACCCTAGAGAATAAAATTGCGATCGTTGCAATACTTTCAGTTACACCGTATTTGCGCAGCGGTCTTACAAGCGCACTTTTTTGGGAAAAAATTACACTTTTTTTTTTATTAAAAAATAAGACAACAGTAAAGTTATCCCCATGTTTGTTTAATATTATGAAAGATAATGTTACGCCGAGTAAATTCATACCCAACATGTCACGCTTCAAAATTGCGTCCGCTTGTGGAATGCCGACAAACTTTTTTACCCTTTAAAATCTTCATAGGTGACGTTTAAAAAAATCTACAGGTTGCATGTTTTAAGTTACAGAGGAGGTCTAGTGCTAGAATTATTGCTCTCGCTCTACCAATCGCAGCGATACCTCACATGTGTGGTTTGAACACCGTTTACATATGCGGGCGCTGCTCGTGTATGTGTTCGCTTCTGCGCTCAAGCCCGTCGGGACGGGGTGCGTTTTCTGGCTCCTAACTTTTTTAGCTGGCTCCTAGATTCCAAGCAAATTTGTCAAACCCTGCCTTACACCAGTGCTGGTGGTAATAATGCGCTCGCTGACACCAGTGCTGGTGGTAATAATGCGCTCGCTGACACCAGTGCTGGGGGTTAATAATGTGTTCGCTGACACCAGTACTGTTGTTTTTGAAGTTTGAAAGTTTGCATGCGGCCCCCCATGGCTTATGAAAACTTGTCTTGTGGCCCTCAGGTAATTTGAGTTTGAGACCCCTGCTGTAGGGTAATTATTAGGGTTGCACTGATACCTGTATCGGTAATGGTGCCAATACCAATACCAGTATTTTTATTAGTACTAATACTCAGGAAAATGCCTCAATACCCAAAACCCATACCTTTGCCGTGCAATTTGAGCCCATACAAAATGAATAGTCTCAAATCACACTGCAATTAATCACATGCAATTTGAACAGGAATGTAGTGTGATTCCTGTCCGAATTGCATGTACAGTAGTTTCCCCTCCACTCCTGTGTGAATGCAGGCTTGTCATAGCGAAACTATGGAGCAGTGCATGAAACTGAATGCAATTTGAACAGCAGCCACACTGCATTCCTGTTCAAATTGCATGTCATTCTTTTGCATGGTGATTTGAGACCATTCATTTTGTATGGACTCAAATCACACTGCAAAGGTATGGCTACTCGGTATCGGTGATCAAAAGTATCGGTATTCGTACTTACTGGTAAAAAAAAAATGTCACTGGTGTAATCCCAGTATTTATTCATGTATTTATATTACTTACCTGAGCCCCATCTAGATCCAGGGATGTTGCACGAATGACCCAGCTGTCCGGGACTGTCCTCCTCATTGGCTGAGACAGGAGCTCAATGCAATTGAGCCAATGAGGAGGGAAACGGGGTGGGGCAGGGACAAGGCACCGTGTAGGAATGGACACAAAGAGCTGTGGCTCGGCTTGTGTGCCCACATAGCAAGTTGCTTGCTGTGCTGGCATTCAACAGGTGGGAGGGGCCAGCAGCACCAAAGAGGGACCCAAACAGAGGAGGATTGGGGCTGCTCTGTGCAAAACAACTGAGAGCAGGTAAGTTTGACATGTTTGTTATTTTAAGTTGAAGAAACATACAAACTGCGCCCCTTGTTCTTAAAAAATACATCATCCTGTGGTTGGATTACTTACCAGACCTGTAGTTCAATAATTTCAGTTTTGCGATTAAGGGGCGGTTCACACTAGCGCAATGCCAGAAATCGCATGTGATTCGAACTGCACTGCAATTTCCTCTCCATAAAATTATCAGAAATGTGTGCTTAAATTAGAACTATAGGCAACACCTTTTTTTTTTCATTTTGGATAGAGTAAGGGAAGGTTATAGCCCCTGTCAGTTTATCATTTACCATCCCTGTCCCATTGCAGAGCTTTTCCTTCACTTCCTGCCCCATAGCCAAGCAGGAAGTGAGAGGAAATCTATGCAAATTAAGGAAATTCATTGCCCCCCCCCCCATGCAGGCCCTCATAACTAGTATCCCCACTCGAAAAATTTCAGGGTGGGTCTTAAACCAGGGGTGTGGTCTTGACAAAAAGGGGTGGGTCATATTTAAATTAGGGGGTGCACAAGTTTAGTCAGGCCTAGGGCAGCACAAATCCTAAATACACTACTGTGTTTACATATTTAGGAATGGATACATACATAAATATAAATCCTTTTGACAGGTAGAGCCGGTATGTCTTTATGTATCTCATCTGTGGCCCAGATTCAGGTAGATTTGCCCATTACTTACACCTGAGCCGCTCAGCTGAATTTCTCTGCGCTGGAGCAATTTTGCCAAATTGCCACCTGATTCAGGAATCGTTTGTTCATTTAATTTGCTCCTGTTTAAGGCAAAGCTGAGGGCGCAAGGCCGTGCAAGTCAAAGTGGGTGTGCCCCTATGTAAATGAGGAATTTTCGGCTCAGCAGAGGTTTGCGCCGGGCGCGCGCATGCGCAGTTAGAGCGCTGCCGTCTGCGCATACGTCAAACTGCGCCTAGCATAATTTCTGGGCAAATCCTGCTCAGCTGCTTGCACTGAGCAAATAAATAGGAGCAGACTTGTGCAGGTTCTTTGCTGAATTTCATCCTGCTTTTTCCTACCCCCCCTGAGCAAGGAAATTCAGCCCTTTTGCAAGACATGGCACCTCCCAAAGGGACCAAAAAAAGGAAGGCCAACTTTGTGGCTGCAGAGATGGACATCCTGATTGCTGCACTCCAGCAGCATAAGGAAGTCCTATATGGTGCCCAGCGGGCAAACACCACCATTGCCCAAAGGAGGGCTATATATGAAGCCATTGCCCTGGACATCAATGCCCTGGGTAATGAAGTGCGTACCTGGGATGACATCCAGAAGAAATTAAATGATATGAGGCGCAGGGTCCGGGATAAACTGGCCCTTATCAGGAAGCATACCGGTGGCACGGGAGGTGGGCCGCGATGTATGATCCGGCTCAATCAGGAGGAGCAGCTTATTGCACAAACGTTCGTGCAGGAGCAGGTGGAGGGACTTGAAGGGTACGACTCCACTGTTGGGAACTTGGGGACTGGTAAGTTATTTTTCTTTCATATCTGCTGTGCATCATGGGAGGGGGTAGAAGTGAACATATTTGTGGGTAGAAGTGAAGATGTAAGTATTATTTTTCTTTCATATCTGCTGTGCATCATGGGAGGGGGTAGAAGTGAACATATTTTTGGGTAGAAGTGAAGATGTAAGTATTATTTTTCTTTCATATCTGCTGTGCATCATGGGAGGGGGTAGAAGTGAACATATTTGTGGGTAGAAGTGAAGATGTAAGTATTATTTTTCTTTCATATCTGCTGTGCATCATGGGAGGGGGTACAAGTGAACATGTGAGAAGTGTGTTGCACCAGCAAAATATTTCGTTTTGGTGTCATCCACAGATGGTGATGAGGAAGAAGAAGCTGGGCTGTCTTCGGCTGCGGCTCGACCCAGCCCATCCAGACCAGAGCCAGGGGTCCAGTCAGGCCCCATGGACATTCTGGCTATGCTGGTCCAGGAGGAGATCATACCGGGGACAAGTATGGAGGAGCAAGTGGTATTGGAGGATTCCTTTTTCCTCATCCAGGAGGACTCTGGCTCCCTCCAGGAGGATACCACCATCCCTGTGCAACCCACCACCCCCCCGCCCAGCACGTCATCCCCCTCCAGGGCGAGCCCCTCCAGGGCAAGCCCCTCCCTTGTGGACCCCTCCCCTTCTCCCTCTGTCCGTGGCCGAGCCTCTCCTCCCAGGAAGGCTCTGTCCAAAACGAGGCATATACCCTCCAGCCTCCGTGACGGTCTGCTGGAGGAGCAGGCCCTGCAGACCCGCCATATAGGGGCCATGGTGGGAGAGGTGCGTCGTCTGGCGGACAGCATGGCATCCACCTCCACCTCTATGCAGCATGCCCTCACCCTGCATGAGGACCGGGACAAACATGTGGCACAGAGCCTGGGGGAAATTAGTGGCAACTCTAAGGCCATAGTCACCTGCTTGGTGGCTCTGGAGACCACACCAGCTTTGTTAAGCAGGATGACAGCTGCGGTGGAGGCCAATACCGCTGCTGTGCAGGCCAACACCGCTGCAGTGCAGGAGGAGGCGAGAGTTACCCGCCGGCATCAGCGGGATACCACCACCCGCCAAATGCGGATGTTGGCCCAGACCAACACCATCCTTGCCCGCCTGGCCAACGCCATGGAGGGCATGCAGCCACCACCTGCAAGGAGTGTGGAAGTAGGGGTTGATGCTCCTCCCCCCCCTCCTCCCACCCCTCCATCCCCACCCCATGCCTCCTCCGCACCACGGAGATTGAGGAGCCGGAGCCGGGGCACCCTTGGTCCAAAGAAAAAAACAAAAAAATATTTTTATGTCTACATTTTTTTGCTCAACACAATATGATTTTTTTTTTATTTTTCTATATGCTCAGGGTATGAGTTTATATTTTTTTTATATGCTCAGGATATGAGTTTCTATTTTTTTTATATGCTCAGGATATGAGTTTTTATATTTATTTGTAGTCCCTACACACGGTGAGGAGTGTATACTACAGTGTGACTGGTGTGTGAATGGGGGGGGGGTGGCACTCCTGCTGGAAAAGGGGTGTCACCCTCTGCCATGTGAAAGGTGTATGAATGGACAGCAACATAATTGGAGCCTTGACGCGGCGTTGCTGCTCCCTAATACCATGGGGTATTGTTGGGTCTAATCCAATTTGGGGTGCATGTGTCGGGTGTGTGCTAGGGACTACAGTGGTGTACATACATGCATTATACTTGTGACAAGATCAGGGTGTGTTTAATGTGCAAAGAGACGTTCCACAAGACCATTCCGGATTGCTCTTCCCTCAGAAGATCCGGTAGTGTTTCTTGGGGGGGGGGGGTTGCGTGGTTCGGGGGTAAGGTCATTGCGTAGCTCAATGTGCATGCCCCTTCTTTGAGCTAAATTGTGGAGAATACTACATGCCCCTACGATTTGGCATACAAAGTTGGGTGAATACAATAGGGTCCCCCCTGATCTATCCAGACATCTGAATCGAGATTTAAGGATGCCAAATGTGCGCTCCACCACCGCACGGGTACGTGCATGGGCTTCGTTATATCTTTCCTCTCCTGGTGTTTGAGGGTTACGAAATGGGGTCATCATGTGAGGTCCCAGGGCATAGGCAGAGTCACCTGGAAGGGAAAAGACAGGAGGATGTTAGTCGTGCATGTGCCCCTTGTGATGTGTGCATCATGGGGGGGGGGGGGCAGTCATACCTGACACCCATGTCACTCACCAATCAGCCAGCTGTCTCCATACATGTTCTGGTCAAACTCGGTTGGGATGGGGCTGTGTCGGTAAATAAAACTGTCATGGCTTGACCCTGGGTGTTTGGCACGGACATGCCATATGAGGCCATGTGCATCCACAATCATCTGCACATTTATCGAATGCCAATGTTTCCTGTTGCAGTAGATATGCTTGAGGAGCCGGGGGGGGGGCGTAGTGCCACATGGGTACAATCTATTGCACCCACAGTGCGTGGAAATCTGGCTAATGCATAAAAATCACTGATTGCCTTCTGCCGCAGGTCAGACGTGGTTGGTTTGATAAATTGTGTGCCCATTCGTCTGAGTATTGCAGGGATCACTTGGTGCACACACCTGCTCATGCTGGATTGGGACATCCCCGCCACCACTCCACCTGTGCGCTGAAATGAGCCACTTGACAAAAAATGAAGTGTTGCCACTACCTTCACCAGTGGCTGCACTGCCTGTCCCCGATGGGTCGGGCTGCTGATGTCATCCTGCAGGATTGTTACCAACTCAAGTATGATTTCAGGGCTGAAGCGAAACATGCGATACACCTCATTATCACTCATCTGAAAAAGGTTGTAGCGCCCTCTGTAAATCCTCTCCCGTGCCCTCCTACGAGTCGGCTCAGTCAATAGAATATCAAGAACCATAGCTGCCCCTGGCATGTTGGTGCACAGATGTGAGGTCCCGAAAATGTGGGTGCTCTGCTTGTTCAGATCGTCTGTCTAGGTGCTGCTGAAGTTGCGCGCTCCTTCAGATGACATTTGGCCATCTTTTGCTAACTTGCCCCTGCTTTTAACAGGAGCAAGTTTGCCCAGGGAAAAAAGCTTGCGCGCTTCCAGCGCAAGATGCGCATCACACGCGCATGTTTCTGAATCATCGGCAGTACCTAATTTGCATATTCGCTGAGGGAATTCCATGAAGGCGCAACTTACACCCCGCGCAAAATTGCGCGAAAATTGCGCAGGAACAGCTAGGCTGCGTGCGCGGGAAAATGGCCGCATTTCAGGCTTAACTGGTTTACAGAATCAGCCGCAAATTTGCATAGGAGCAAATCAGTACTTGCGCGGCGCAAATCACACTTGTTCCCGCGCAAGTGCTTCTTGAATCTGGGCCTGTGTATTTAGCTGTTTGCCTGGAGTTGTGCTTAAAAAAACAAAAACATTATTTTTTTTAGATCAAATTATGTTATAGGGCAATTATACAGCTGTAAGTGCAAAATAATTCCCAGTTCAATCAAAGCAAACTGCAAATGAAAACAATGTCGGAGAACATTTGTTTTTAATCTCTAGTATAAAAAAGTAAATCTGACCATATTTCTCTTCTATCACATAGAGCGCACCCTCTGCTCACATAAAGAGAGTTCCAGAAACATAGGAAAGACCTGTGCACTTCAGCATGACATGTTCTGTATCTACATATAATCCTGCACGATGCACGCTTGTTTTAAGAGCTGGTCTCTACCCATGTAAAATAATTAATTCTCTGGTGACGCTTATAACAACAAGGGACAATGCGGCAGCTGTCATGTGACAGAAACAGCTAGTGAACTTTTTCCCTAACGTTCTCCCGGGATCCTAATGCAGCTCGCACACAATTAGCATCGCTCCCAGTCCCTGCCAAATATTTGTTTATGATGTTGGTGACATTCTCCTACTAAATATACAAATCTGCTATGTAATCCAATACTTTGTATGACACCGTGCTACTAACATAATGGAGCATTCTAATGTAAAGAAATATAAAAATGGTTTGAATCTTACCCATCTCACCACACCTTCAGAGTCACTTACAACTCCACTTCCTCCTCTTACCGTTGGGGTCCCCCAAGGTTCTGTCCTTGGACCTCTACTATTCTCGATCTACACGTCCTCCCTGGGTCAGCCTCTCATTGCTTCCGCTACCATTTATATGCCGATGATACCCAAATCTCATACCTCCCAACTTTTTGAGACGGGAATGAGGGACACCTATCCGCAAAAGTATGCAGGCATAGGACACACCCCCTTGCAAAGCCCCCTTTAAAGGAGAATTGCATAAAAAATCAAGATTGCTTAAACACACAAGTGCTTTTTTTCCCACTACTATTTCTTCATATTGGCTTTTGGAATTTACAAATGCAGCAATTTATAAATCGGATGAAAGGTTTGTCGCTGGAAAACACTTTTTGATAGATAAAAAGTGCATTTATATACATCTATATAGATCAGACCAAAATGAGGGACACATGAGGAGGAATGAGGGACAAAGGGACATTGCTCCAAATTAGGGACAGTCTCTCAAAATCAGGGACAGTTGGGAACTATGAAATCTATCTCTCTATCCCTCAGCTCACCCCATCAGTCTCCTCACACATCACTGATTTACTAACATACATATCAGCCTGGATGTCCCACCAGGGGCTGATCCAGGGGGGGCAATGGGGAAATTCAATCCAATCATGTCCATGCAGGGCCGTTTGAAGGAATTTGGGGGCCCACAAGCAAAATGGGCACCCCCCCAGGACGCAAAGCCTACGTTAGCGCTACACTAATTTTTTACTCTCATGTTCTTACTCCCCCCCCCTCCCTAGTCCCTATTTTTTTCTATTCTTACCTCCCCTTCTTCCCTGAAGGCTGTCGCTGTAGCGTGGCCAAGCTCCTCTTCCTCCTGTCAGTTCGGTGTTCTATCATTATGGGTCCCCAGTCCCCTATCAGATAGTGCCCAGGCCGGGCCGGGTACCGCCCGGTACAGGAGATTCAGTTTCCCGTGTTCCCGGCCAGACTGAAAGGAAGTAAGTGAGCACTCAGTGTGAACTTCCTGTCAGTCCAGCCGGGGACAGGAAACTGAAACTCCTGTACCACGTGTGGTACCCGGCCGCACTGACAGGACTTCAGAAGGAAGGAAGAGGAGCCCGGCCACGCTACAGCCTGGGAAGGGGAAGTTGGGGGCCCCAGGCCAGCTCGGGGCCCCAAGCAATTGTTTGTTTTGCCTGTCCAAGCAAAAATGCTGTTTTTTTCATTTTCCTTACATGTGATCGGGGTACTCTTTGCAGAGTGAAGCTTTACCTCAATTACTACGCTCTGGAGCAACTTCACATGGAGAGGGGAACTGCACTTTGCAAAGTGCGCAGCCTATCTGCCTTTAGTAAATCAACTCCATGAACAGACAAGTTTCGCCAACTTTTGCTTCATCAGGGCTTGTTTTAAAAAAAAATGTCATACTTAACTGCTCTGTGCAGTGGTTTTGCACAGATTAGCCCTGATGCTCTTCTACTCGGATCCCCTGCTGGAGCCTCCTGCCTTCTCCCCCTTGATCAGTGCCTCAAATAGCAAGCCGCTTGCTATGGGGGCACTGGTGCGTGCCCGCTCCCAAGGCCCGCTCTATGCATCCATAAGACATATTGAGCTGTGGCCCGCCCCGCTGCCTTGTCTCAGCCAATGAGGGTAGAGAGACCTGGGACAGCAAAGGCTCCTGTGCAGATCGCTAAATCGAGAAGGGGCTTAGGTGAGTATTGGGGGGGCATCAGTACACATAAGGTATTTTACCTTCTTCCATAGAATGCAGGAAGGTAAAAAAAACATTCAGCCTTTACAATCACTTTAATGTGCATTTCTACTTGTTCAGCCAAATTGAGATAACAATTACTTTATGTTTGGTTCAGGTTCCTATTAAGATACAGTAATTCAAAAAACAATATTTAAAAAATGCTGGTTACTTTTTTAAGTGCTTTCAACTTGCTTAATAACTCTTACATGCTTTCTAATGTTTAGAATGGGGCTGTGGAGTAAACACAGGTATACACGAGCCACATGTCGGGAGATATTTGGCAGTTTAAAAAAAATGTCGACACTCCGTGTGTATGTCGGTCCGTCTGAAGTGTCAGATTTGCATGCTGGAAAACCAGCAGCCTACCAACTCCCGATTGACCGGGGAGATCATACTTGGCATTCGCATAGCGAGTACAGCGGCTCTGACCGGAGCTGACACTTTATTTTCGTTCAGCGCGCTGGGTTTGAACGAAAAAAAAAAAAGTATGTACCTGGCTTAAGGCTTAACATAATTAAACATGTCTGTACAATGTTCAAAGTTCTAATTTATCAGCTGTAAACTAGAATACCGTCTGTCCTAACAAAGGGTTACAATTTTGGAAACTTACCTCCTGCATTGTAGGTTACTGAGGATTAGATCTGTGGGGACAAACACACTAAAACTTTCCAATAGTTCTTTAAATCAGCCATGATACTTTCACCTTTGAAACATCTAAATGGTAAGAATTAATTTTTGGGGATTTTTTTTTTTTTTAGGTATGCTGTAAGAATAGGAACACGTAATAAACAAATAGAAGTTTTCTAAATAAATTTGACTGCAAATAGGAAATTTACTTAGTCCACCTTTAACCACTTCCCTACCACCCCATTGTCATATGACGCCCGCAGGAACCCTCTGTCCCTCCGGGCGGGCATAATATGACGTCCTTGGCTTCCCGGCCGCTTGGGGGCGTGCACGTGCCCGCCGCATTACTCGGGAGCCGATGCGCGTGCCCGGCGACCACAATGTCTGCCGGGCACCTGCGATTGCTCATCACAGAGCAGGAACATGGATCTGTGTGTGTAAACACACAGATCCACGTCCTGTCAGGGGAGAGGAGAACTGATCGTATGTTCCTTGTATATAGGAACATGATTGGTCTCCTCCCCTCATCAGTCCCCTCCCGCCACAGTTAGAATCATTCCCAAGGACACACATTTAACCCCTTGATCGCCCCCTAGTGTTAACCCCTTCCCTGCCAGTCACATTTATAAAGTAATCAGTGCATTTTTATAGCACTGATCGCTTTATAAATGTCAATGGTCCCAAATAGTGTGTAGCGCCTGTGTACTCTTCAGTACAAGTGCTATGGTTAAATTTGGTGGGGGAATGAGAGAGTTATATTGCTCTTATTCATTGATTTGTTCAATTTGGCTGTCGCCAATTCTGGATTTGTCCTGTGGATCAGTCTGTACTCCAGAGATGCAGTTCCATCTCTGGATGGCAGGTGGCGCCAGAGGGGTCCAGGCGGAGCCGCTTCTTCCCAGCAGCCAATTGGAGGAGTTTTCCCTCGTGGGGCATGCTGGGGAGGGGTATATCTCTGTGGCAGAGGCCGTGGTTCGGGGTTCTTCGCGGGTTCCTGGTTCCAGGTGCGGCACCCACCTTTAGGGTGTGCGCACATCACGGGCCCCACCACTATGGCCTACCAGGCCGGGTCACGTGCTACGCGGAGTTCCTGACTCTGGGCTCTCATAGCACGGAGCGACTGATGCTGCCAGGGGATCCCAGTGACTTACTGGGTCCCCATTTCTATTGAGAAGATCCCAAGCTGGGTGCTGTTTGTGGGGGATCGGTCTGAGGAGAACCCGGAGGCAGGTGATCCAATAGGGCTTGGACGAACCATCGGGGATCTGGGTGACGGGACACTGACAGTTTGCATTCAGACTGTCAGTCAGTGACCCCAAAAAGACATACTGGGAGGATTCGCTCTACCATCCAAACTTTCAAGCACTAGGCCTGTGGCAGAGGTCTCATCTTAACATCCCAGTTTAGTTAGAGCCAAGTCGGTGGCAGAGACTTGTTCCTTCCCAGAAGTTCTAAATAGCGCTCTGGCTGCCAGACCTGTGAGAGAGGTTTGTCCAGGGGCACTTTACCCACTCTGGCTGGAGTGGCGACGAGACAAATACAACTGTTGAAGGCAGGACTGCTTTCTCTATCCATAGCCTGATTCTGCGAAGTTATTCTTCTTTCACCAACCTATCCTGTCTACCTCAAGTTGACATGTTGGTTGTGTTTGACCAGAAAATAAAGCATTGAAAACGTCAACCAACGGTCTGGACATTCTATTACTGCTCTCATCATCACCGTCACCCCTAGACACATCATAGAGGTAACTTAAATACGCCGATCCCAAATCTAGCGGCTCCTGAGGGGGTAGCGCTACAAGTGTAAAAATCGCAGATCGCCGCCATTAATAGTAAAAAAAAAAAAAAAACATAAATCTATCCCCTATTTTGTAGACACTATGGGCCAGGTTCAGAGAGATTGGCGTATCTTTAGAGCGGTGTAGCGCATCTGATATGCGCTACGCCGACGTAACATAGAGAGGCTCGTACTGTATTTACAAAGCACTTGCTCCCTTTCTTGCGCCGGCGTAACGTAAAATGGCCGGCATAAGCCCCCCTAATTCAAAGTAGCAAGGCAGTGGGCGTGTAGTATTATAATGAAGCGTGACCCCATGTAAAAGCATGGCCAAACGAATGGCGCATGCGCGCGCATGCTCACAATCACGTTGCATATCCTTCCTAAGATACGACGGCTCAATGCGTACAACGTGAACGTAACCTACGCCCAGCCCCATTCACGTACGACTTACGTAAACGACGTAAAATACGACGCTGTTCCCGCGCCCATACCTTAACATGACTTACCCCTGCTTAAGGTGGGATAACTTTACGTCGGACGTACGCCTTACGTAAACGGCATAGCTTACTGCGACGGGCGCAAGTACGTTCGTGAATCGGCGTATCTAGGTCATTTACATATTCAATACGTAAATCAACGGAAGCGCCCCTAGCGGCCAGCGTAAATATGCACCCAAGATACGACGGCATAAGGAGACTTACGTCGGTCGGGTTAAGCAGAAATTCAGGCGTATCTGGTTTCCTGAATACAGCGCATAGATACGACGGCGCATACTACAACTTACGCGGCGTATCAACAGATACGTCGGCGTAAGTTGTCTGTGAATCCGGCCCTATAACTTTTGCGCAAACCAATCAATATAGGCTTATTGTAATTTTTTTTACAAAAATATACATATAGGCCTAAACTGAGGAAAACATTTAAATTTTTTTCAAAATTGAATATTTATTATAGCAAAAATTTAAAAATATGGGGCCGGATTCAGAAAGCCCGGCGTTACTTTGTTACATGCGTAGCGTGTCTCAGATACGCTACGCCGCCGTAACCTAGTGAGGCAGGTTCTGTATTCAGAAAGAACCTGCGCCCTAAGTTACGGCGGCGTAGCGTATGTGGTCCGGCGTAAGCCCGCGTAATATAAATTATTCAGGCAGTGGGCGTGTTGTATGTTAATCAAGGCTGACCCCACGTAAATGACTTTTTGACTTACGGCGCATGCGCCGTCCGTGAACGTATCCCAGTGCACATGCTCCAAATTACGCTGCAAATAGTCAATGCTTTCGACGTGAACGTAACTTACGTACAGCCCTATTCGCGAACGACTTACGCAATTGACATAATCGACGGAAAATTTGATGCTGGCCCGACGTCCATACTTAAAATTGCGTACGCCTCATATAGCAGGGGTAAATTTACGCCGGAAAAAGCCTTACGTAAACAACGTAAAAAAATTCGCCGAGCGGACGTACGTTTCTAAATCGGCGTATCTACCTAATTTGCATATTCAACGCGGAAGTCTTGGGAATCGCCCCTATCGGTCAGCGTAAATATTGCACCCGAAGGTACGAAGGCGTAGGAGACTTACGCCGCTCGTATCTAGGCAACATTGAGGCGTATCTGATTCTATGAATCAGGCGCCGAGATGCGACGGCCCGCATTCGGAGTTACGAAGGCGTATCTGGAGATACGCCGACATAACTCCTTTCTGAATCCGGGCCCTTGTGGGGTTTTTTCAAAATTTACACTCTTTTTTTGTTTATAGCGCAAAAAATAAAAACCACAGAGGTGATCAAATACCACTAAAAGAAAGCTCTGTTTGTGGGGGAAAAAAATGATAAAAATGTCATATGTGTACAGTGTTGCAGGACCGCGCAATTATCATTCAAAATGTTACAGCGCTGAAAGCTAAAAATTGGCCTGGGCAGGAAGGGGGTGAAAATGCCCAGTATTGAAGTGGTTAATTGTCCATTTCCAAAAAAAATCCCCTGAGCATTCCAGCACCCCCAGCACGTTACATATCACTCCTGTCCCCCTGCATACATGCAGAACATGGGCAGCCTTTCCAAAAAAAATCCTTATTTGCTGAACCCTCTTCATCCTGCCTTCACAAACTGTGTCATCCATGTTCTTCTGAGCTCTGTAGTTCCTCTGTAATATGGTAGTAAACAATACGGTGCTAACACAGATTAATCAATAAAACATCTAACAATAAGCAGCAGCTAAAAAGTGACATACACACCAATAACAAATAAAAAAGTAATAAAGCTGTGCAATACAAAATGAGTGAGAATCATAAACAGTGGGATAGATTCAAGAAGCAATTGCGCCTGTGTAACCAATTGCTTACTTGCCCCGGCGTAACGAGTGCTCCTGATTCAGGAACCTCGTTACGCCGACTGCAGCCTAAGATCTGCGTGGCATAAGGCTCTTATGCCCGCATATCTTAGGCTGCATTCTTGCGGTGGCCGCTAGGTGGCGTTCCCCTTGTGCTCAGTGTATAGTATGCAAATTGCATACTAACACCGATTCACAACGTTGCGCGAGCCCTGCGTACGCAATTTACGTCGTTTACGTACGGCGGTTTTCGCGCAAGACTGCCCCTGCTATTAGCAGGGGCAGCCCATGTTACATATACCCGTCGTTCCCGCGTCGCGAAATTTGAATTTTACGTGGTTTGCGTAAGTGAATCGTGAATGGCGCTGGACGCCATTCACGTTCACTTTGAAGCAAATGGCGTCCTTGCGACGTCATTTGCCGCAATGCACGTCGGGAAAGTTTCCCGACGGAGCATACGCTCTACGATCGCCGCGGGAACGCGCCTAATTTAAATGATTCCCGCCCCCTACGTGATCATTTAAATTGCGTGCTCTTGCGCCGGGCATTTTGCCGGCGCGCCCGCGCAATTTACGGAGCTTCTGCTCCGTGAATCAAGGGCAGCGGAGCAAATTTGCGGGGGCGCAGGGCAAAAACGCTGCCCTGCGCCTCCGTAAATAATGCCCAATTCTACCTGAATCCGGGCCAGTGAATATATGAATAAATATAAATATATGAAAAAGTAAAAGTCCATAAGTGAAAAATAAGTGTATGGGAAACACCATATAGGTTGAATTAGTCCATAAACCAACAGAGGGTAAATTAGGGTGGTCTTTTCTAAAACCAGAACTTGTGCACCTCCACCACACAGATTTCAAGCTTACCGGAAGGCAAGCTTTGTAAGCCGGCAAATATAACCCAGCCAGGGTCTTTATCCAGAGTATCAGCAAAGGCATCTCAAGATATAACAATGGGCAGACCACAGCAAATTCCAAGGTGAAAGATCACGATCACTCAGGTCACAGATACAGGCCAGTCAGTTACCCAAAATGAAGAGCAACTCACATAGTGTAAAATCGTAACAATATTATGTTAAATGGATAAAGATTGCACGTACGTTATAAAAACATCAAGGTAAAAAGAGTGAACCCCCGTCCACTGCAAGGATAAAACGCGATGACGTCAGCACATCCAACCTCCCAACGCGTGTTTCGTCATAAAATTACGTCGTCTGGTGGTCCCTGACTTTCGGCACTGGTGGTGGTCCCTGACATTCAGCACTGGTGGTGGTCGCTGACATTCAGCTCTGGTGGTCCCTGACATTCGGCACTGGTGGTTCCTGACATTTGGCTTTGGTAGACACTGACATGTTGCACTGGTTTCCATTTATATTAAAATCCATTGTATTTATAAGGCTGTAACCCATCAGACTGTGTGTTATGTATGGCTTGCTGGCTGCAGAATAAGGGGTGTGATTTATGTTGAAATGGGCGAGTTTACCTTTACATGTACAAGCCTGTACCTCCCACATTCACTCCCAGAAATGTAGTCTGATTACAGTTAGAGAGAAGTGGATAGGATGCAATCGCAGTTATATCTCTGAAACAGTAAGAAATTTCACAAATGTAATAACTGTTTAGTGTTTTGGGGGGGGGGGGTGTACTAATGGGGATGTTTTGAAAATACCAGAGTTCTGTTTTAATGTAAGGCAGGACAGATGTTAGAAGTGCACCCCCAGTGCTTCACGCAATGTTAGAGAACACACTGTGCATGTGTGGTGTTTCAGTAAGCTACAGCGGCCGCTGGGGGTGCACTTCTGACATCTGACCCATCCTGTTAGGACGCATCTGCTCCATCATCCAAGGGAGGGTGAAGGGGGGATCAGTTACTAAGTTGCTTTTTTGACAGACTGCACATACAGGTAGACTATATGTATGAAGGGGGACAGGGGGAAGTATTTGAAAAGAAAAGCAGTGCTAAGGATAATGGAAGGCATGGGAGTTTCTTGGAAAATGACCACATAGGTGAACTAATAGATCAAATTAATCTAGAGGTGAATGCACAAACCTCATGCAAGCGTTTAAGTTTAATTATGCAACAGATCACTGAGATGTTCTGAGAAGCAAAGCTTTCTGACTTTTACTGCCTCCCACCAATTCCTACTGACCAATGGAGCAGGCCATCATAGTTATGGACCAATCGGAAATAAAGAATTAAACGGAATGTAGCACACACCTGAGCAGGCAGATAATGTCTTTTTTGTGGACTTTTTTTTTGTTTGTGGACCCTGTATAGGGATTAGGGTGAGCCTTGGGATACCCAAAACGAATGTAAATAAGGTGAAGGACAATATCTTGAAAATAGTTAAATTCTACTAAAAAGGTTTTCAATGTAGAAAATGTGAACAAAATTTAGCACATAGGGACCTCGCAGTGGAAACAGCCCTGGCCAGCAGAATCTGGAACAGACTATCCAACAAAAAGAGCACAACAGCAAGTCTCTCTCCAGGATTTCTCTCAGGCCTCTACTCACTATGCCAGTGCATACATGGACGCCTCCTTTATTAGCCTCCTTTATTAGCAGGTTATGGAATCATGCGCTGGAAGTTTGTTGTATGCAGAGTATACCTTTACTTTCATGGGGGACATCAAAGCATGTCTTTTTCATGGAACAGGAAACAGGAGGATACAACTACACACACTTATAGAGATAACACTTCCTCTGATTACATTACCATAGATACACACTACAGTGTCACCTGCCTGATAGATAGGTATAATACAGTATATAAAACTATCTGCTGTTGTTCTTCCAACACCCCTCCTCAACAGCATGTGCTACCGTATGTCAAATTATATTCAGATTCTTCTGGAAATAACTATGACATTCCTTCAACAAAGGCTTAGTGAGTGCATCTCCCCTGATGGGCAGTATTGAATGTCAACACCTTGCTCTTGATTGTCCCTCAGTAGGTGATACTTGACATTGAGGTGTTTGGTCCTAGGATTGACCCTTTCTAATTGCGTAAGCTTTATACATCCCTTTTTGTCTTCAAAAATGGGAATTGTTTTTGACATGTCTATCCCAATGTCCACAAAATGATGATTAATCCATTTGCTTCTTGTGCTGCTTCGATGTACTCTGCTTAAATTGAAGTTAGACTAGTTAGACTAGTTGAAGTTTCAACTAGACCAACTTATGGTTCCTTCCCCATACTGGAAGATGAATCCACTTGTGGATTTGCAGTCTGTGCAGTTCCCGGCCCAATCAGCATCCACATATCTGACCAGTTTTGGATTTGATGTTGCTGGTAACAATCACTTCATCTGAATTATTCCTTTCAGGTATTGCATTACTCTTTTTACTGCATTCCAGTTACACTGAGAGGGAGCTGAAACTTTCTTGCATAGTATGCCCACTACTGTGTCTGGTCTTGTTACAGTGGCAACAAAAAGCAGCTTACCGATTGCTCTGCGATACATATCATTGTTGGGTAGCAAGTTTTCTGCTTCATTGCTCTTTTGATAGCCTGGTTCTATAGGTGCTTTGCATCTTGCATAAGGAATTTTTCGAAGATTTTGGAGATTTTCTGAGATTGGTTGAGAAGATAACTTACATCTTCTTTTTCTCTCTATTTGGATTCCCAGATAGTAGCTAATGTTCCCTAGCTCTTTGATTTCAAAATTTTCTTTCATTTTGTGAACTATCTGATTGTAATCTCCTTCTTGTTCAAAACAGGTTATAATGTCATCAACATAGATAAGGAAGTATATCCATCTGTCTCCTTGATTCTTGGAGTAGAGAAAGGGATCTGCTTTACTTCTTGAGAATCCCTCTCTGGTAAGCATTTCACTCACTTTCTCATTCCACATCCTTGCAGATTGTAGATGCTCTTCTGAAGTTTACACACAAGGTTGTCTCCTTGCTCAAACCCTGGTGGTTCCATGTAGAGATATTCCTTAATGTCTCCATATAGGAAAGCAGTTTTAGTTGTATCACTTGCATGCCCTTCCTGGCTGCAACACTGAGGCCCCGTACACACGACAGAGGAACTCGACGTGCTTGGCACGTCGAGTTCCTCGTCGAGTTTTGGGATGAAGCCGCCGAGGAGCTCGGCGGGCCGCCTTCTCCCATAGAACAACGAGAAAATAGAGAACATGTTCTCTATTTTCTCGTCCAGTTCCTCGGCGGCTCCATCGAGCCAAAACTGTACAGACGACAGAGTTTCTCGGCAGAATCCGGGTTTTGACCGAGTTTCTCGGTGAATTCTGCCGAGAAACTCTGTCGTGTGTACGAGGCCTAAGAAGTGTTCTGATGGTGGAGTATTTTACGATGGGAGCGAATGTTTCATTGTAATCTTCACCAAATTTCTGGGAGTAACCCAATGAACGCTCATGGAGTTTTTGTAATAAAGTCCACATACCTTTGGCCGTTTTCCTCTGTTCTTAAGTGGATAAGCTGGTCATCTTCCACTAGCAGGCTTATATTCACTTTTGGCTGCCTATCCTTCCTATCCTAGTCCTCTGTCACTCTGTCTGTATTCAGCACTTGCTACAAGTCATCCTTGCCTAGAATCATTTCTAGTTTAAACTTTCACAACTGGTAATTGGCATTGTTCAGCTTTGCAATTGTAAACTTCACATCTGAACCACTTGCCATCTTTCATCTGCTTGCATACAGTACTCACAGACTTGCCAAATTATTTTTCCAGGGTCAGAGTGCTGCTGGGTTTGCTGGCTCTGTCTGGGCCATAACCTATTAGCAGGTTATTGAATCATGCGCTGGAAACTAAATTAGCCAAACTTTATAAGAGGCATAGGTGGAAGGAGTTTTGAAGATGGCTCCTTAAGGCCATTCTCTGAGCTGCAGATTAGGTTTCACCTCCGACAATCTATGTATTTTTTCTACTTACAACTATGATATGCAATAACAGAAGAAGGCAATAACATTATACTATGGTACTGGTTACCTTTTCTGGTAGGCCACTGAGAACTGGATTTTGGGACTTTTGAGGAGGAAGCTCTCCAGGCATCGCTAAATGTAACTGTCTATGCAACTGTATATTCTTCTGTGGGCTCACTATACTTCCAAAAAACTTTTTAAAATGTGTATTTTATAGGATCAGCAGTAGATGCCAGAGGGACCATGGTGATTTAATTAATATGTTTTGGTGATGCCCAAAACTACATATCTATTGGGTGGAAATGGGACACACCCTCATTATGGTGTTTCATACTTCAATCCAGTTAGTCCCTAAACAATATGTACTGAGCATTTTAAAGGCCCTACAATTGCAAACTCTGCAGAGACACAAACTTCATCCCTTCCCCCCTTTCAGGACAGTGATCTGCCTTATTTAGATAGACAGATTGCATTTCGGTGTCTCTGCTGACGATCGTTGTCTCCCGGCGGACATCAAGTACCCGGTACCCGCCAATCGGCTTTCTCTGTGTGTATATGAGCCCGCTAGTAGTTAAAGCAAAACAATTGTTTTCAATGAGCCCTAGTGGTGATCTGCATTTCTCCAATGCAGAAAAACACATGTGACACTATAATCATGTATTTTAGCATTGTGCTTTGAATGGGGCACATAGAAAACAATTGTAACTACATGACTCCCTAACTATAGTAAAAAAAAAAAAGAAAAACAAGTAGTGAGATGCACTTAAAATCTAATTGCAATGCCCCTGCCAGAGCCAGCACTGCACTGGCCTGCCTGGTAAAATTTGTAAAATGCTGCGCTTTACCATGTGAAAGTAGAACAGCTAATACAAATGACAATGAACACACTTCCAGTATTTTTACCAGGAAAACACAGAGGGAGATTTACTAAAACTGGAGCATGCAAAATCTGGTGAAGCCAATCAGCTTCTGGGTTTTATTGTCAAAGTGTGACACTTACGGACCGCCCACCATCATTATACAGCGGCTATTTGAAGTGGAATATCGTGGTTATGGCAGCATCTAGCTGCCATAACCCCGGTATCAACTTCTTTAGCGCCGGTCCTCTTTTAGGTAAAAGGGGTCTCAGTGGCAGATTCACAGCGAGATCACTTTTATCGGTGGTGGGAGAGAGCCCCCCTCCTGCCGTGCTTCGGTGCCCAACGCCGCTTACCGAAGCCGCCGGCAGCTGCGGAGACGATCGGATCTTGTCCCCTGCTTGGCACAGGGTAAGATGGCCCCCACCAACTCCATGCCATTGCAGGGTGGAAGCGATGTCAAAACGTCACTTCTGCCCATAGCTCTTAAAGGGACATTTTTTTTATTTCTATTTCCAATTACTTTTTTTATTTTTTTACTGCCTTTTAGTGTAAATATGAGATCTGAGGTCTTTTTGACACCAGATCTCATATTTAACCAGTTCCCGACCCCCGCATGTACATATACGTCCACAATATGGCACGTACAGGCACATGGGCGTACACGTACGTCCTTGCCTAGTAGCGGGTGGGGGGTCCGATCGGGACCCCCCCCCCCCGCTACATACGGAGGTCGGGTCCGCTCGGGGAGCGATCCGGGACCACGGTGCGGCTATTTGTTTATAGCCGCTCCGTCGCGATCGCTCCCCGGAGCTGAAGAACGGGGAGAGCCGTATGTAAACACGGCTTCCCCGTGCTTCACTATGGCGGCGCATCGATCGCGTCATTCCCTTTATAGGGAAGACACGATCGATGACGTCATTCCTACAGCCACACCCCCCTACAGTTGTAAACACATACTAGGTGCACCCTAACTCCTACAGCGCCACCTGTGGTTAACTCCCAAACTGCAACTGTCATTTTCACAATAAAGAATGCAATTTAAATGCATTTTTTGCTGTGAAAATGACAATGGTCCCAAAAATGTGTCAAAATTGTCCGAAGTGTCCGCCATAATGTCGCAGTCACGAAAAAAATTGCTGATCGCCGCCATTAGTAGTAAAAAAAAAAAAATTAATAAAAATGCAATAAAACTATCCCCTATTTTGTAAACACTATAAATTTTGCGCAAACCAATCAATAAACGCTTATTGCGATTTTTTTTACTAAAAATAGGTAGAAGAATACGTATCGGCCTAAACTGAGGAAAAAAATGTTTTTATATATGTTTTTGGGGGATATTTATTACAGCAAAAAGTAAAAAATATTGAATTTTTTTCAAAATTGTCGCTCTATTTTTGTTTATAGCGCAAAAACTAAAAACCGCAGATGTGATCAAATACCACCAAAAGAAAGCTCTATTTGTGGGGGGAAAAAAGACGCCAATTTTGTTTGGGAGCCACGTCGCACGACCGCGCAATTGTCTGTTAAAGCGACGCAGTCCCGAACTGTAAAAACACCTTGGGTCTTTAGGCTGCATATTGGTCCGGGGCTTAACTGGTTAAAAGGTTCCTGTCATGCTTTTTTTCTATTACATGGGATGTTTACATTCCTTGGAATAGGAACAAAAGTAACACCATTTTTTTAAAAACAGTGTAAAAAAAAAAAGTAATTTTTTAATGCACCCTGTACCGCCGAGGTCGCATGTAGAAGAGGATGCATACATGAGTAGCACCCGCATATGAGAACGTTGTTCAAACCACACATGTGAGGTATCACCGCGATCGTTAGAGCGAGAGCAATAATTCTAGCCATATACATCCTCTTTAACTCAAAACATGTAACCTGTAGATTTTTTTTAAATGTCTCCTATGGAGATTTAGAAGGGTAAAAGTTTGCCACCATTCCACGAGCAGGCGCAATTTTGAAGCATGACATGTTGGGTATCAATTTACTCTGCGTAACATCATCTTTAACAATATAAAAAAATTGGGCTAACTTTACTGTTGTATTATTTTTTAATTCAAAAAAGTGTATTTTTTACAAAAAAAGTTTGGTTGTAAGACCGCTGCGCAAATACAGTGTGAAAGAAAGTATTGCAATGACCACCATTGTATTCTCTAGGGTGTTGAGAAAAATATATATATAATGTTTGGGGGTCCTAAGTAATTTTAACTTGTAAACAACAAGTTTGAAAAATAGGCCTTAAGTGGTTAATTGAACAAGCTGAAGGGTGAAGCTGATTGGCTACCATGCACAGCTGCCCCAGATTCTGAATGATCCAGTTTTAGTAAATCTCCCACAGTGTTGTAATAGAAATGGAAAGGGAGGGAGTATATTTCCCTTGAATTTACAAAGTTCTTTTTTTACCACCATTTGTTTTATTTTTAGCATTGTGCTAACTAATACAATTATATGTCTAACATCAGCGTAATGTATTACATTTCGCCATGTGTAGGTTGGCCATGAGTTACATATAAACTGATGCATCTTTATTTTGTTAGTACAGTACAATTGCTTGTCAGCTGGTAATGCCTTTATGAGCTCCCAATCCTTTTAAGAGGAGAGTGGATTAACGGATTGAATCGTAATCTCCGCAAATGTGGAATGACTTTTGAAATAGGTTTGTTAATGTGTGATTGAATAAAACGTTATAGCCTCAAAAGGGGTGAAAAGCTTCATTTAGATTAGATTACATTTATTTATTTATTTATTTTCTAGTTCTTCTTGACTGGCTTCTAAGCTAAAATGAGTATACACAATGTAGTTTGCCTAATTTAGTAATCACAAGAAGACAAAAAGAATATAGAACATGTTTTCTACTCTGGCTCGTATTTCTCCCAGGCATGTCTTATAAGTGCTCTATCATTTTTAGAAAGAAAAAGCAGATTCTACCCCAGGCTAATGACTGAAATTTCTTTTTGGTTGAAGCATTCATTTCACGATTAGTCTGATAAATGCACTGGCTCTGTATTTGTTAGAGTGACCTACTCACCATGTTGTATTAAAGCACTTCTGGTGGACAATGAAAGTCAATGAACACGTATGTTTTATATTGTTCCCTAATGTTTGTGAACTAAGTGCCTGCTTGGTACATCAAAAACTGAAACTATCTAAGTAATGTACTCTGATAACTTCTCTGCTCCTATTTTGTCTATTATGAGACCACTTTTTAATAATAAAAAAATATAAATAGTTATATAGTTAGACAATGTTTTACTAGCATTCCTATGTTTGTAATTTTTTTGTGTTGTTTCATCTCGTTCCGTAGATTCGTAAAGATTCGTATTTTCGTAAGACTCAAGTTTTCCTATTCGGACCCATTCGTATTTCGTAAGACGCAAGTTTTCCTATTCGGACCCGTTTGTATTTTCGTAACAGTTTTATTTTCGTTTATACTGAATGATTTGTAATTCTGTCTAATTTATATTCGTTGATTCGAAAGTCGTAATTTTGTTGGATATGAATTTTTGTTTAATGGATTCGTAATTTTGTACTTTCGTAAATACATCGCGGCACGGTCATTCGCAATCTCGTATTTTAATTTCATTTTCAACACACGTCTAATCCATATTAAGATAGACTTTCTTTTAAGCCCCGTACACACGGTCTGACTTTTTGCCAACAAACTTCAAAATGAGCAAGTTTTCCAAAAATCTGACCGTGTGTACACTCCATTAGACAAACTTTTTTGGTTTTCATCGAACAAAAGTTCACTCTGCAAAACAATGCGCCGCTAGAATGATATTAGAATTTAGGATCAAGAGCGACATGGAGACAGGTTAAAACGTGTCATCGAGATTCTGCCTCGTCAACCTATAAATAAAAAATAATAAAACAACCCAACGTGTCAAGTGGTGAATTGACATATAAATATGAGGAGAATAGCACAGGAAAATAAAAATTGAGCACTTCAAGGAAGGTTCACAAATAGTGATAAAAATACAATTTTTATATATATATATCAAGTTCCATTCAAAGACACCTTAAAGGATTAGTGAGAGGGGATTAAAAAAATCTTTAGACATTTGTATTTATAAACATTACATGTAAACAGATGGAACGTTACAGATCCCTAAAGGGGTCTTTTTAAAAAAAAAAAAACTTAAGTTTTAGAGGCAATCGTTTTTCAGTCCCCAGAGTTCACGCATGAAAACAAACATATCAAACATAACCTGTTTTTAAGAAAAAACAGGTGAGAACCATCAGCTAGCCACAAGAAAGAAATGTGTCACAATATTGCGGCAACAAGATAGTGGACAGTATAGCCAAAAAAAAAAAAATTAACATGGCAATATCGTATTGGACATAAAACTGTTAATCAAAAAGATGTAAGCCCAGGGACATATAGAAGCCTGAAGCTATTTAACTTTTTCATGTAACAACATATTTCTTATGTAGTCCAGGTATGCAGGACATTCACGAACTTCAGTTTCTTTAAGGCAGCATTCGTGAATAGGAGGAGGTGATTGGATCAGCGCGTGGGTCATGTGACGCAAGCTAGCCTTGTCATTGGACCACACGCGCGCACCTCAGCTGAGTCTTTCAGCAGCTCTGACGGAGCTGACAGGAACGGGGAGAACAGGTTGGTTTAGCGTGTGAGTCACGTGGTGCAGAGGGAGAGTTTCTCATCGAGTCACACGCGTGCCGATCAGCTGTTTCCATCAGTAGTCCTGACAAGACTTCCGTGAGCGAGGGGAGGTGGTCGGATCAGCACGCGGTCCACGGGATGAAAGGGAGCTTTTGTCAGTTGAAGGAGAGTGTCTCCTACGGAATCTTGCAGCTTGCATTTCCATCGGTTCAGATGATATAAGGTTTTTTTTCTTGATTACATGACGAAACTCCGCGTACCAGTCTGGTACTTTAACAAGAGGTAAGTTAAGTGCGTCACAAAAACTTCTGAGATCCTCAGGTACTCTTAGTAAGGCAGTGCGGCCTTGGTGTGTGGCAGAAAGTGCAAATGGAAATTTCCACCTATAAACAATGCCTTTGTTATGAAGTACTTCAAGTAAAGGTTTAAGATCCCTTCTGTTTTTAAGTGTAATGCTGGAAAGATCTTGAAAGATCTGTATACGTGAACCATTATAAGAAAGGTTTGATTTGTTCCTTGCACATTTAAAAATATCCTCCTTTAATTTGTAGTCAACCACACAACAGATCACATCCCTTGGGGGGTCGGTGATTTTCCCCCTGGGTTTGAGGGCTCTATGGACACGTTCCATGTTTATAACGGTGCGTGGAGGCCTATCTAAAAATCCATTAAATAGTTCAGTAACACAGTCAATAAGGTGGTCATTGTCAACCTCCTCAGGAAGGCCTCTAACGCGTATATTATGTCTCCGTCCCCTGTTCTCCAAGTCCTCAGTTTGACGTTGGAGATCTCTTAATTGCAGCGTATGAGCATCCATTTTAAAAGCCATACGGCGATATACTGTGTCATGTTGAGCTGTGGTCGTTTCAACATCTTGCACGCGACCAGCTATGTCGCGCAGGTCAATCCTCAGTTCAGCTTTAGCAGCCGCCAGCGTTTCTTTAATGTCTGCCGCCACAGACTTAAGATCCAGCAGACTGGGTTGGATAGATCCAATGTTCAGAAGACCATCCGTATTATCAGATGACATTTTGGGACGATTAACAGTCAAAACAGGGGTTAATACCTGTGACAGATCTCAGACAGAAGGCCCCAATGGTCGTCAATGACGTTGAGGTGGATCAATGGTTTTCACTCCAAAATCAATAATCGATTCCCTCGAAAGTTTATAAAAAGTGCCAGCAGCCTTCAGGGAGTCTTTTGGTACATTCAATGAGTATCAAATATGGCTATGTATTCTCTGGTAGATGAAAGAAGAGCCGTAGCAGCGGGAGCCAAGTAGTTAAGCAGCCATCTTCCAGTGCGGTCAAGCCACGCCCCAAGATTGATTATTTTTTTTTTTTTTATGATTATAACCCAATGATAACACATATATTTGGATTCATTCTTTTATAGCTTCTTCTCAGAATGGGTCATTCAATGATCTTGAGAATTCTCTCGGTAATAATATAATATTCTTTATTCCTTTTTATAGTGTTGTAGTGGCGGGGTTAGAGTCCTATTTAGTTTCTTCTTGTTTCGGACTTCCCAACCCCCTCTCAGTAATATAGTTCTGGGTATTGCTCTCTCAGATTGCTTACCCATTACTTTATTCTGAACCGAACCTCCTTGATTCTTACGGTTTAGGGAACTATTCCGTCTTCTCCGTAGGGTTTTTATATTTTAAAAATTTTTTTTTATTATTTTTTTTTTATTTTTTTTATTTCTTTAATTAATTAATTTTTTTTTATTCTTCTTTTTTTTTTTTTCCCCTTTCCCTCTTCTTTCTCAATTTTCGTGCCTTGTCACTGAAAAGGTATGATGTTTCAATCAAATAACAATTCCAATCCCCCTCTGCAGGTCAATCTATACTCTTTAAATGTTAAAGGCCTTAATATTCCTGAGAAAAGGTCAAAACTGTTTCTGTTACTACGTAGAGCTAAAGCTGACATTGTTTTTCTACAGGAAACGCATTTTAAATCTAACAATATACCGAATTTCCATAATAATTTATACCCTGTTGAATACCACGCCACCAATCCAGATTCAAAATCAAAGGGTGTTTCTATTTTTGTTTCTAAAAACTGCCCACTACAAATTCAAGATTCATTGACGGATCCTAATGGCCGTTATATTTTCCTGAAAGGTACTCTTTACAACAAAAAAGTTACGTTAGCCAACATATATGTGCCTAACAAACAACAGGTTCCATTTCTCAGAAACACTTTTGACGAACTCCACCGTTTTCAGTCTGGTTTGTTAATATTGGGCGGTGACTTTAATATAACTCTTAATCCTTTAATTGACTCCTCTACAGGTACTTCCACCTTACCTTACTCCGCTCTTCGTTCAATAAAAAATTTACTTAAAGGTCTTACTCTCCATGATACATGGCGCACTTTATATCCCAACACCAAAGACTACACTTTCTTTTCCCCACCTCACAACAAATATTCACGAATAGATTATTTTTTCTTAAACCAAACGGATCTTGACTCTTTAATCTCCGCTTCTATTGGGCCCATGATTCTCTCAGACCATCATCCTATTTCGATTTCCCTCACTTTTTCCACCAGACCGACCAAACCATTCATATGGAGAATGGACAACTCCCTCCTTAACAATTCTAACAACACTTCATCGATTACTTCCCACCTAACATATTTTTTCAAAGAAAATGATTCCTCTGACACATGACCTTTAAACCTTTGGATGACTCACAAATGTGTCATTAGAGGCATATTTATTTCCATGGCCTCAAAACGTAAAAAAGCTCATCAAGCTCGAATAAATGCTTTAGCTGATAATGTCCATGTACTTGAAATCAAACATAAACAATCATTAGCGATTGATACATATAATGATCTTCTTCATGCAAGGGAACTTTTACTTGAAGAATTAGACAAAACAACCAAACGAAAGTTTATGCTATCCCGCAAACTTTTTTACGAATATGGCAACAAATCTGGTAAGTTGCTTGCAAGAGCCCTGAGAACTAAAAAAGCTAACTCTACTATCCACTCCATATCTGACTCTTCAGGGACAAAATTCCATTCCCCCACTGATATTGCTACGCAATTTAAAAGCTTTTATTCCAAACTTTATAATATCTCTACTGACCCAGGTTCGGAACACCCCACCCACAGGAAACAATTGATCACTGACTTCTTGAAACTTAACAGCCCTAATCCAATCTCTAAAACGGATGCCGATATATTGGATCGTCCGCTAGAATGGGACGAATCGAACTTAGCTCTCAAACAATTGAAATCTGGCAAATGTCCGGGTCCAGATGGACTGACTGTAGGCTATTATAAATCCTTCTCCGATATTGTACTCCCCTACTTTTTGAAGGCTTTCAACTCAATCCCCGATCATCCACCTGACAACAACAGAGATCTTTTAGAGGCACACATCACAATGATACCTAAACCTGACAAAGATAAACTTTTGGTCTCTAATTATAGGCCTATCTCCCTCCTGAATGTGGATTTAAAACTGTATGCCAAAATCATTTCGAATAGATTGTTACCCCTAATCCCAAATTTAATCTCGCTAGACCAGGTTGGTTTTGTCCCCGGACGCGAATCTAGGCACAATACTCAGAAAGCTATTAACATCCATCATTGGCTGACTAAACACTCGAGGCCCGGATTCTTTCTTTCTCTCGACGCGGAGAAGGCGTTCGACAGGGTCGCGTGGGACTATATGACTGAATGCCTAAAGTCTCTTGGACTTGGCGACCGCTTGTTGCGTTACATTCTTGCCCTTTACTCCTCTCCCACTGCAAGGATAAAAATTAATGGGTGCCTGTCGGACGCTTTCTCCGTGTCGAACGGGACCCGCCAGGGTTGCCCTCTATCTCCAATCATATTTATTCTAACTCTAGAACCTATTCTTAGGAGAATTAGGAATAATCCTGATATTAAGGGTATTGATATCAACAACAAAACATACAAACTGGCCGCTTATGCAGATGACATCTTACTCTTTTTGACAGATCCCATTAATACTATACCTAATTTATTAAAAGATTTTTCTATTTTCTCTCAGATTTCCAACCTTTCAATTAATTTTGATAAATCCAGAGCTTTGAATGTCACTCTACAAAATAACATAGTATCTCTATGTAAACACAATTTTCCGTTTAAATGGGAAGATCAATCCCTATCCTACTTAGGCATACGCATACCTCTTCAACTAAAAGATTTATATTCTTCCAATTTTCTGCCAATTCTTAAATCCATTCAAGAAGACCTACTGAAATGGAACAAAGATTTTTTCTCCTGGTTTGGAAGAATAGCCATAATAAGAATGAATGTTCTCCCTAGATTACTCTATCTCTTGCAAACCATCCCGATTAAATTGCCAGCATCTTTTTTTAATCTATATAAAAAACTATGTTTAAAATTTATCTGGAATTCTAAACAACCTAGGATTAAATGGGAGACACTAATCAATCCTAAACTGTTGGGTGGAGTAGGATTACCGAATTTACAGAAGTATTATTGGTCTTGCCATCTATCCCGTATCATTGACTGGCACGTTAACAAAAAGACGAAAGATTGGATTGACCTTGAGGGAGTATTTTCTAAAAGCCCATTACATCATCTCCCTTGGACTGTTCCACGTAAAATACCCCGTGATAATAGTAACCACCCCATTACGGGTCCCACACTGCAAATCTTTAGATCATTATGTACTAAATACGACATCTCATCCTCCCCGGGTCCGATGACTCCTATCCCCGTAATTCCGAACCTTTTTCCTGTTTCTACGAATTCGCTCCCCATTTTTTCCCACCTTAACACCCTCTCTAAGAGCAGAACTCTTTTTCGTTAATGGTAAATCTTTAACATACGATACCTTTTGTCGTACATTCCCGGACTTCAATATTTCTAAAATGGACTATGAGATTATACAAAATTCTGTATTAAACTCTAACCCCCCTCTGACTTGGAATAAGACCAAAACCCCCTTTGAAAAGTTATGTGTTACTGACGACCCCCAAAGACATCTTATATCGAAAACATACTCGCTTTTATTTTCTGATGTAGATCTTGAGAAGGATGAAAAAATCCTACATTGGGAGAGAGACCTTGACTTACACCTCTCTGCCAATGATTGGCGTCATATTTTCACCAATATTCATAAGGGTTCTATGAATGTACTTACTCATAGGACACCCTATATCATCCATAAATTCTGCCCTACCACTCCCCCTACCTGTTGGCGCTGCAAGTCCTCTTTGGGGACTCTCCTACATATTTGGTGGGACTGCCCCATTATACAACCCTTTTGGAGAGATGTTCACCGCATTATCCCTCTCATCACTTCTTACTCTCCAGATTTTTCCGCTGCCCAATTCCTGCTACACCATACCTCTTTACCCCAACACATATACAAAAATACGTTGATACTGCCACTGATTAATGCAGCCAAGCTCTGTATCCCGACACACTGGAGGGACACTTCCCCTCCTAGTATTTTAGAATGGCTCCGGAGAATTGAACGAACTGCGGAAATAGAAGATCTAATTATTCAATCATTGGATTCCCCTACTAAGTTTTGTGATAAATGGAATTGCTGGACAAGCTTTACTGGATCTACTGAATACCATAACCTAACTCTTCACTCTAGACGTTAATTGAATTCGTTTTGATTTCATCTGCAAATTTTTTTCTTTTTTTTTCTTTATTACCTTAAGACCCCCCCCCCCCCTTTTTTTTTTTTCTCTTTTCTTTTTTTATTGTTATTATCAATTTTTTGATTTAATAATTTCCATTGCAATAAATTGTAATGTCCTTCGATCTAACTGTTCTCATTTTATATGTTACTGAAATATGTATTTAATTGACTTATACTGTTCTGTGGATGTTGTTGTTCCACCCCATTTCATCTAATGTTTATCTTGATGTACTCTCACGTATGTATTGCTTTCTTATATGATCTCTTCAGAAATACCAATAAATTGTTTAAACAAAAGTTCACTCTGCAAACTTTTCGGCAACAAAAGTCCGGCCAACTACACGGAAAAGTTTGTTTGAAGTCCGATCGTGTGTACGAGGCTTTACACTGTCCAATGTGACTCGGCACAAAAGAGATAAGCTGATTGGCTAAGATATTAAGTAAGATACATCACTCACTAACTACACTGCCCAGTGCCCAATCGAAAGAACGATTTGAGTACACAAATTTACGAACAAAGAAACGGATTTACAAAACACACAATTGAAAATTACGAATATACAAAATTACGAACAGACAAAGGATTTAAAATACGGAATGCAAATCGTTCGTTATAGATATCATTTTCATTCTTTTGCTGTTTCGGTGTTTCGTATTTTCGTAAGTTTGTCCAATCGTACGTTTGTATTTTTGCTTGTTCGTTATTTTGCTTATCCGTAATTCTGTCATTTTTGTATTTTAGTACTTTCAGCTATACGGATGTTTGAATTGATCCAAATGTACGAATACTTAAAAATTTGTACGAAAATCCGTTTGTTACGAACGGAATCGCATATGTCTATTCCACAGCAAGAACGCAAGGTGTATATATAAATAAGAATTCCAGGTATGGATATTTAATACATAGTTACATTGGTTCAGTTTGGGCCATACTTGGCCAATATCCCTGGATGTTTGATATCACTGAAGTAGACCTTCACCTTGTCTAATCAGAGAATGCTTTGCATTCATTCAGAAAATGATAAGCATTTTATGAATGGAATCCTCTATATCAGCGGTCTCCAAACTATGGCCCTTCAGTTGTTCAGGAACTACAATTCCCATCATGCCTAGTCATGTTTGTGAGTTTTACAAAACCTCATGAGACATGTAGTTCCGCAACAGCTGGAGGGCCATAGTTTGAAGATCCCTGCTCTACATGATGGAATTGTGAAGGGTAACCCAGATTTACAATTACAGTATAACATTAGGAAGTTCTTTAAAGTTCACATTTTTTTTTGACCAATATAGTGTGTTCCATATCGGATGTGGATTTAGGATACTTGGTGGTTGGAAAGTGCTCTTATGGTCTTTGTGTGCTGGGAAGAGGACTGGTGGACACTATGCAGGTGTTGTCTGTGGGTTAACACTTTGGCCAAATTACCTTATGATGTAAGTTGTTTTATATATACCAACCTTAACTGATATGACCATTAGACATGTGCATTTGTTTTTGTCCGAATGCATTTTCGTCAGAATTTCGAGTATTTTAGTTTTCGTTTTAACAAACGAAAACGAACGTGCAGAATCCGAAATCTGAAAGATCCGACATAAAAAAATGCTTTATTTTCGGATTCGTTGCTACAACAGTTTGATATAGATAGAAGATTTGACATGACACTGACAATAGCAATCTGTGTCTATCGAACCTGTGGTCAAATGTGCCTAACCTTAAAGTGGTAGTAAACTCTGTACTACCACTTTTACCTACAGGTAAGCCTATAATAAGGCTTACCTGTAGGTAAAAAGAATATCTCCTAAACCTGTACAGTTTAGGAGATATTCCCCTCGCAATAAGCCACTGACTGCAGCGGCACATGCGCAGGGGGGTTTCTCGGCTAAAGGCACGGCAGCCGCCGGACCTTGCCGGAAAGAAGTCTCCCACGCGCATGCGCAGGAGTTATGACATCGCCGCTCCAGCCACTCACAGCGCTGGAGCGGCGATACCCGGAAGACACGCCAAGGCAAGATGACATCTCCCTCGGCGTGGACCAGGTAAGTTCCCCACGCCTCATTCCAAGGCATACTAGCTCATTATGCCTTTTGCCTTTCAGGTATGTCATTGAAGGCTTATGGTGTCTGTCGAAAGTTCTAAGAAGATTCGACAAGCAGCTAAACTGTACGACATCACAATCGTACATTTCCGGTCAAATGTTCGGCCTATAGGCTATAGAAGAATTTGAATGTTGGTTGACTAGTAATAATAATTTATAAATATAATTATTACTAGTGTCATACAACATTAGAATTCTTCTATAGCTTGGAACGGAACATTAGACCGGAAATGTACGATTGCGGCGTCAAATCTTTTAGTTGCTCTGTCGAATCTTCTTAGAACATTCGACAGACACCATAAGCTTTCAATGACAGATTCGACCTTAATTAATTCAGATTAATTCAGATTTTCGGACAAATGCATTTTTTAACTAAACAAAGTAAATAAAAACGAATTTCGGGAGTAGCTAAATGAATTTATTTTTTGAACAAAAACAAAATTCCGAAGATCTTTTAATCATCTACAGCAGTGGTCATCAACCCTGTCCTCAGGGCCCACTAACAGGCCAGGTTTGCAACATAACTGAAATACATCACAGGTGATATAATTTGCCACTCAGTGATTTCAGTATTCTAGTCTGCATCTCCCCAAGGTAATACATAAAACCTGGCCTGTTAGTGGGCCCTGAGGACAGGGTTGATGACCACTGATCTACAGTACTTGGATGTACAACAATATGATGGAATATAACAGCAAGTAGCTGGAATTACCACTATGTTCCAATTGTTTTATATGTAAATGTTTATGTTGTAAAACAAGTGTTGTTTTTTTTACTGTGATTCAATTTGCAAAAATAATTTTTATGTCATTTACCCCAGACTGGGGCATTTTATACTATGTTGATCAAAGTTGTATATCTGGGTTGCCTTTCATAATCCCATTATATAGAAGAATCCATTATTTCGATGCTAACTGGGATGATGGCAACCACACCCTTAGTCATATGATTTTTTTTAAACATTTTCTGAATGGTGACCTATGAAAGTGACCAACCTCCTATATTTAGAAGGAGACCCGTAAGCAAGTGGAGGTCACTGGAGTAGCGATATCTACTTGTGATCTCCAGCTTCCAGAGGCGTCAGCCTGAAATCCACATTACCAACCTGTAGACATCTACTTGTTCTCTGCCCACAAGGCTACCTTTCATGAGTACATAATCCACCTGGGTTCAGAAGCCCTCATATTCTATTTGCTTGCCTGGTATGAAACCACAGTGCAGGGACAATAGGGATGATTTTATGAAGGCAATTGTGATGTTCACTTTGTAAGGGAAGTTGCACTTTGCAAGAGTTTAGCAAACGTGGGGAAGTTTAACTTTGCAAAGAAAACCCAATTAAAAAAAAAATGCATTTTTGCTTGCACACGATTGGATGATGGAAGTCATCAGAGCTTTGTTTCATTCAATAAGCTCTGGAGAAAATTCCCTTGCGTAGTGCAATGTTCCTTGCAAAGCAAACAGCCTAATTCTCTCTAGTAAATCAGCATCGCTGCCTGTAGCGTTATCAAGAAGCAAGTGCACATACTACTCAATGAACAGTTTAAAGCGGGGGTTCCGCGGATATTCGTGTTGTTTTTTTAAATGCTTCAGTCGGTGTTACCTTGCTTAATCCGGTACTCGCGTGTCCTAATACTTGAGCCGCCCGCATAGTCAGTCTGCATTAAAAGATAGTTTATAAAAATTTGTGATGGACGTTTCCATCTTGCTTGTGGGCAGTCTGAAGCCCACAAGCAAATTCTTCCGGGATACGGTGAATGCTGATATCCCAGCATTCACCACTCTATCCCGTGCATGTGCAGTGTTGATGGCGAGTGGTGCCGTCAACACTACACAGTTGCCATCACAACGGCTGTCGTCCTGACAAGTTCACGCCCCCTTGTGACGACACACACTGCATCTTTTCTATCAGCTATAGCTCAGAACGTGCACTGAGCAGCTGATAGGAAAGGTTAGTGTCACGTGATCCATGAGATAACGTGGGATTACAGTACAGCGCGTCTCCTAGAAGGCTCAACACATCACTCCCAGGAGACATCGCGCAAGGCCGGGGAAAACGAAATACACGCCCACTCCCGCGGGGAATGGATCCCGGAAATAACACTAAATGCTGGCGTAGCAAGGTAAGCAATAAGATTGAAAAAAAAACAATGGATTATGCATAGATGATGGCTACTGGTGTGATTCAGACAAACTTGACATTTAGGGTGAACCTCCGCTTCAAGTGGCTAAACAAAAATACCTGTAGTTTTTTTTTTTTTGAGCTTCTGTAGTTGCCCTGTCAATGTGGATCTTATATCAGATATAGTTTTCATGTTAAGTGCATTATGCGTAGGATAATGATGTTTACATTATTACAATGTTTTTGATATGTGATATATTGTTAAATGGAATTGTTAAAAAATCTATAACAATTTTGATAATAAAAAAAAAAGTGCATTATGCTAAGTAATATCTAAATGGTCTATTTATAAAGCAGAACATGTGACTTTCACAAACATTCACTGGTTAAGAATCAGTCATTCCCATTTAAATTACATGGACCAGAATGGGTCTTTACCAGAGAATGTTTGGGAACATTAGTCACATTCCCTGCTTTATGAATACACCCCTAGGTGTAACAATTAGGTATTTATTGAAGAGATCTTAAACCCTCAATTTTCAAACACATTCAGCAGCTTAACCACTTACTGAGAATGTAACTTCTTTATGTTTTAATCCTAGCCTATGTTCCAGTTTAAGCTGGTGCCATGATTGCTACCACAGGTTTACTATTTCAGGGTGGCTCCATACTCCTGAAGCGTTCTATGGAGTCACCATTACATACAGAGACTTGAGATGTGTCTCCCTTCACTGTGTGCATTAATAAAAACATACAGCCCAAGGATGGTAAGGCATTCTTCCCTCCCCTCTGTTCTCCAAATCAAGACTGGTTGGAGACAGCACTGTCCATGGTTAACCCTTTCCTGTGAAAGACAGAAGTTTATGGAAGCAACACTCAAGCCTCGTACACACGACCGAGAATCTCGACGGGCGAAACACACCGTTTTGCTCGTCGAGTTCCTTGTTAGGCTGTCGAGGATCTCCGCGAGCCTAATTTCCCCATTCCCGTAGAGAAAAAAGAAGACATGCTCTCTTTTTGGCTCGACGAGATCCTCGACAGTTTCCTCGTCGAAAAGTGTACACACGACCGTTTTCCTCTGCAAAAAAAATTACCAGCAAGTTTCTTGCTGCTTTTTGCCGAGAAATTCGGTCGTGTGTACGAGGCCTGAGAGAGTGAAGCCTCGTACACATGATCCAACTTTATGGCCATAATTGTCTGATGGACGTGTTGTGTCGGATAATCCGACCGTGTGTATGCCCCATCAGACAATTGTTGGCTGAATTAACGACAACAAAAGTTGGCTGTTCATGCTCACCAATTGTTGGGCAATAACTCTGTTACGTCGGTTTATCCGATCGTGTACACAAGTCCGTCCAACTAAAATCCAAAGTACAAACACGCATTCTCGGAACCAATGCTAAACATCAGACAACAATAGCAGAAGTTGCCCAAAGAGTGGTGGTAAAGAGCTGAAAAACCATGTGGTTTGGTGAATGTTGGCTGAAAATGTTGTGCCATGTATATGCAGAACAAGTTCACAGCCAACGCTCTTCGGACCATAATCCACGGAAAAATTGGTTGGAAGTCTGATCGTGTGTACGAAGCCTAATGCCGCGTACACACGATCATTTTTCGGCATGAAAAAAAACAACGTTTTTAAAAACGTCATTTAAAATGATCGTGTGTGGGCATCACATCGTTTTTCGGCTTCTGAAAAACGACAAAAAAAAATTAATGCCGAAAAACAACCGTGTGTACGCGGCATAAGAGCCAGCAACATAGAAAGGTGTAAACTGCAAGTGTTGGGGTAAGAATTTTACAGAAGAATGTTTATCTTTCCTGTGATCAGTGTGCTAAACCAGGAGTCTCCAAACCTTCTAAACCAGGGGTCTCAAACTCAAATTACCTGAGGGCCACAAGACAAGTTTTCATATGCCATGGGGGGCCGCATGCAAACTTTCAAACTTCAAAAACAACAGTACTGGTGTCAGCGAACACATTATTAACCCCCAGCACTGGTGTCAGCGAGCGCATTATTACCACCAGCACTGGTGTAAGTCAGGGTTTGACAAATTTGCTTGGAATCTAGGAGCCAGCTAAAAAAGTTAGGAGCCAGAAAACGCACCCCGTCCCGACGAGCTTGCGCGCAGAAGCGAACACATACGTGAGCAGCGCCCGCATATGTAAACGGTGTTCAAACCACACATGTGAGGTATCGCCGCGATTGGTAGAGTGAAAGCAATAATTCTAGCTCCTCTGTAACTTAAAACATGCAACATGTAGATTTTTTTAAACGTCGCCTATGAAGATTTTAAAGGGTAAAAAAGTTTGTCGGCATTCCACAAGCGGACACAATTTTGAAGCGTGACATGTTGGGTATGAATTTACTCGGCGTAACATTATCTTTCATAATATTAAAAAAAATGGGGATAACTTTACTGTTGTCTTATTTTTTAATTAAAAAAAGTGTAATTTTTTCCCAAAAAAGTGCGCTTGTAAGACCGCTGCGCAAATACGGCGTAACAGAAAGTATTGCAATGATCGCTATTTTATTCTCTAGGGTGTTAGGATAAAAAATATATATAATGTTTGGGGGTTCTAATTAGAGGGAAGAATATGGCAGTGAAAATAGTGTAAAATTACATTAGAATTGCTGTTTAACTTGTAATGCTTAACTTGTAATACCAACGGCCACCACCAGATGGCGCCAGCTCACATCTGGTGGTAATAACTTGTAATACCAACGGCTCACCCAGATGGCACCAGCTCAAAAAAAAAAAAAAAATTTTTTTTTTTTGCTCCCCTCACTTTCACCCTGCCTGAGGGCCATTTATAACTGGTCCGCGGGCCGCAAATGGCCCGCGGGCCGGTACTTTGAGACCACTGTTCTAAACAATAGGCCAGTTTATAGTTCTTTAGATAAAGGCTAAAGTAATACAGGCGTTATATTCAACTGGGTTACCAAGGTGTGGTCTAGGACCAAGCTCAGGTAACCGATAAAATTGTCAGTTTTTTTAATATATCAAGCTTGCTTGGTATCCCTGGATATATTAAAGAGGTAGCTGAAGGCTCAATTCGCAAAGAACATCAGACTAGGTATCTTTATTTTCATTCATTCATTTCATTCATTTATGTGAGTTATTTTCAGTTGAGTCCAATAAAATTTGAACATTACAGTCACAGGCTTAAAGCAGATCTTGAAGCTTTGTGAATTGAACCAAATGTGTTTTAAAAGTAGAGCTATACTGTATATTCTTACAAAGCACTCTGGTTTTGGGCCCCCCAACCCATGGTACACTTGAAGATAAAACATTGTATGTGGAGGTAACCAAAGATGCCTGTTTTCTTGGGCTAATGGGGACATTGTAAATTAACATTTATTTCTTGACAATGGCTTTTTGCTACACCAGTCTCCTTCTGTGACTCCCACCCCAGGGTTTGCCTCTGGATCAGTTCGCTGTGTAATATGTAAATAAAACCAACTAAAAAAATAAACCCTCTACAAAGGCATAAAATGGGTAAACATAAAATGGATGCACACTATAAAAATGTCTTTATATTTTTTTCTTTAAATTTGCCAAAACCATATAATATGATGTCAAACCTAAACACTTTCAATTTGAATGCAATTAGGCAGGCTCTTGCACCAAATAGTTGAAGGTAAATCTAAAGGAAATCAAACACAAAAGTTGTATTGTATGTATCCAGCTATAGACTGTGGTAATACTGTAAACTAATAACTGAGGGAGGGCTACCCCTCTGTGTTATTTTTTTAACCAGTTGCCGACCAGCCGCTATTGTTATACGGTGAAAGGTTGGCTCCCTTGCGCAAATCCCCATAGCTGTACGGCAGGCGCTTTAAGGGGTGTAGGGGCAGCCAGAGGCAATTGGCTATATACACAGCTGTTTTACCTGCCGAAGGATTTATATTTCTGTCCATCTAGTCTTGAGATTTACACAGCTCTGCCACACAGCACAACCGTGTCTTCGAGGGCAAGACACCTATTTTTTTTTTCTCTGCTGCAGTTAGATCTTCTTGCCACCCCCTTCATTTATGGCTGTATTAATGAATACAGAGATGCATCCAATGTATATTTTATGACAGAACAACGTAACATACATTTAAATATGTTATACAAAAGTTAAACTGGGTTATGGTCAACGAGAAATTGACTTGCATTTTAAATATCTAACTACATTTGGAAATACATGGCAACCTTGGTTAGATTACTCTTCTTTACACGCTAACAATTCATGAAATTACCCTTTAAATGTCCTTATCTTACCCAGATTCTTCTTTTGTAGTTTTTTTTTCTTCTATATATTTCTTAACATCTTTAAAAACATGTTTTTATTTGTTTAGTGATTCATTACAATAATACTTATTATAACATTAGTACAGTATTAAGTGTTAAATATTAATTACATATCTTAAAGGGGTTGTAAAGGTTTGTTTTTTATTTTTTAAATAGGTTCCTTTAACCACTTCATTACTGGGCACTTAAACCCCCTTCGTGCCCAGACCAATTTTCAGCTTTCAGCGCTGACGCATTTTGAATGACAATTGCGCGGTCATACAACACTGTACCCAAATTATATTTTTATAATTTTTTTCCCACAAATAGAGCTTTCTTTTGGTGGTATTTGATAATCTCTGCAATTTTAATTTTTTGACCTATATAAAAAAAAAGACAGAAATTTTTTTAAAAAACACAATATTTTTTACTTTTTGTTATAATAATATCCCAATTTTTTTTTATATATATATATTTTTTCTCAGTTTAGGCCGATACGTATTCCTCTACATATTTTTGTTAAAAAAAATCGCAATAAGCGTATATAGATTTGTTTGCGCAAAAATTATAGCGCCTACAAAATAGGGGATAGATTTATGATTTATTTTTTACTAGTAATGGCGGCGGTCTGCGATTTTTTTTTGTCAGGCCTGCGATATTGCGACGGACATATCGGACACTTTTGAATTTTTTTTGGGACCATTCACATTTATACAGCGAACAGTGCTATAAAAATGCACTAATTACTGTATAAATGTGACTGGCAGTGAAGGGGTTAAATGTATTCCATGGGTGTGTTCTAACTATGTGGGGGGAGGGGACTGACTGGGGGAGGTGACCGATGCTGTGTCCCTATGTACAAGGGACACAGATCGGTCTCCTATCTCTCTGACAGGACGTGGAGCTCTGTGTTTACACACACAGATCCACGTCCCTGCTGTCACCGCCGATCGCGGGTACCTGGCGGACATCACGGCCACCAGGCACACGCATTGGCTTCTCAGCGATGCGCCGGGCACAGTGTTTTCCCGCTGCGCGCCCCCAGCGGCGCGCGCGGGTAATGCACATAAAGGGACGTCCACCCAGCACTTGAGAGCCACGCTGTGGACGTCTTTCATCTATAGTGCGGCTCTCAAGTGGTTAAGCTAGTGCATTGTTGGTTCACTTACCTTTTCCTTCTATTTCCCTGCTAAATGTTTTTTTTTCTTTATTTTCTTTGTCTGAATTTCTTACTTCCTGTTCCTCCTCAGTAAGACTAGAACAGCTTGGATGATGGGGGCAAGCTTACTGAGGAGAAACAGGAAGTGAGAAATTCAGACAAAGAAACACAATTTTAGAAGGGAAATCGAAGGAAAAGGTAAGTGAACCAATAATGCACTAGCTTAACCACTTAAGCCCCGGACCATTTTGCTGGTCAAAGACCAGGCCACTTTTTGCGAATTGGCACTGCATCAAATTGCAGTGCCGACAAGGCTTCCAAACCAAATTGACGTCCTTTTTTCCCCCACAAATTGAGCTTTCTTTCGGTGGTATTCGATCACCTGTGCGGGTTTTTATTTTTTGCGCTATAAGCAAAAATAGAGCGACAATTAAAAAAAAAATGCAATATTTTGAAATTGTTGCTACAATAAATATCCCCAAAAAATATATAAAAAAATGTTTTTCCTCAGTTTAGGCCGATATGTATTCTTCTACATATTTTTGGTAAAAAAAATCGGAATAAGCATTTATTACGCAAAAGTTATAGCGTCTACAAAATAGGGGGTAAGTTTTATGCCATTTTTATTAATATTTTTTTTTTACTAGTAATGACGGCGATCAGCGATTTTTATCGTGACTGCAACATTATGGCGGACACATCGGACACTTTTGACACATTTTTGGGACCATTGTCATTTTTACAGTGATCAGTGCTATAAAAATGCACTGATTGCTGTGAAAATTACACTGGCAGTGAAGGGTTTAACCACTAGGTGGTGCTGTAGGGGGCAAGTGTGCCTAGGGATGTGTTCTTACTGTAGGGGGGATGGGCTGTGTGTGACACGACAGTGATCACAGCTTCCGATTACAGGAAGCTGTGTACACTGTCCTGTCACTAGGAAGACTGGGGAAATGCTTGTTTACATCAGCATCTCCCCATTCTTCCTCACCATGACACGACCAGGACCCGCGGTTGGAGTCACAGAGCTCACGGCGGGCGCGCGTGTCCACAATTCCGCTTCTTAAAGGGGACGTATATATACGTCCTTGTGCCTGCCCGTGCCATTCTGCCGACGTATATCTGCGTGCGACGGTCGGTTAAAGGAACCTATTTAGAAAATAAAAAAACAAACCTTTACAACCCTTTAATTACTTATTTGTATCTTATTTGTTTGATATATCCCTACTTTCTTTTTATTAGGGATATTCTTATCTGCCTGGAGTTCAGCTTTAAATGAGGAATATTCAGTCTTGTAAATTGACTTTTAGAAATGTTTTAAAAATTAGTTTTCTCTTATATATATATATAGGGCTGCAACTAACGATTATTTTCATAATCGATTAGTTGGCCGATTATTGTTTCGATTAATCGGACAATAGCCTTAAAAAAAAATGCATTTTTAGAAAAAAATTGGGCCAATTTGTTGTTGGGCAGATTACAAAACACAAATTGCCGCAAAAACACATTACATGCTTTTCTGCAGCTTCTCCATTGAAGTATATTGAACCAAAAAAAAACAAAATGGCACCGTTTTGCGTTAAAAACTCCTTGCCCTTTCCAAATACGCAGCAGCTGAAAAAAAATCATGGATGTGAACGTGTCCCATAGGAAAACATGTAAATGAGCTGTAGTGTGTTTCTGCAAAAAGCACCAAAAAACAGAGGTGTGAACCCTGAGATGTTTAGTAACATATTGGGGTTAACAAAAACAAAAATAAGTACAAAAAGAGCAAATAACCGCTACTGTAAGGGGTTAATTTTTTTACTGTGGGACAGTGAAAGTAATATTTACAGTAGCGATTTGCTTTTTTGTACTATAAAGGGCTAATTTTAGTTTTTTTAACCCCATTATGTTACTGGCCGATTAATCGATTATTAAAATTGTAATCGATTAATTTCACAATCGATGAGTTGCCGATTAATCGATTAGTTGTTTCGGCCCTATATATATAAATTCTAAAAGAAACCTAATTTTTATATATATATATATATATATATATATATATATATATATATATATATATATATATATATATATATACATAAAATAATATAAGAAGTTTAGAATTTCACATAACTTTAAAGTTTTAATTTGTAAAATATTACATTACTTATTTCTTCCACCCAATTATTGATTGCAACTGTCTGTACATTTATACATTCCTAAATAGTATCAAATTTTTTTGTTCATAGCATCATAAGAGTGCTCTTCTTTAATGTATAAGATGCTATCCTGGTTTCACCCGGCCTCTTTCCTATCCTTCCAGCTGTTGTGCTTCTCTTGTTTCAGAATGGTGTAAGTCATCAATATCTCAAAACTCTACTGCAGCTGATATGCTTTTAAATTTAGTTCCAGAGAAAAAAAAGACTTCATAGAAACCACACAGCTGCTGCAAACTTTATATTTGTAGCAATTCACATCCAGCACATTGAGATTCTAAGACAAATAAGACCCATTGTGTTGAATAAGCAGAACCAAAGACTATGACAAATAGAGTGACTCATTAATTACTAATATTTACTTCCACCAGGCTTCCTATATAGCAATGCATTTTTTATTCATTTCGTGGCATTGTTGTGGGAAATGCTATGGCAGCAGTTGTGAGCAGACAGTACAAAATCTATGTAAAAGTCTACGCTAAATTATATTTTTAATTTTATTTTAATTTTAGATTTGATTTAGCATCAATGCAGTGTGCAATATCCACACATTTGTTCTGCTTTGTTAAACTTGAACTTTTCACTGCAGAATACCAAGAAATCAAAACATCCAAATCCACAAATTCGTTCTGCTTTGCTAAACAAGAACTTTTCACTGCAGAATATCAAGAAAACAAAACAAAGCTTATTTATAAAGTAGTGAATGTGACTTTCATCAAACATTCGGTCCATTCGTATGTGCAGTACATCATTGCTTGGTTTCTGCAACTACTCTATGGGGTTTATTTACAAAATGCAAATTGACTATGCACTTTGCAAGTGCAGTTTCTCCAGATCTCAGTAAATGAGGTACTGTAAAGCTTCACTTTGCAAAGACTAGTCAATCACATGTAAGGAACATTAAAAAAAAATAGCATTTTTATTTGCACATGAATGGATGATTGAAGTGAGCAGATCTCTTCATCATTTACAAAGCTCTGGAGCAATTGCACTTGCAGAGTGCAACTGCGCTTTTCAAAGTAAACAATCTGTTCGCCTTTAGTAAATCAACCCCTATGTGTGATGTGTTATAGTGACATTTGTTGTGAATGGCAGCCCAATGAACTGTACAGTAGAGCACAACACACACTGCACTACAGTGTACTATAATGCATAAAGCATGCACTGTGATGCACTGCATTGCCAAAAAAGGATTGTGTACGTTTTTTCTTCCACACTCGCAGCCCTTTCACAATAAATGGGTTGCCTTCACACAACTCATGCCAAAGCACACTCTAAAGTCTCGTACACATGACCGGTTTTCCCGGCAGGAAAACTGCCAGGAGAGCTTTTGGCCAGGAAAACCAGACGTGTGTATGCTTCCTCGCAGTTTTCCTATCAGGAAAACAGCCGGAAATCCCGTTGGGAAAATAGAGAACCTGTTCTCTATTTTCCCGTTTATTTTTTCTGCCAGATATAGTATTTACCTATGTGAAAGACTGTGAGGCAGTGTTTATTATAATTATTATTATACATGATTTATAAAGCACAGTTTGCGCAGCACTTTACAATATGAGGGCAATTCAATACAGGAGAAATTAGAGGGCCCTGCTCATAAGAGCTTACAATCTGGAAGGGAGGGTCAAGTAATACAAAAGGTAATAACTGTGGGGAATGAGCTGAAGGAGAAAAATAAAAGAACAGTTGTTAGGTATGGGCAGGATAGGCTTCTCTGAAGAGAAACGTTTTCAGGGATCGCCTAAAAGTGGATAGAGTTGGAGATAGTCAGACAGATTGGGGTAGGAATTACAAAGGATGAGAGAGGCTCAGGAGAAGTCCTGGAGGCGAGCATGTGAGGAGATGATAAGGGAACTGGAGAGCAGGACGTCTTGGGAACAGCGAAGAGGACGGTTTGGCTGGTATTTTGAGACTAGGTTAGTGATGTAGTTGGGGGCTGAGTTGTGGATTGGCTTTATAAATTATTGTTAGTATTTTGAATTTAATTAGTTGGGTAAGTGATAGCCAATGGAGGGATTGGCAGAGAGTAGTAGCAGACTTTGAGTGGTTTGCAAGGTGGATGAGCCTGGCAGAAGCATTCATAATAGACTGAAGGGGAAATCTTATTTAAAGGTAAGCCAATGAGGAGGGAGTTGCAGTAGTTGAGGCGAGAGATGACCAGGGAGTAGGAGGTTTGTGGTGTCATTGGTTAGGAAGGGGTGTATTTTGGAGATGTTGCGGAGGTTGAGATTTGGAAAGTGATTATATTTGGGGTCGAAAAGAGGGTTCAGAGTCCAGGATTACACCCAGCACCCTGGTATGAAGGGATAGATTGATGGTTGTGCCATTGATCTTGACAGAGAAGTCAGGGCAAAGGGCACGTGGGGAAGGAAATATTATGAGCTCAGTTTTGGACAGGTTAGTTATGTGTGAGGAGACCGATGTTGTGAGCTGAGGGGTAGAGAGATTGATTTGGGTGTCGTCAATGTAGAAATAATATTAAAAACCATGGGAGGCTATCAGCTGCCCCAGGGAGGAGGTGTAAATCGAGAATAGGATAGGCCTAAGGACAGAACCTTGGGGAACCCTGACAGTGAAAGCAAGAGGAGAGGAGAAAGTAGAATTGTAAGTGACACTGAAGGTTAAGTGGGGGATAGGTAGGATGAGAGTAAATGAAGAGCACAGTCACAGAGACCAAAGGAGTGGAGTTTTTTGAGGAGTAGAGGGTGGTCAATCATATCAAAGGCAGCCGAAATGTCCAGAAGTAGGAGTAGAGAGTAGTGTCCATTGTTTTTGCTGTAGTGTGTTACCAAAACACATAAACACTTTAAGTGCATAGAGTTCTGGCTCAGAGTATACTTTTGAAGTGGATCAAAAGCAATCTAATACCATTCTTCAGGTATACTTCATCAATGTAGCCCCCCTCAGATCGAGTAGTAGACAGCTGTAAAAGAGCACACAGGAGGGCAAAAATGCCCAATGCATTACCAAAGGTTTACTGTATAAAAAAAAATACAGCCAATTGGAGGTTTAACAAAAATATATGTATACACTTGTTAAGACACTAAATTTAAATCCAGTGCGGGAATAAAATGGCCAAACACACCATAATGCTGCGCTGGCAAGCTGACACGCTTCAGGGATGCACCCTCTTCTTTAGAGCAATCGACTAGGCCTGTGCACTCCCTGTGTACTCTTTTAATTGCATGTGTTACCACACCACAATGGATCGCTTAAGAATGATGGGCCCTCATTGGTGATACATCAATCACTGTTATTGAAAACACATGCACTAGAGAGATCCGCCTCCAGTGAATGTTTTGTGAATGTCAGATTCACTGCTGTGTAAATATGCCCTAAAGGACTGTTTTAATAGAATGTAGTTCAGAAAAGCTCTGTTCACTTCAGTTGTGTGTAAATCCTATTTTTCCTGCACAGGATTGGGTACTTGAAGTGAACACAGCTTTAGCCTAAATTACATTGGTCCGAATTGGCATGGGATTTGACATGTCAAATCGCTTGCCAAATCAGCGGCTATTGCCGGCAATGGCACCATTCAAATCGGTGTGGCGCAGATTTTCCGATTCCCATAGTAGTTCCTGTACTACTTTTGGTGACTTTGGGGGGCAATTTTTATAGACATCTGTGCATGAATCCACACAGATATCTGTCAAATCGCCCCCGAAGTCGGACTGCATTGCCGGAATGAAATTGTGCGATCTAACCCGCAGCAATGTTAACCTATTCTTAAGAGAACTTTCTACTCTTAAGAAATTTAGAAACTTTAGAAATTCAACCTGCATTATAACCATTAATCTGTCAACCAATTTAGCATTTTCCTTGGCTGTCATGGAAGAAGGATCAAGATAAATTTATCAAGTATCACATCTGTGGAATCACACAAATCCTCAAAAACATGCAGGGCCATGCAACTCATTTAGCACAGTCACTCTGGTTACTAGGATAACTAAGTAAAAAAATGAACGAAAAGGCCAAAAAAATTAATTAAACTGATTCAGCAAATACATCTAGTTTTTGAGTTTGGATATGTTTTCAGTGTGCCAGTATAATTGTCAGATGAGGCCTCGTACACACAACCATTTCCTTGACAGAATCCATCAAGAAACTTTGTGGCAGAGCTTTTTTGCAGAGGAAAACGGTCGTGTGTATGTTTTTCATCGAGAAAACTGTCGTGGAACTCGATGAGAAAAAAAGAGAACAAGTTCTCTTTTTCCTCGTCGGGAGTCTCAATTTCCTTGTCGTTTTCCTCGTCGGGCTGGTTTTTGACGAGAAACACGTTCGTGTGTATGCTTAGAAACCCGCACATGCTCAGAAGGGTGGCGCCAGTGGAATCAAACTTCTCCTTTATAGTGCCGTTGTACATGTTGTACGTCACCGCGTTTGAGAATGACGAGATTTTGTCTTGACTGTGTGAGAATATACTGAAACATATAAGTTGTATCACATAAACTAAATAAGGAAATAAAGGAAACAATAATTTAATCCAAGATTAAATATATATGGTTTTATAACAAACTTCTATGAAACAAAATTACATATTCATAGTGTATAGATGGAGTATGATTAAAGGCATCTCACCAGCTGAATATATGTAGATATGCACCAAAGGTAAGTATTGGCAGCACAAAGAGGGCAATTGGTCCATACAATTGCATCCAAACACAACTTTAGGCAATATAGGCAAGCCACAGGAAGGGCACACAAAACAGCCCTAAAAAAATCTGAAAAAATACATATAATGAAATATAGTTTAAAAAACTGCCTAGTTATTGTCCTCACCTATAAGCAATGGGGTAAGGGTATTATAGAATATATAGATATGCCTGTAAAATGGGTGAATAGTGAAAAAAGGAGTCCCAGAGAGTGTGCTGATGAGGGTCACCTAAATCTCCAGCAGGGCTGGTAACACACCATGATATGCAAAAGAAAGAAAAAGAAGCAAAAACAAACTATTTAATGGGAAAAAGAAATGTCAGCACAAGAAGACTAACCATATATTTTAAAGGCATGTTAGACTGGGCAGAGATTGAGTACCTACCAGTGAGCAATAGCTCCATATACTTGAATGGATCGATTGCATGCTTTGGCAAGATGACCACCAGGGAATGCACCTTACTTACTCTTCCCGTCTTGCTGGTGTGTAGCGTCACAACAGTATACGGATGTAAATGGGTGCCAATCCCACATGTGCGGCCCCACCTTGACCACCCACATTGCAGCCCAAGGTCCCAGCACCACCTGTTCCCACACACAAACCCTGGCAATAGCTGGAAGTGAGATGGAGGCAAGGCAGCTATGGGACCAATCACACCACTCAGCGGAACAACACACAGGAACACAGTTGAAAACACCTTATGTCCTGTAGCCGGCTCAGCAAGTAGATGCAAACTAAAGGGGCACTCCTTGGGGATGGGATGCTAATAAGGGACTGTCAGGAATGGAGCTGAAGATAGTTTAGCATGGGGAGAAAAAGAGCCAGAACACAGGGCAAGGAGATCAGAGGCACAGGGTGCCCTGGGCATTCATGCAGCCCGTCAGACAACCAGAGGTCTCAAGTGATGCAGAAAAAAAGAGGGACCAATGGTGTAAAAAAAAAGGATGTTCTTTGCATATTCTAAGGCCTCGTAAACACGACCGTTTTCCTCAATAGAATCCATCAATAAACTTGGTGGGAGAGCTTTTTTGCTGAGGAAACCGGTCTTGTGTACGTTTTTCATCGAGGAAACTGTCGAGGAACTCGACAAGGAAAACAAGTTCTCTTTTTCCTCAACGGGAGTCTCAATTTCCTCGTTGTGTTCCTCGTCAGGCTGGTTTTAGCCGAGAAACACGATCGTGTGTATGCTAAAAAACCCACGCATGCTCAGAATAAAGTATGAGACGGGAGCGCACCTTTGGTAAAAGTAGCGTTTGTAATGGAGATAACACATTTTTCACGCTCTAACAGACTGAAACGTGCAAATTGTCTCTTACCAAACTTTTACTTAAACTTCTGAGCGGTGTTCCCGAGTCAGACTCTGGCTTGCCTCGCAGCATCCATAGGCACAGGAGCGGAGAACGGCGCCAAATTCAAAAAGGTAAACAAACACAATACATACAGTATACTGTAATCTTATAGATTACAGTACTGTATGTAAAAAAATACACACACCCCTTGTCCCTAGTGGTCTGCCCAGTGCCCTACATGTACTTTTATATGATAAAAATGGTTCTTTCTGCCTGCAAACTGTAGATTGTCCATAGCAACCAAAAGTGTCCATTTATGTCAAAAATGGTTTTAGAGCAGCTAGAAAACAGCAATAATAAATTATAATCACTTGCAGAATTGTGCGATAGCGATTTGTGGGGAAATTCGTCATAAAAAAAAAGTAATGACAGCGACAATTCTGCAACTGAGCAAATTTCAGTGATTTTGAGTTGATTACATTATTGAATCATTTTTATTTTAATTATATTATTATTTGTTATAATTATTTATAATTATTTATTATATAAATATATATATTTATTATATTATAATTTATAATTTTGTTTTTAAAAAAAATTCATACCCGGGATGCCTACTAGACTCTTGTTTGGTCAGATTTAAGTGAGTTATGCCTAAGAATTAAAGGCCTACAGTATAAAAGGCCAAATTTCCTTGCAAATAATGGTACCTTTTTTCTGAAATAATCATACCACCAGGGAGGTTAACACGCAGTAACATGAGATTAGCAAAAGCAGCCCCAAGGGTTGTGTCAGTAGAATCAAACTTCCCCAGCCATTGTATGTGTTGTACGTCACCGCATTTGAGAATGAGGAGATTTTTGTCTTGACCGTGTGTACGCAAAGCAAGCTTGACGAGTTCCTCGACAAGCCTAACAAGGAACTCATCGAGGAAAACGATGTGTCTTTTCTGACGAGTTCCTTGGTCGTGTGTACGAGGCCTGATATGCTTGTCTCCTCTGCTGATCCATGATGTATGTTACAATGTAGAACCTGTCAGAATGTTCTTGGTTGCTGAACCTCTCGTATGTTTCTCATTGCTTATTTTGTAGGAGGCTTCTGACATAGATGGTCAATGAATAATGCCTACTTTACTTTCTTGTGATACAAATGCATTGGAGAACATACAATTATAGCTGGATGTGTGCATCAATGACACAACTATTTATCAATGACACAACCATTTATAGTCCAGTGACTCTTCTTACCACTGCCAGTATAAGAAAGCAAAGTGACCATTAATTTGGCCAGAGGGTAGGAGGAAAACTCCTAAGAGAAAAGGGAAACTGATTACCAGTTAACATGACAGGCCATATTAGGACATGAAAACTGGCAAACGTACTTACAGAGTATAACGCACTGAACCAGCTGAGTCAATTATTTATCTAGTTTTAAGAAAAAAGATATTATAGTGCATTTTCCTTTTTCTAAATTGATTATGATGTTATCATAATTTTTTATAAAGCAAGTATGTTTCCTGAAAGCTTTTTTTATATGAAACATCCTTCGCCTGTTAAATTAGTAAATGTCTTTTTTTTTTTTTCTTTTCCAAGAACTCTAGTACTACATTAGCTGCCTGTATCACTAAGCATCCATTATCTGCCTCAGTAGACTTTGTTTTTATTGATCGCCTTCAATGGTGTTTTTTGGAAAAATAATTATTGAAATATAATCAGCAATTTGTAATCCTTCCTTAAAAAAAATGCAACAAATGCAATACAATTAAGGCTTTATATGGCACCCAGTTGAAGTTTAAAGCACCTCTATCTCTTCTATTGAGTATTCTGTAAAATGAAAAAAAAAAAAATGGCACGATATACAGTATGAATGATCTATAAAGTTTAGAGATAAAGAAAAGTAAAGGTGCTGTCTATAAAATCTGAAAAGAATCTTGCTCATATTGTTTTAACATGTAAAAAAAACTTGAAGCAGTACTCTGAGATGGCCCAACGTGGAACATGTTCCCTTCCCCACCAGCATGTGCTAAATATGATGCTCATTTTGTCTAGACAGGATTTAATACAGGGGATTACTTACCTTAACCCACAACCCCACAACAGCCGGCACTTCGATCATCTTCTCTCCAGCACCAGAATGTAGGCAGACCCTGTACATCATTATGCAAGATTAGCAGTGGCCTATTGCTCCTGTATTACATGTGATGATGTCAATAGGGACAGTGTTACTATGGGGTTAATTTACTAAAACTGGAGAGTGCAAAATCTGGTACAGCTCTGCATAGAAACCGAACAGCTTTCACTTTTTTTTTTTTTTTGGCAAAGCTTAATTAAACAAGCTAAAGTTAGAAGCTGATTTACTACCATGATTTTCACCTGATTTTGCACTCTCCAGTTTTAGTAGATCAACCCCTACCAGTCAAAGATTAGCAAAAGGAGAGGCTTTAGGGGACTGGTGGTCACAGCTGGAATCAGTGATGAGAAAGGCTGCAATGCCATTGATTAACCTCCTGGGCGGTGTTCCCGAGTCTGACTCGGGGTGAGATTTTTGGGCTAGGATCGGTAACCCCGAGTCAGACTCGGGCTCGCCTCGCTGGATGTACAGGGAGTTTTACTTACCTTGTCCCTGGATCCAGCGATGCCACCGCGCTGTGTGAGCGAGCAGGTCCTCGCTCGATTCACACAGTGCCTCCGTGTGACGCCGATCTCCGTTCCCTGCGACGTTACGACGCACGGGGACGGAGAACGGCGCCAAATTCAAAAAAGTAAACAAACACTATACATACAGTATACTGTAATCTTATAGATTACAGTACTGTATGTAAAAAAAACACACCCCCCTTGTCCCTAGTGGTCTGTCCTGTGTCATGCATGTCATTTTATATAATAAAAACGTTTCTTTCTCCCTGCAAACTGTAGATTGTCCATAGCAACCAAAAGTGTCCCTTTATGTCAAAAATAGTTTTAGATCAGCTAAAAAACAGCGATAATAAATTATAATCACTTGCAGAATTGTGCGATAGCGATTTGTGGGGAAATTCGTCATAAAAAAAAAAAAAAATGACAGCAACAATTCTGCAACTGAGCAAATTTCAGTGATTTTGATTTGATTACATTATTGAATAATTTTTATTATAATTATATTATTATTTGTTATAATTATTTATAATTATTTATTATATTATAATTTATAATTTTGTTTTTAAAAAAATGTCATACCCGGGATGCCTATTAGAAGCTTGTTTGGTCAGATTTAAGTGAGTTATTTCTAAAAATGACAGACCTACAATATAAAACGCCAAATTTCCTTGCAAATAATGGTACCGCTTTCAGCATGTTTTTTCTGAAAGAATCATACCGCCAGGGAGGTTAAAGCGGAGGTCCACCCTAAAAAAAAATAGCCAAAAAGGCTACAAAAAATTTGAAAAAAAAAAAAGTTATACTTAACAGAAGTGGCTGTTACTAGGCAGATCATCCTAATCTGCCATGTCCTTGTACGCGGTGGTCTTCTTTCTTCTCCTCCTTGCGCTGCCTCCTGGGAAATGGGGAGCAGTGTCTTCCGGGACCTTGTGTGTGTCCCAGGAGACATCCGCCCATTCACATAGCACCGCGCGGCTCACGCATGCGCAGTAGGGAATCGGGCAGTGAAGCCGCTACGCTTCACTTCCTGATTCCCTCACCGAGGATGGCGGTGAGGCAGCTGAGACCCAAGCGATTGCTCGGCTTTAGCTACCGACATCGCAGGCACCCTGGACAGGTAAGTGTCCTTATTGATGGTGTCTTATCCACCATCAACAGCCTGTATGATCCACTCGGGTTTGCAGCACCGGTGACCGTCCAAGGTAAGATTCTGCTTAGAGAGCTTACTGCAGACACACGTGATTGGGATTCTCCACTACCTTCTGAGAAAGAGACATTATGGGTAACATGGAGAGGTTCTTTAAAGACTTTATCCAACCTACACATACATAGACCATACACCCACTTTCCTCTTGAAAGGGTTCAGTCTAGAAAGTTATGTGTATTCTGCAATGCTTCAGTCAAGGCAATAGGAGCAGTAACCTACCTCAATTCAGTAGACATCGAGGGCCAAATTCATATTGGGTTCGTTATGGGCAAGGCCAAGCTATCCTGAAACCACCATTCCAATATTGGAACTGTGTGCTGCTGTACTAGCAGTAGAAATAGCAGAATTTATTACATCTGAGATGGATATAGAACTCGAGGATACAGAGTTTTACACAGACAGCAAGGTAGTGTTGGGCTACATTTACAACAAAAGTAGGAGCTTCTATGTCTATGTACACAACAGAGTTCTAAGAATCAGTAAGAATCAGGAAGTCTACACAGCCCACCCAGTGGCGTTATGTCTCAACTGATCATAACCCAGCAGATCATGCCACAAGGTCTGTGCCAGCATCCCGTCTCAAAGACACTACATGGCTCACAGGACCACCCTTCCTGTACAAGTTAGTGCCTACCACTCCAGAAAAAGAGACATATGTACTATTAGAACCTGAATCTGACTCAGACATCCGTCCTCAGGTTTCCACACTACATACAACAATTTCTAACCAACTGTTGGGATCCAAGCGCTTTCATAAGTTCTCCACTTGGAAGTCCTTACAAAGAGCTACAGCTTTCCTGGTTCAGAATGCCAGACCATTGACATCTATATCCAATGATCCTGAAGCCAGGCCAGTCTGAGGGGTGGTCACTTATATAAGGGGGATTGAATACAATCATTTAAGTGGGGAAGGGATATAAAGGTTCCCCCCATATATCTTGAAAAAAGAAATGGCAGTTTCCAAAAAGTGCCTTTTATTGCAGATGATCAAAATACACCAGGGACACCAGGTGTTAGTCACGTAGATGCGTTTCACACATCTGATCTGTGCTTAATCATTACCAATTTGGTATTTTGACCATCTGCAATAAAAGGCACTTTTTGGAAACTTTGGATGTGCAGCCATTTCTTATTTTTTTCAAGTTTTTACGGAGGCGGGCCGGGGCTAGCACTCCTAACTGGTTCCAATCAAGGTATTGCATACACCTGGAGAAGCGGATTCCTTTCCTTTTGATTCCCCCTTATATCTGGAGCCCCCACCTTAGTGCATTCACTCTGCAGAAGGTGATCTCTGGTCACCGGAGTTCCCCACCACATCAGTGTTCCAGACATTCCCCTTTACATCAGTCTGCAGGATTCCCCCTTACAATGCAAGGGAGAACTCTGAGGACGCTGATGTGAATGGGAACTCTGATGTAAAGGGCAATGCTGCAGACCCGGATGTAAGTGGGAACTCTGATGTAAAGGGGAGCACAGTGGACTCTGATATATATAGACTCTTATATATGGTCACCCTTTATATCAGAGTTACCTGCAGATTCTGCTGTAAGGAGGAACTCTGTGCTGGCTGGGTTATATTAAAGGAGTTGCAAATTTAAAAAAAATCACCTTAATGCAATCTATTCATTAAGGTAAAAAAACATCTGGTGTTGCCGGCCCCCCCTGAGCCCCCGTTTTACTTACCTGACCCGTCTAAAGTCCCGCGCGGTCCCGAGACCCTCTTCGCCGCTGCTGATTGGCTAGAGCGGATGGATTGAGAGCTGGCGCCGCTGTCAATCACATCCAGTGACGCGGCGTGCCGAGGGGCGGGGCCAAGTGATACAGTGAGCGGCTATGGCCGCTCACTGTATCATGGGAGCGCGCCCGCAATTACTGACCACCATGCGTGCTCTCGCATGACTGTGGTGAGTAATTGCGGGGAGGACCAGAGACAGCCGCCGAGGGACCCCAGAAGACGTAGATCGGGGCCACTCTGTTCAAAACGAACTGCACAGTGGAGGTAAGTATGAGGCCTCATACACACGACCGAGCAACTCGTTGTAAATGAAACATCGTTTATCTTGACGAGTTCCTTGTCAGGCTTGTCGAGAAACTTGACAAGCTTTCTTTGCGTACACACTGTCAAGACCAAATCTCGTCCTTCTCAAGCGCGGTGACGTTCAACACGTACGACGGCACTATAAAGGGGAAGTTCGATTCCACTGGCACAACCCTTGGGGCTGCTTTTGCTAATCTCATGTTACTGCGTGTTAAGTAAAACTTTGGTAAGAGACGATTCGTGCTTTTCAGTCTGTTAAAGCGTGACAAATGTGCTATCTCCATTATGAACGCTACTTATACCGAAGGTGCGCTCCCGTCTCATACTTTATTCTGAGCATGTGCGGGTTTCTAAGCATACACACAAACGTGTTTCTCGTCGTAAACCAGCCCAATGAGGAACACGACGAGGAAATTGAGACTCCCGATGAGGAAAAAGAGAACTTGTTCTCTTTTTTTCTCGTCGAGTTACACCTCAGTTTTTTCGACGAAAAACATACACACGACTGTTTCCCTTGGCAAAAAAGCTCTGCCACAAAGTTTCTTGATGGATTTTGTCAAGGAAAGCGGTCGTGTGTACGAGGCCTCACATGTTTGTTATTTTAAAGGGTAAAAAAAAAATCCTTTACAAACGCTTTAACCTGACCTTCGCTAAATGGAGAAATATTTGTTTTGACTTTTGTTTAACTTAAACACACTGCTAAGAGCCGGTTCACATTTCCGCGGCAGGACTTCGGGGGCGACTCTGCAAGTCGTCCTGAGGACGACTTCAGAGGCGACCAGCAAAACGACTTCTGTACAGAAGTCAATGCAGGTCACCCCGATCCGCCCCCGAAGTCGTGCAGGAACCTTTTTGTAAGTCGGAGCGACTTGCGTCGCTCCTATTAGAATGGTTCCATTGCATTAAATGGGATGCGACTCGTCCCAGTGTGAACCGGCTCTAATAGCACTAGCTACATGTTTATAGTTTAAATATTGATATTTGCACTGTTTACCACATAATATGGCTATTTTAGGTACTTTTTTTGCAGTGTCAGTGGGGGAGGAGGGGATGTTTTGTGAGTTCCTACACTTTTTTCCCCAGGACTTGACCCCTGGGGGGGAGGGTAGTGTTAGATGTACTAGCAGATTTAAATATACAGACAAATTGAAGCTAAACTCCAGCTAACACTTATGATTAGCCTTAGCAACAGTTCTGTTCCTTTTGAGATAAAGTTTTTTCATAAATAAATAAAAACTGATCATTATAAGAATTCCTGTCAGTGTTAAATGGTTTGTCTCAACCCCTATCTGCTACATGTGCAAGACAGCATGATCTGCTGCAGAACAACTGACTAACTGGCCAGATCACCAGGTAAAAATAAAAGAAATAAAGCCTAAAAAGGAAACAAATGCAGCCATCACATCTAAGAATTGATAAACTGCAATATAATAAATGTTTGCTTTTGGGTTTAATACTACTTAAGAATAGATTCACACTGTAGCAATATGGGAACCAGTGTGATTACAGCGCAGGTTCCTGCATCGCATTTCTCCCGCAGGCAGTTCAAACTGGAGCAGGTGTCAATGCAATGTTAATCGGTTCACATTGTATTGGTTCACAAATCGCAGTGCGAACTGTGAACTCGCACAGAAATGAGATTGCATGGGTGAGAACACACATGCGATCCGATTCCAGTGCGGTAAAAAAAGTCCTTCCACTATTTCCCTGCGAATCCATTGCGAGTTCAGCTATACAACTGTATGGCTGAACTCGCATTGCACAGACATTGCATGCGATTGCCACCGCAGGGCAGGTGCGAATCACATGCAATGTCTGTGTTCGCACAAGTGTGAACCCGGGCTAAAGGAATCCTTTTATAAAAGTATTATAGAGGCAACACATTATTATAGAGGGAACATCAATTGCCCAGCAATCATGCTGGTGGATTTAAAATCTTTCTAAGTTTTTAGATCCAGTATGTATCCACCACTGAAGTCAACCCCTTAACATGTTTCAGGTCAATAAGGTGAAATATTATGTAGCAAAAGTATCAGCAGGACAGCTAAACAAACAGCCTTTTCAGGGAAATTGTCCGGCTATAGCAGATTACCGTATTTATCGGCGTATACCGCGCACTTTTTTGCCCTGAAAATCAGGGCAAAATCATGGGTGCGCGATATACGCCGATACCCGCTTCCCGCGCTGTGTTTGAACCACTGCGCTGGCATATACCGAGCGCAGTACACTCGGGTATAGTCGGGCAGGCTCGGCTCCTCTCGCGGTCACGTCCTGTGCATCCCGTACGTCCTTTACGCGAGAGGAGCCGAGCCTGCCCGACTATACCCAAGTGTACTGCGCTCGGTTTATGCCGGCGCAGTGGTTCAAACACAGCGCGGGAAGCGGGGATCGAGCAGGGAGGACACCACGATGGCCGCAGAAGGACGCCGGACCGGACAATGCCGCCGATGGACGCGATGGACGACGGGCGGGACGCGATGGACGACGGGCAAGACACCGACAAGGGGCATCCAAACTGTAAGTATTTTTTTTTTACAGGAAGTTTCCCTCAAGTTCGGGGGTGCGCGCTATACGCCAGGGTGCGTTATAGCCAGATAAATACGGTATGTACTTCCAGGGGTCTTCAAACTATGGCCCGCCAGTTGTTCATGGAACTACAATTCCCATCATGCCTAGTTATGTCTGTGAATGTCAGAGTTTTACAATGCCTCATGGGATGTGTAGTTCCGCAACAGCTGGAGAGCCGTAGTTTGAGGACTTCACTTTGTACAGTTTTGCTATAACTCCTATCAATTTGTTTCAGACAAAATTCACTTAATTATTTTTTGCTTTATTTCCAAAAGCAATCTTTGATTCTGTTATCTGCTGACGCATGTTTTATTAATAATGGCTAATGTATATTTAAAACTTTTATTGCTCTCAGCTTTTATGATTTGGTACCATAATACATTAATGCATTAATGAATGAAAACTTCAAACAGATATATTCAAAAGACTTATTTCTAAGCAACCTAATAAAACTTTGGAAAATATAAAACATTAAGACAGTCTAGAGGTTCGTATTTCGAAAAAATATATCAATAAGAGTACCTTGGTTTAAACGTTGTGCCATCACTTATGATAGGAACAGTTAAAGGTGGGGAGAATGCTGTGTTGACGCATGTAGCTGATGGTTCATTACACTACATTGATCTCCATTTGCTGTCAGTACAACTTTGCCTCAAGCAAGTGAAAATTGTCCTATGTAATTTTTCAGTTCTGTAGTCTGTATCTATCAGGAGAACTCTGTCTAGCACATCTCTAGGGATTTAACATAAACAGAGATGTAGGATTTCAGTAAGCCATAAGACAATTGAACAAAAAAAAAATTACGGTACGTACTGTAAATTACATTAATATGATTGAATATATTTAATAAATAACTGCATAATTTATTTTACAAGCAAGTTTATGTAAAAAGTTAAATTAGATTGATAAGATTCTTATAAAGAAACATTTTGATCTATTAAAGAGTATGGTGTTATTTAAAATAATAGATCGACACGTTTATTCTTTGAAATACAGAGTTGGATGAAAAAAGGAAACAGCACATAAAGAGTTTAGTTTCAAGGTAACTAAATCACAATTATAGACAAAGGCATAAGGGTTAATTTATACTGGGCATAAAAAAAGCCAGTTCTTTTGGTAGAAAAACGCTTACCGTATTTTTTGCTCCATAAGATGCACCTAGGTTTTAAAGGAGGAAAACAAGAAAAAAAAAATCTGCACCAAATGTGTACTAAAATACTTACCAGTGACCATGAAATGCAGCCTGACCACTGTCAATTACATGAAGCCTGACCAGTGCCAATTAAATGCAGCCTGCCCAGTGCCCATGAAATGCAGCCTGACCAGTGCCAATGAAATGCAGCCTTACCAGCTAGGGCCGGTGCAAGGATTTTTGCCAACTCAGGCGAAGGTGTATTTTGCTGCCCCCACCCCCCCCGGCACACACAAACGCACGCACACGCGTGCACACACACACCATACAGGCGGAGGAAAACCCTTACCAGCACCCATAAATGCAGTAATATCAGCACCCATAAATGCAGTAATATCAGCACCCATAAATGCAGTAATATCAGAACCCATAAATGCGGCCTTACCAGCACCCATAAATGCAGCCTTACCTGCACCCATGCTTTTAACCTCCGCTAGCAGCCGAGAAAGGGTTTAAAAAAACACCTGAAAGCGCTGCTTTGATTTCAATGGGCAAGGGCGCTTTAGGATTTTTTAATGTCCTGCCAGCGCACCGCCCCAGTGTGAAAGCACTTGGGCTGTTTTTACACTGGAGTGAATGGATCCACTCTTTCAGGGTGTTTTGCAGGCGCTATTTTTAGTGTTATAACGCCTGGAAAGTGCCTCAGTGAGAAAGGGATCTTAGGCTACTTTCACACTGAGGAGCTTTGCAGGTGCTGCAGCACTACAAAATAGCACCTACAAAGTGCCCTGAAAGAGCCTCTTTTCTCACTCCAATGCGAAAGCCCGAGAGCTTTCACACTGGAGCAGTGCGCTGGCAGGATGCTCAAAAAAAGTCCTAGTAGCCGCATCTTTGAGGCGCTGTAGGAACGTTGTACACACTGCTTCTAAAGCGCCCCTGCCCATTGAAATGAATGGGCAGTGCCACTGAACTGCCAGCAAAGCGTCGCTGCAGTGGCGCTTTGCGGACGGTTTTAACCCTTTTGGGCCTCTACGTGTGTTATATCCTCTGTATTGTGAGGGACACAAGACTCTGGTCTGGAACAATGGATGTTTATTCAGTACAGGCTGTACACTGGAACATGCATCTCAGGACAATACATATCTCTGCTTCCTACATGTGCTCTCTCTAAGATGGCTACTATACCACTTGTCCCTTGTCATCACTGCTGGGTGGAGCCAGCCTTAAAGTGCCAGTACATGTGGAACCCTTCAGGTATAACACCTTCCATCCATCCCTAAAAAAAAACAAAAAAACAAAACAAAACCACAACAAAACAATAACAGGCACAAAACATTAACTGATAACTGTCCAATAACAGTCCTCCAAACACAGGAGAATTACGGGACTTCGAGCATCCAGGAACCGTTGCAGGGTTAATATGTCATCGGATCACTTCCGTCGGCCCCGTCGAAAAGTCTCGTAACCGCTCTTGCAACTGAAACCGGTCAGGAGGGTGACAGTGTCGTTGAGGCCGGGCATCCAGCGATTCGGGACCGGAGGAAACAGGGCTGGCCGGAATGGGTACCGGCGGGGCCAATAAGGGATCCCCCAGCTCAGAGGGTAAACAGACCTCCTGACCAGAGCTGGAGGGCTCTGTTGGAGCTGAGTTCAAAAGTTCAGAGTCTCCACAATCATCAGTCTCTGTGCATCCTGATTCGCTGGGAGCAGATCCTTGAGATACTGGTGGTTCAGCCGGCATCAGGGATTCGGGCAGTTGAGAACGAGGACGCAGTTGGTCCGCATGACGTCTGCAAATGGAACCATCTTCCAGGCAGACCTTGTACATCTTGGGTCCCAAGGTCTCTGCAATGACAGCAGGAAGCCAACGGGTGTTGGAAGCCCTATAAGATCGGGCCCATACCTTTTGTTGGGCTGTGAATCGGGGGAGCTCATTGTGTTTGACCATTTTGTCTTGGGACTGTAGTACATGTTCCTGGACTGTTTGAGGGCGGAGCATATCCAAAACAGTCCATGGCTGCCGCCCCAGAAGGAGTTCTGCTGGAGTTTTCCCAGTGGTTGCATGTGGTGTGTTTCTATAAGCAGAAAGGAAGGAGTCCAGCTGTTGGGGTGACAGGGACTGTTGTTTACTTGCAGCCACTGTAGCTTTGAAATAGCGTTTAAAAGTCTGCACAAACCGCTCTGCTTGACCATTTGTAGCCAGGTGGTAAGGTGCGGTCAACTTGTGCTTGATGTTGTGGGCAGTCAGGAAACGCTGAAACTCCTGACTGGTGAATTGTGCACCGTTGTCTGTGACGATTTCTCTGGGGTATCCAAACGTAGCAGCAAGATGTAACAGTATGGAAACCGTTGCCTTAGTCGTTGGCTGAGTAACAGGAATGACCTCAGGCCACTTTGAATGGGCGTCCACTATGATCAAGAAGGTGTGTCCTCTGATCGGGCCTGCAAAGTCCAAGTGTAGGCGAAACCAAGGAACCGTGGGCCAAGTCCAGGGCTGGACGCACCCTCGAGGAGGGTCTCTTGCTGTTTGTGCACATCCAGCACAAGCATTCACATATGTTGTGATATCTGAGTCTAGGTTTGGCCACCACACATAGCCTCTGGCCTTTTGTTTCATACGTGTGCCCCCGGGATGACCAGTATGTAGCAAGTCCAGAATGTGTCTCCGGAGGGTCTGTGGAATGATCACTCGGTCTCCCCATAAAACACAGTTGCCAGCCACAGTTAATTCCATACGCCTACGGAAATAAGGTTCATACTCCTGTGTGACAGTTGCAGGCCAACCGGACCGTACCCAGGAGAGTATTGTTTTCAGAAAGGTATCCTTGGTTGTATGGGCTGCTATCTCCCCAGAAGACAAGAAGGACAGGCTGGTGTAACGACAACTCCTGACCGGTGGAGTAGAGTCCATGGACCTCCCTGTCAGTCGGGACATAGCGTCCGCATTAGCATCGGCATCATGACCACGATACTGAATTTTGTAGCTGTATGCCCCCAAGAATAGGGCATAACGTTGGAGGCGGGCCGCAGTAGTCTGGGAGATGCCTTTGTCAGGGCTAAAGATCTGAAGGAGTGGTTTATGGTCCGTCAGTATGGTGAATTCCCTACCATACAGGTAAAGATGAAACTTCTTAATTGCCCATATCAGCGCAAGTGCCTCTTTGTCAATGTGTGAGTAATTGCTTTCTGCTTTTGTCAAAGACCTGGAGGCAAATGCCACTGGTTTTTCTGACCCATCTGGTAAGATGTGAGATAGTACCGCCCCCAGACCATAGGGTGAGGCATCACAAGCCAAGGTGAGAGGCTTCTGGAGGTCATAGTGCACGAGCATGCGTGACGCCAACAGCTTCCGCTTAGAAACTTCAAAAGCACGTTGGCATGCAGCCGACCAGTCCCATCTGGAGTGTTTCTCCAAAAGCTTGTTCAACGGAAACAAGGTGTGTGCCAGATCTGGCAGGAATTTGTGGTAATAGTTCAGCAAGCCAAGGTATGATCGCAGCTGCTGGACGTTGGTTGGGGCTGGAGCTTTGACTAAAGCATCAACCTTGGCTTCTGTGGTGTGTATACCTTCTGCATCCACAAGGTGGCCACAAAACTCCAATTTAGGCACCATGAATTGGCATGTTGCTAAGTTCACTTTCAGACCCTGTTCTTGGAGTCTCGCCAACACAAGCTCCACATTCTGCTTGTGTTCCTGGTCGGTCCGTCCTGTAATGAGCATGTCATCTAGCAGGCACTGAGTGAAAGGAATGTCCGCCAAAATCTTGTCCATTTTTCGTTGCCAAATGGCTGGGGCAGAGGCTACCCCAAACACCATCCGATTATATTCATACAGTCGCTTGTGGGTGTTGATGGTCAGAAACTTGCGGCAAGAAGGATGGACCTCAAATTGTAAATATGCTTGTTTGAGATCAAGCTTGGTGAACTTTTGACCCCCTGCAAGAGAGGCAAAATGTCATCTACTCTGGGTAGGGAATACTGGTCTATTTCCAGTTGAGAGTTCAGTGCCATGCGGAAATCGCCACAAATGCGCAAGTCCCCATTCGCTTTCTTTACCGGTACAACTGGTGATGCCCACTCGCTGTGTTCTACCTTTGAGATGACACCTTGTTCCTCCAGCCGACTTAGTTCTGCTTCCACACCTGCTCGGAGTGCAAAAGGTACTGTCCGAGCTTTGAAGAACTTAGGCTGAGCGTTGGGTTTCAGCTTGAGTCTCACACAGTCATGCTTTATTTTTCCCAACTGGTCATCAAAAATCTTTGGGAACCGCTGCTTCAGGGACACCACCCATCCCTCATTATCTCCTAATGGAATGGTAACGGTGTTACAGGGACTTATGGCGATGTTTGGCATACCAAAGTGAGCAATCCAGTCTCTCCCGAAGAGAGGGGGTCCCCCATTTTCTAGGATGTATAATGGCAGTCTCTTTGTCTGACCCTTGTACCTTTACTTTTGCGTAACCCAGTGGGTGGAGTGTCATGGACCTTGCCTTGCAGTGCTGGAATGTTTCTACTTGAAATCCTAATTCATGTATATCAGAAGATGGGACATTACTGACAGTTCATTGCAGGAGATACTGGACACATTACAAGTGGTTTAGTTGTCCTGACTAGGTCAATAGACAATGACCCTTCAATGCTTAGCTCAGACTATTGAAATCCTAAGTGGACCCAGCTTGTGAAATACCTTTTATTGTGTTCTGCAGGTTAAGAGCGGGTGTCGGAGACGACCCGTCTGACTTTTAGAATGTGTGTTTAAAGATGTATGTGTTTACGCTAAAAGACTATGTATTGTTCTAAAGGTTAGAAGCCAGTCAGCTGTATTGAATTAGCATTCTATTGTCTAAAAGGAATGTAACCTCTCAGAGGTAGTAATTAAGTAGACCGGGTTATTGTGTACATTGATTACCCCCTGGGGCTTCTGTCTCAATACACAAGTCTTTCTATCCAAGCTATTGGACCAATCCCTGTTGACTATTTCAAGTCCTCATTTGCATGGTCAAGGAGGACCTGAGTGAAGACTGGATACTTTACAATTGACCAATAGGAAAGTGGTTGTTGGGAGTGGGATGTTCCAAATTCTGTATAAAAGTGTGCTGTGTACTTGAAAATAAAGAGTCCTGTTTGAACTTACATACAGCCTGCCTGGTGTTTGTTCTTAATGGGTCCGAATGGCACATAGCTGTAATTCGGATCCCGGAACCTTGGATGACTGGACCATCAGACGTTGCAATCTGCAAGCTGACTCACTGGTAGCAGAGGAGTGTCGGGAGAGCAGGACCTGGGCGAGGAAGGATCTCGTCACATGGAGTATCTGCTTTGAGTATGTCTGCAGTTTGATTGGTGTTGGGCGGACAGTTTTTCGGGTCTGAAGTTGTCTCCATTGTTTCTGGGTGATAACTGAAACTGCTGCTCCTGTGTCTACATCCATCTTGAGTCTCTTTCCCTCAACGGTTACATCTACAGTCATTGCGGAGGGTGCTGAATGCATATGATGTATGTCTAACCTGTGGAGCACTTCCTCATCCTCTGACTCAGATGATGATGTATATCTTCCCACCATATATGTCTTTGTCTTGGGGTTCAGAGGTTGTTTATCTCGCACCTTCTTGCTACGGCAAACTCGTTTCAGATGGCCGGTCCTACCGCAATTATGACAGGTCTGATCCTTAAACCGGCAGACTTTGTGATCATGGTCTGTATTCCCACAACGGTGGCAAGCTGACTCCCGGCTTGGTGGGGGTCTGTATTTCCAGTTAGCAGCAGTTGGTTTGACTGCTGTTCTGAAAACTTCCTGCTTCACCTCTTCCCTTCTGCTCTGGGGGTTCAATTCCTCTGTATCTTTCACAGCCATTTCCATCACTGAAGCTATTTCAATTGCCTTTGTAAGGGTAAGGTCTTTCTCTGTTAACAGTCTCTTTTGAGTTGACTCACAATTCAGTCCCATGACAAACTTATCTCTCAGTGCAGTAGGTAGGTAGTCCCCAAAAGAACAGGTAGAGGCTAGTCTGCGAAGGGCGAGCACATAAACTTTAATCTCTTCACCTGGCTGCTGCTGCCAATGATAGAAGCGAAATCTTTCTGCAATTTCTAATGGTTTAGGCTGGAAGTGATCCTCTAGCAGTGTCAGCAGCTCTGCCAATGTCTTAGCTGCTGGTTTTACAGGGGAAAGCAGATCTCTAAGAGTGTCATATGTTTTGGCCCCAACCACTGTCAGAAACACTGCTACTTGCCTGTTGTCTGTGATGGCATTTGCACTGAAATACTGTTCCAGCCTCTCAACCCAGGAACTCCAGGATGTCTGTTCTCCATCAAACTCACTTAATGTCCCGATTAATGACATTTTCCTGCTGGGATCTGTGATTGCTTCTATCCAGGTGACAATCCACAATGTCTTTGTCTCTCTCTCAGACTGATAGACACTTTGTAAATCCCATCCTCGTCGCCACTGTTATATCCTCTGTATTGTGAGGGACACAAGACTCTGGTCTGGAACAATGGATGTTTATTCAGTACAGGCTGTACACTGGAACATGCATCTCAGGACAATACATATCTCTGCTTCCTACATGTGCTCTCTCTAAGATGGCTACTATACCCCTTGACCCTTGTCATCACTGCTGGGTGGAGCCAGCCTTAAAGTGCCAGTACATGTGGAACCCTTCAGGTATAACAACGTGTGTGCTGGCAGGACGCTCAAAAAAGTCTTTGAGGCGCCCTTCTAGTGGCCGAATAGCGCCGCAAAAACGACAGTAAAGTGCTGCTAAAATATTGGCGCTTTACTGCCGACGGCGCAACGCCCCAGTGTGAAAGTACCCTAAGTCATGTGCCAGGCACATGACCAAACAGATGCAAGCAGCCATTAAATATAGTGATTGCTCAATATGGATTAAATAAATTAGAATTGTGCATAGCCATAGATATAAATAAAGTGATTTGTGCAACAGCAGGTACTACTTGCACAAATCACTTTATTTATGATATATGTGGCTATGCATAATTCTAATTTATTTAATCCATGTTGAGCAAGTACTATACATTTTGGCTGCTTGGCACTGTCTGGCAGTTGGAAGTGGAACCTGGCACTCATCATGATGCAATGCAACAACAACATACACATACGGTATGTGTAGTGCTGCAGTGTGCAGTGTGTGCTGCTGCCTGGGCCTGGCATTGGGGTTCCCGGTTACCCAAATTGCAACTTAGTCTCCTCTCTGTCCAGGCTGTCCTCCAGAGAAACCTCACGCCTCACGTCATGGGTGACGTCACGTCACTCACAGACCCGCTCGGGGAAGAGAAGAAGGTGCGCAGAGGAGGATAGGCGGAGCTTTGGGCTCCGCCTACGCTAGCTGGTTAGCCGAATTAAGACGTTCTGGTCGGTCACACTTTTAACCAAGCATGGGAGCGCCTGTCACACTTGGCTCCTCCATGCTGCCAGACACAGAGACAGCTGAGCTAATTTTTTTGGAAGGTGAAGACCTGCCGCCGCCGGGGCTTGCAGGAGGCGGCCATAGGAGGACAGGTGGGAATCTTTTTAAGAGCAGGGAGCTTTTTTTTTTTTTGCACCCCCCCCCTATAGCGCCGATGGCACTTCCCGCTGAATGCCATGTAGAAATCATACACAGACACACTTTGTCTCCGGCGGTGGCGGTGAAAAAAAAAAGACCCGGTCAGTTTTGCGCCCTGTTACCAGCCCTAGACCTTATCTTTAACTCAAAACATGCAACCTGTAGAATTTGCTAAACGTCACATATGGAGATTTTTAAGCATAAATGTTTGTCGCCATTCCACGAGCGGGCGCAATTTTGAAGTGTGACATGTTGGGTATCAATTTACTCAGCGTAACATAATTTTTCACAATATTGAAAAGAAGAAAATATCTCGCGCCAATAACGTATTAGTGTTAAATAACTATATATAAGCTGCTCCCCAAATAATCTAGTGGATTATAATAAGTGGTATGTGTGGGGGTGGGGGCGCTAGTAGTTAGTACTAGGTATATATATGAATTATTAAATAAATATATATTAAACTAGGTATGCATATAAACAAGATAAACAGCTCCTAGCCAAAATAAACATATCTGAAATGGGTGATAATAAATATTTGAATATTAGAATTATCATTCCACAAAATAAAACAGTTTGGTGATTCACTCATATGCCATAAGTGTGTGACCCACTAAACGTGGGAAACTATACAAATACTGTGTAAAAAAATAATAAATAAAGTAAAATTAAAGTGCTGCTTGCAAAGTTCAGGCCATCTGAAAAATGTCCATATATACTCCTATGTCATCAGAATTAGATGCACAATGAAGTGTTCCACCTTCACCAACAGCCTGATGGACTGAACTTTGCATGCAGCACTTTAATTTTACTTTATTTATTTATTTTTTACACAGTATTTGTATCGTTTCCCACACTTAGTGGGTCACACACTTATGGCATATGAGTGAATCACCAATCTGATAATTCTAATATTCAAATATTTATTATCACCCATTTAAGATATGTTTATTTTGGTTAGGAGCTGTTTATCTTGTTTATATGCATACCTAGTTTAATATATTTTTATTTAATAATTCATATATATACCTAGCACTAACTACTAGCGCCCCCACCCCCACACATACCACATCTTTCACAATAAAAAACAAAAACTTTACTGTTGTCTTATTTTTTAATTCAAAAATGTTACTTTTTCCAAAAAAGTGCGCTTGTAAATCTGTTGAGCTAATACGGTGTGACAGAAAGTATTGCAACGACCGCCATTTTATTCTCTAGAGCAGGGGTGTCAAACTCAATTTCATTGTGGGCCACATCAGCATTATGATTGATCTCAAAAGGGCCAGTTGTATTTGTAAGATTGGATGGCCCCCTTATATTAGATTCCACTCCACCATCAGAAGTTGAGTTCCCCACTCTCCCTTACATCACAGTGCACCCCTCTTTCCTTATGCTGCTGCTGGGAAGAAAGAGCAAAACCTGCGCGTATGAAAGGTGGATGTAAGGAAGGTGAATGTTGACAGACTGCTGCCCCCCCTAAAACATGTTTACCAAGGCAAACAAAAATACAAAATACAGAAGGATGGGGGTGGTGGTGCTATCTGTGTGTACCCTGTATGACCAGGGTATGAGCTGGCTAATAAACCTGTGAGTATCCTAACGCTGGTTAGCGAGGATCATAAAGTGAATAACCCAAATAATGTGATGGAGTGAAACTAAATGGCCACTAAATGGCAATACTAAAGGCTCTATAATCTGACTAGAATAGTCAAAGTAATTAGTGCATATGCACTGGAGGTGTGACCAACTGATTAATTACAACACGTGAAAATAATAAAATAATGTTCAATTAAGTATATAAACCAATGTATGAGGTGAGTGAATCTAATAAGCTGCTGGGAAGAAGCTGGATGCATTAAAAACAGAAAGTAAGGGTCTGGAGGAGGACCAGAGAAGGGCTGGAGCTCTCCTGCAGCTGCAGGAGAGGTGCAAGGGGCCACATGAAATGGCCTGGAGGGCCAGATTCGGCCCGTGGGCCTTGTGTTTGACACCTGTGCTCTAGAGTGTTAGGCAAAAATATATATGTAATGCTTGAGGGTTCTAAGTAATTTTCTAGGAAATTTTTTTTTTAACTTGTAAACAACAAGTTTAAAAAAATAGGCCTGGTCCTAAAGTGGTTAAGAGACTCTTGGATGTGCGTCTTAAAGAACACAACATACAGGGATTTGGAAAATTATTTGTCTGTGGCAATAAATCCCTTCTATACAAGATTGGGGAATAAAGGAATACCATGGCAGCTCAAAAATTAGCAGAAGGGCCCCTAAAGATGAAACTTTCTGGAATAAGATGCATTAAGGTGAAAAAACATGAGGGTTTACAGCCCCTTTAATTAGCGACAATTTACAATATAGTAATGTAGGCAGGTGCTAGTGAGCGATACTGGCTTGTAATTGCAGATTGATGACAATCTAACATAGTACAGCAATACACATTTGCAAAGGCAATACAGCCTATTTACTACTTAAAGATAAAAGAGTAAAATGCCTGAATCCAAACTGGGTGTAATAACACAAGTGGTGATGGACTGATTCGTCTTCATGAGACGGCATCCTCCTAGTAGACAATGTAAACTTGAAACATGGGGCAAGAGGTATGGGACACAAGAAGGTCCCAAGAGAAAATCTGAAGGTGAATCAACCACAAAAAACATCAGTAATTTATAAAGACTCTATTAATGAATGAATGTAGTATCAAAGAATTTACTACCTAATGCAGAGTTGTCCTGCCTGTGGCCAGTGGGAATATGTAGAGAGTCTGCTGGCGATGGGGCCCTTGCGTGGGAGTGCTCACTAAAGTAAACAAGATGGTGGCTGGAAGCCTTCACCACTGATGACTGATTCTAGTCCTGAGGGGTTCCTCTGTGGCTTGTGAAAGCACCCTTCCTCTTGAGCCAGCTCTCTGCAGCTTTAGCAGGTAGCTGGAACACGTGGTCACTGTAAGCAACTGGAATGCACTGGAATAGAAGCACAGTCTTTCCTCCCTCACTATAGAAAGTAGTGTTCAACAAAGCAACAGCCCACAGCCTGGTTCCTGCACATAAATTTGCATGTAATTCAGGTGCAGCACACTTTTCTTGGCAGAACAGATCCTCTGGCAACAGCATGTGGTAAGCAGCTCACAACAACAGCCCTGTGGTGTCATTGCAGCCCTGTAACACAAGCTTCCAGGCTTACACTCTCTGGGCACACACAGCACAGTTCAGCTCTTAGGCCGCGTACACACGGTCAGACAAAACCGATGAGAATGGACCGAGGTTCAGTTTCATCGGTCCAAACCGACCGTGTGTATAGCCCATCGGTCTGTTTTCCTTTGGTCCAAAATGTTAAAACATGCTTTAAAATCGAACCGATGGACCGCTGCCCGATCGGTCCAAACCGATGGTTAGTACAGAAAGCATCGGTTCAAAACCTGCGCATGCTCAGAATCAAGTCGACGCATGCTTGGAAGCATTAAACTTCGTTTTATTCAGCACGTCGTGTGTTTGACGTCATGGCGTTCTGACCCAATTGGTTTTTGGAACAATGGTGTGTACGCACATCGGACCATCAGGCCACTTCAGCGGTGAACCGATGGAAATGGCCCGTCGGACCATTCTCATCGGTTTGGAACGACCGTGTGTACGCGGCCTTAGACTCTGTAATAGCAGTCACAGAAAGTTCCCAGTTCTGTTTCTCTACTCACAAAACGTTCCCCAGGGATTTTTTGTACTGGCCAGGCATTCTTGCTCCACAAGTGGTTCCCGGGCTCTCTAAAAGGGTCCCAGAGCCCTCTAATCAGTTTCCACGTGGATCTCCTGCTTCTCTCCGTGGTGGTGGGACTGAAAAAGTCCCACAGCCAATTGGAAACCAGCCTGACGTAGGCAGCTAACCAGGAGTCCGGTCCTCTTCAGCTGTAGCAACAGCCAGTCAGGGCACATTCTAGCCACCTCTACCCCAGCAGCTGTCCATCACAGGAGAGAAGAATAAAAAATAAAAAAAAATAAAAAAAAACCCAGCCCAGTGCTACACCTAGATTCTTTCCTAAATGCATAAAACACAACTGGATTCTAATATTTATAAGGAAAGTTGATCCAGGGAATACTGTATCTGATTCCCTGCCTATTGGGGGATCAGGAAGGATTTTTTTCCCTGTTGGAGCAAACTGGATAATGCTTTATTGCTCAGTTTGCCTTCCTCTGGATCAACTGTGGGTATTGGATAGTGCATATGGAGGTTTCTTTTTTTTTCTGTTGGTTGAACTGGATGGATATTTTAAATCAGATTAACTACTGTATGTAACTATGTAAGTGTTCCATGACTGCGTAATTGGCATTTAAATTGTGACAGCGCTGAAATCTAAAAACTGGCCTGGGCATGAAGGGGATGAAAATGTCCGGTATTGAAGTGGTTAATACAGATGTTTCCAAGAATAGCTGATGCCATGATTAAGGAGGCTTTTTGTTGATCCCCAGATCAAAAACATCATAAATCACAAGAGGTTCAAAGATCCAGATAAAATCACCTGGAAACACGTCATTGAGAATTTTCTTGGCAAGTAAAGAGCACTAAAGTATATTCAGCTGGTTGACGAACTTCTTACAGCATACAAGACAACGAAGTGCAACATGTCACTAAAGATTTATTTTCTGCATTCACACTTGGACTTCTTTACCGAAATTCTAGGCATAGTTAGTGACGAACACGGTGAAAGGTTTCACCATGACATCACAGAAAAACTGTTTCAGGGCAATTGGAATCCATTACTGGCTGACTATTGTTTGACACTGTGGCGAGATGCACCAAACACTGAGCAAATGAAAATCGCCATGTTGAACTCATGCAGTGTGTCAGAAACATTATTAGCTAGATTCAGGTAGGGCAGCGCATCTTTCAGGCGGCGTAGTGGATTGTATTTATGCTACGCCGCCATAAGTCAGAGAGGCAAGTGCTGTATTCACAAAGCACTTGCCTCCTAAGTTACGGTGGCGTATCGTAAATTGGGCTGGCTTAAGCACGCCTAATTCAAATGAGGATGAGGGGGGCGTGTACATATCCCAGTGTGCATTGCTCCAAAGTACGCCGCAAGGACGTATTGGTTTCGACGTGAACGTAAATTACGTCCAGCCCCATTCACGGATGACTTACGCAAACAACGTAAAAATTTAAAATTTCGACGCGGGAACGACGGCCATACTTAACATTGACTAGTAGCTAGATTCAGGTAGGGCGGCGCATCTTTCAGGCGACGTAGCGTATCGTATTTACGCTATGCCGCCGTAAGTCAGAGAGGCAAGTGCTGTATTCACAAAGCACTTGCCTCCTAAGTTACGGCGGCGTAGCGTAAATGGGCCGGCGTAAGCGCGCCTAATTCAAATGAGGATGAGGGGGGCATGTTTTATGTAAATGATTGGTGACCCGACGTGATTGACGTTTTTTACGAACGGCGCATGCGCCGTCCGTGTACATATCCCAGTGTGCATTGCTCCAAAGTACACCGCAAGGACGTATTGATTTCGACGTGAACGTAAATTACATCCAGCCCCATTCACGGACGACTTACGCAAACGACGTAAAAATTTCAAATTTCAACTCGGGAACGACGGCCATACGTAACATTGACTAGGCCAGCTATTTGTTCAACTAACTTTATGCCGGAAAAAGCCGTACGTAAACGACGTAAAAACAATGCGCCAGGCGCACGTACGTTTCTGAATGGGCGTATCTAGTTATTTGCATATTCTACGTCAAACTCAACGGAAGCGCCACCTAGCGGCCAGCGTAAATATTGCACCCTAAGATACGACGGCGTAGGAGACTTACGCCGCTCGTATCTTAGCCTAATTTAAGCGTATCTGGTTTCCAGAATACGCTTAAATTTAGAACGATGTAGATTCAGAGTTACGTTGGCGTATCTACTGATCCGCCGGCGTAAAGCTATCTGAATCCAGCTATATGTGATTAAATACATTATAGTCATTAAAAGTTATATTCATGTTTCTCAAGATTCCTACATGATACAGTCATTCTGAAATTATATTTGTGTACAGGTTGAAGGGGTCTAAGGCTCCATGTACACGGGTTGTTTTTACAACTGCTCCTAAATGTTTAAACTTGACAGATAGTAACCCATGTTTAAAACGTCCGTTTTGCATTTAGCTGCGTTTTGCCACGTTTTGCCGCGTTTGCATTTAGAAGCTTTTCTTTTAAATGGCCAAAAAACACCTATAAACGAAACGCTGCTAAACGTGGGTTACCGCGTTTAGCCACGTTTGGCATCTGAAATGTGGAATATTCTGCATCTGAACCCATTTTTTTGCTTTCAAAGAAACACTGTAATCGTAACTGCCTAAAAAGGCCGATAAACCAACTGTGTACATGGTCACATAGGATAACATTGAATGAGTTCAGGAACAGTTAAAAAAACGTCCAACTGTCTCTGAACGTACCTTTAGCAGCATCCCATGTTCATGGGGCCTAATAAAATCGTCAAATGTTTTTCAGGACGTTTTTTGGAATACTAATTAGATTAGTAGGCTAGTCTCCCTATATATCAATTGTCTGTTCTGACTGGAGTGTGTCTTTAAAGTAGACTTAAACAGTTTTAACTTACTGTTCCGTATGGTTACTATACAATGATGATGATGATGAACGTAGCTGATAGGGCCCTTAGTCCTTGTCTTGTTTTCCTATGTACTTAAGGGATGTTGCACAAATACAAAGGTGGGTGGGGGGAAGGGGGGCCTTATATAAAAAATCTAAGAAAAGTTAAAAAAAGTTAGGTTTGGTCACTGCTGCTTACTGTTCTAATTAACCACTTAAGACCCGGACCTTTAGGCAGCTAAAGGACCTGGCCAGTTTTTGCGATTCGGCACTGCGTAGTTTTAACTGAAAATTGCGCGGTCGTGCGCCTTGTCATTTTTTTTTCCACAAATAGAGCTTTCTTTTGGTGGTATTTGATCACCTCTGCGGTTTTTATTTTTTGCGCTATAAACAAAAAAAGAGTGACAATTTTGAAAAAAAATGCAATATTTTTTACTTTTTGCTATAATAAATATCCCCCAAAAATATATAAAAAAAAATGTTCCTCTGTTTAGGCTGATACGTATTCTTCTACCTATTTTTTGTAAATAAAATCCCAATGAGCGTTTATCGATTGGTTTGCGCAAAATTTATAGCGTTTACAAAATAGGGGATAGTTTTACAGCATTATTTTTATTTATTTATTTTTTACTACTAATGGCGGCGATCAGCAATTTTTTTCGTGACTGCGACATTTTGGCGGACACTTCGGACAATTTTGACACATTTTTGGGACCATTGTCATTTTCACAGTCATTTTTACTGTGAAAATGACAATTGCAGTTTGGGAGTTAACCACAAGGGGGCGCTGAAGGGGTTACGTGTGACCTCATTTGTGTTTCTAACTGTAGGGGGGTGTGGCTGTAGGTATGACATCATTGATTGTGTTTCCCTATAAAAGGGAACACACGATCAATGACGGCGCCACAGTGAAGAACGGGGAATCTGTGTTTACACACAGCTCTCCCCGTTCTTCAGCTCCGGGGACCGATTGCGGGACTCCAGCGGTGATCGGGTCCACTGGTCCCGCAGTCACGGTCATGGATGTAACGGTCACCACCGTTTACGATATTCCCATTCCATCAACCACGACAGCTTATCTGACACTCCAACCATCCAACAGACACAATCTATTTCTTTTCCCAGAATGAACGAGACATACGCTGAATGAACACTTTAATGGTATCTTAGCTTTCTTATATACAGTACAGCATGTTTCAGTTAATCGCAGGGACAAATAACTCTCCACCCACACATCACACAATGGGGCTTCAATCACATTCTTTTAGACAATGACATTCAGTTGAGTTAATTATCCCCCAGTTGTCCCGTCTCCGCATTAGAGGGGTTAATTACTACAGCTTGACAAGTCACATTCCACATATAAATCAGTATTAGCATACATAATGTGAGGTCTTAGGAGCCAGGTTGACTTAACACCTAAAAGCTAGACATCTGACCTTTATGGACTGAATTAGCATCTCACAATGGAATGTCTAGGAGAAGCCCCAATTAATGTGTCCTCACATTAAATGAAAACACTCCACTGACCTGGCGGGGTCAGAATAACCACTTGTAATATCTCAAGATATCCTGCAACATGAAATATCAATATGTCCCATCTCATGTAATTTATAATTAATATTTCTCAGTCACCCTATGCCCAAAAGGGGCACAGGGTTACCCTAGACCCAAGAGTCATTAGTGATGCTGGCACAGGAGTACCCCCCATCCTTCCAAAGTCTCTGGGTGTCACGGCCCATTCCGTTACAACGGAGCTTCGGACCAGGTCGCGGGCGGGCGCGGGCCACGGCTGGGCACTTAAAGAGGAACGTACCTGTACGTGCTTGTGCCCAGCCGTGCCATTCTGCCGACGTATATGTGCAGGAGGCGGTCCTTAAGTGGTTAAAGGCTTTCTTATACCTACCAACTGTGTTTCATTTCAATTGTCACACTGTACCAAATCCCACTCTCCATCTCATTTGTTGTTTTTTTGTTCTGATTTATGAACTTCTATAACGGTGTACTAAATAAAGTGTTGGGCTTAAAGCGGGGGTTCACCCTATAAACCCCAAAAAAAAAAAAAAAATTCTTCTACCATAAAATCAGGCATTGTAGCGCGAGCTACAGTATGCCTGTCCCGATTTTTTTATCCCCGTGCTCACCGTGTACTCGTACATCGAAGATACCGACTCCCCTCGGGGAATGGGCGTGCCTATGGAGACGGAGGATGATTGACGGCCGGCTCTGGCGCGTCACGCTTCTCCGGAAATAGCCGAAATAGGCTTGGCTCTTCACGGCGCCTGCGCATAGCCTGTGCGCAGGCGCCGTGAAGAGCCGAGACCTACTCCGGCTGTCTTCGGGGAGAGTGACGTGCCAGGGCCGGCCGTCAATCATCCTCCCTCTCCATAGGCACGCCCATTCCCCGCGGGAGCCGAAATCTATAATGTACGAGTACACAGTGAGTACGGGGGTAAAAAAATCGGGACAGGCATACTGTAGCTCGCGCTACAATGCCTGTCTCGATGGTAAAATCGTGTCACTGAGGGTGAACCACCGCTTTAAGTAAACATTTATTCAGCCTCTAAATTATTGCATTTATTACTTTAAAAAGCCTTTGGGTTTAAACAAATTATATTTTGCATAGTGGAGATGTATCCTTTGCCTACATACCTTGTACCAAATGGCGTCCCTCTGTCTTATGCTGGTAGATATGCTTTCTGGGGAAGAAGCTGTGCTGAGAACCTATAGTGCAAGTATTTTCCTGCCTCTGTGTCAATCATTCCGCGAATCTGTGCTATTCCATCTTCCATGCTGCTTTTTAAATATTCCCTTACCAGTCAGCAGGACAGTAGCTCTGATATGAGTAAGCAAAACCCTAAAACAGAGGGGGTTATTCACTAAAACTGGAGCATGCAAAATTTGGTGAAACACTGCATAGAAACCAATCAGCTTCCAGGTTTTATTGTCAAAACTTAAGGGAGCAAGCTGAAGTTAAAAGCCAATTGGCTACCATGCACTGTTGTACCAATTTTAGTATATCTCCCACAGTGCATACTGGGTAGAGTATAACTAGACCCAACACATTTAATGTCATTTTGGATGGAGTAAAGTATAGTGAAAATCCCTCTCAGGTTTTATTTTTCATCTATGCCCCATTTGGGATATCTACAAAATCTCTACAAATTGAGAGAAAATGCCCTGTTAGTTGTCACTGGAATAAGTGTCCCCGCTGGAAGGTTTCTTGTCTATTCCTCTTCTGGTGGCAACTCAAAATCCTGGTTTCCAATTTAAGTGACAGTAGTCACCAGAACTAATCGAAAGATTGTATCTATCTTATGCTGGCACAGGCAGAAATAAAAACCTGAAAGAGGTTCTAACCACTCACCACTCAATCTAAAAAAAAAAGTTTAATTTTAGATGCACTTAAGTTAGTAGGGAAAAGAAAAGCTGCAGAGAAGATACAAGCAGGAATAGTGACTAGTCCATTGTCCTATGTTTTTATACAGCCTTCAGGTAATTCTATGCATGCTCTGCCACCGCATAAACCACTCATTCAGGGCGGACATGTCAACATTAATAGTCTGTAATCAGCAGCAGGAGTCACAGCAGGCAAAACTTTGTTATATTGACATGTTGGTACCATACAGTGGCGGCAGCTGATGGGATCCATTTACACTATACGCATGTAAACTTCAGCACAAATGTTATGTGCGTACAGCTTAAAGACAACTTTTTAATCTTGCTGGCATACATACTGTATGTCCCTGTGCTTAAGACCTTAAAGGAAATGTATGGTCAAAGCTCTTTTGACTATTCTTCTCCTGTGGGTCAAAGGAGTGCACTTAGTTATACATTCCTGTGACCCAGATTCAGATGAGAACAGGCTAAAGTACACTGTCGGCTGATGTCACAGAGCTGATTCAGGCTCTGCAAGTATCCTGATAATAATAGTGGAATTTGCCCAGATGCCTGACTGCCACAGATGTCACAGAGCTGGTACAGGCTCTGGAAAGGTCCCGACCATATTGTCAGGATCCACCCAGAAGCCTGGATAGGCACCTGGTTCAGCCTCTTAGGCCTTGTACAGACGAGCGAACATGTTCGATGAAAACGGTCCGCGGACCGTTTTCATCGGACATGTCCGCTTGGAGATTTTGGTCTGATGGTTGTACACACCATCAAACCAAAATCCCCGCGGACAGACAGCGAGGTGACGTGGCGGTGACGTTGACGCCGCCACGTCCGCAAACCCGGAAGTTCAATGCTTCCACGCATGCGTCGAATCACTTCGACGCCATGCGCGGGTTCTCGGGCCAGCGGACATGTCCGATGAGTCGTACTGACCATCGGACATGTCCGACGGACAGGCTTCCAGCGGACAAGTTTCTTAGCATGCTAAGAAACTTTTGTCCGCTGGAAACCTGTCCGCTAGGCCGGAAAATTGTCCGGTCGGCCCTACACACGACCGAACATGTCCGTGGAAACTGGTCCGCGGACCAGTTTCAGCAGACATGTTCGGTCGTGTGTATGAGGCCTTAGCGATCCACTGAGTGACTGACAGCCAAGTGCTCCACTGAACTCTGGAGTAGACATGTGCAATTTTTTTAGTTACGAATACGTTTTCCGTAAATTTTCATTATTTTAGTTAATTCGTTAACATACGAATGAACGAACGATTTAGCACAATTAATAACGAATAACGATATTTTCAAAATAACGAATATGGAAAACAACGAAGATACAAAAGAAGAAAGAAACGAAAACATAGGAACAACGAAAATACCGAACCCAAAAAAAAAAAATGATTACGAAAAACAAAATGAACGAAAATGCAAACTTACTAATATTCGAAGGCCAAAAAGAAAACAACCGAAATGCCGAACAAAGAATAAAAAACGAAAATCAAAATTAACGAAAAATAAATTACGAATCTTCGGAAAACAGAAATGAAAACTACGAAAATACGAAATAATGTAAATTAGCTTTCGTTAGTACTGAAATATTTCTGATCAATAGCCACTGAGCGCTGTCCCTTTCCTCTGAAGAGGTTTGTTCCTTCCCCCAATGAGCTTCTTTCTCATTACCTCCTGGCTCCTTGTGTCTTTTTCTGTGTTAGACTGCAGTGCATCTAATTTCTAGATTTGTATTTGTAATATCTGACATATTTTAGTTTTCTTCTACGTCAGACTTCATTCTAGACAGGGTGTGTGTGCTAACTAAGACAGTCAAGTCAATCACAGTAAAGTACGAATTACAAAATTACGACGAGTAGTGTGTCGAATAAACGTAAAATGTATTCTAACAGAATTACGAATGCAATAAAATCTACAAAAGTAAGTTTTTACAATCAAAGGAAATTAGACACGAAAATACGAATGATCATAAAGCAACGAAGATATATTTCTTACGAAAATACGAACGCGGCATGATGGAAAATATAATGTAAATACGAATAGCAAAACAACGAAAATTAAAACGTAAAAACGAAGGAACGAATAAAATCATTTTAAAAATACGAACGCGGCAGAATACAAAATATAACAAAAATACTAATCTCGATTCAACGAAAAATAAACTAACAGAAAAAAAACGGAAACGGAAAAAAAAGTGTTACGAAAATTCTAAAGAGTACGAATACGATAACTAACGTCTTACGAAATTACGACTCGTTACGAATCACGATAAACGAACAGAAGCGAAACAGAAATAAACGAAAATTTTTGCTGTGCACATGTCTACTCTGGAGTGGCAGAGCAGACAGCCAGTAACAGCCAGTCACCGCTCTCTGCTCATTGAAGACCAAGAACTGAGCAATCAGTGGTCTTTGAACGCTCAGTTCTCAGTTTTAGAGGCGTCTGGGAATAGATGCAACACTGATGTTGCATCCACCTAGGTGAGTTTGCTTTTTTGAAAGCATGCACTTCTCTTTTAAGCAGACATACCTTCTTTCACCTGTATAGGTAGCCATTACAAGAATAAAAATAACTGAAAGGTTAAGGGTGAGATTCAATAATGGATTATAAAAAGACTGCATTCATTTGCATGCTACTTTTTGTTTCCCATCTTTGTTTTTCAGAATTGGGAATGCTGTTACTCATTGCTAGATTCAACTAAATACATATTGTGGTGTTCAACAACAAGCTCATACTCCAGGAAGCCATCTGCTCATATAACGTGGACTACTGAGCACAGTATCAGGAAAACATCTTAGCTTATGCCAAATCTCAACTGACAAAAACATTCTACACTTATAATTTGTAATGCAGCAGTTGTCTGATAGAAGTGTCATGCAATTAAAAAGAATCTATCATTAACATTTTGTGTAATGATAATTACATACTTGGGAAGTGTACTTTAATCTTCGGCTTTATGCAAATTGACATTTCCTTATAGTTTTGATATTTTATATTGTTTTTTTTTTTTTTTACATACATTTACGGGGTAAATACATTTTCTAAACTATTTTTGATTTATATTAAAAACTGACATGAATGAGTTTTCCATAAATCCATAATTCCATAAATATCCCATAAGATATTAAAGCTGAATTTTAATATTGGTGCCCTTTGTGTATTTCTTCTAGACCCATGCAGCATAAAACAAACCCTATACTTTGCATCAATGAAGGATATTCTAATAATACAGACCAGTCACTGCTGCTCTTTTCATTGTACACGGTTCTGTATCTGCCCCTCTGTAATTTCCTGTAGGCAACTATAAGTGCAAGGACCTGCTGGATTTCCCCCTCCAGCTTTGCTTTGCACAGAGGCTATGTACAGAACATTGTTGATGTCACAGCTACAATGCAATATATGGGTTTCCAAAGGTGCTAAGGATTTATATCCTTTGTAACCTATTAAGGAATACATTACAATAAAACTTTTTGTGCTTGGAGTTCTATGTCTTTTGACAATTTATTTTAACTAGTTCAGTATTTTGGACTCAGCTCTGAACATTCCAGGTTTCAGAACTGAAAGCCAAATGCACAGAGGATCAAGCACAGTCCATACTTGATTAGCTGGGGCAAAGGGCAGGGGTGACATTGTTAGCTCCCTTTGTGATAGCAATAAAGTTAAATACAAAACGATACCAAATAAACTAAAATATAATAAAGTAAACAAAATAGGAAAAAAGAAAATAAAAGCACCCCATTGCTCTGTGCACACAGATAGAAATTTAAACACACACATACAAGGGCACCCATATGAGGGCACACGTGTATGTAAACAATTGCACCACACATGTGCTATATTGCCGAGCACACCAGAGTAGTTATTTTGAGTCCCTTGTTTACAGTTAACACTAAACCGATGAGCTATAAAGGCATTTATTTAATAATTTAGGTACCCCAATTGTTTGCCATTTCCCAGACACAATAATTTTTAAGGCTTGACATATTTGGTATCTATTTACTTGACACTGCCTCCTTTTTTATTGTGTACAAACAAATTGGGGAATAAATTGTGCTTGTGTGCACTAAAATTTATTAAGTGTATTTTTTTCATAAAAAATAAAACAAATTGACGACATGCCTACCAGTGGCGGCTGGTGAAGTTTTAGGATGGTGGGTAGCCATTGTTCCTTTTGACCAATCCCACTTTTCATAAGCCCCACCCCTTATAGAATCCACCCACTCCGTCCCCTGTATTTCACTTGCTTCCACCCATAGTGTCAGGAGTATACAGTTCAGTATCACAGGACAGAGTATACAGCCCCAGAATCACAGGACAGAGTACATAGCTCAGCCTCACAGATCAGTGTATATAGTTCAGCCTCACAGATCAGGGTATATAGCTCAGCCTCATAGAGCAGGGTATATACACTCCCTAAACACAGACAAACCAGCTTCCCAGTTACAATCAGCTGGGGCAGATTCACGTACATCGGCACAAATTTGCGTCGGGCGTAGCGTATCTAAGATACACTACGCCGCCTTAACTTACTTTTTTTTTTTGAATCCTCAAAGAATTAGCTCCGTAAGTTACGGCGGCGTAGTGTATCTTTGGCGACGTAAGGGCGCGGAATTCAAATGGATGTGATGGGGGCGTGTTTTATGTAAATACGTCGTGACCCGACGTAAACGTTTTTTTTTAACTGCGCATGCGCCGTCCGTGGGGGTATCCCAGTGCGCATGCTCGAAATTAAACCGGAACAAGCCAATGTTTACGACGGTGACGTCATTCTACACAAATCCCTATACGCAAACGGCGTAAAAAATTCAAAAGGCGACGCAGGAACGACAGCTATACTTAACATTGAGTACGCCTCATAATAGCAGGGGTAACTATATGCCGGAAAAAGCCGAACGCAAACAACGTAAAAAAATTCGCCGGCCTGACGTACGTTCGTGGATCGCCGTAACTAGCTAATTTGCATACTCGACGCGGAATTCAACGGAAACGCCACCTAGTGGCCGCCGAAAAAATGCACCTAAGATCCAACGGCGTACTAAGACGTACGCTTGTCGGATCGATCCCAGATGCAGTCGTATCTTGTTTTGTAGATACAAAACAAAGATACGACGTGGGATATTTAAAATTATGCGGCGTATCAATAGATACGCTGGTGTAATTCTTTTGTGGATCTGGCCCAGCTGTGTCCAGCGCCTTGATACACTTAAAAAAAAAAATTTTTTGTTAATGACCAGCTTGAGGGGGGGGGCGGTGCCCGTGCTCCCCCTGTTGATGGGCTGCCACTGGTGCCTACTGTAAAAAGACACACAGTGCTGGTAAGTGTACTACAGGCATTGATCTATCAAGTTCAATCTTTATTCAATTGCTTTTCTCTCTAGCCCAGGGGGTCCAACCTGTGGCCCAGGACAGCTATTAATGAGGCCCAACAAAAAATTGTAAACTTACTAAGTTTTTGAGGGAATTTTTGTAAAAATACGCTTACAGTTAGGGAACACATGCGGCCGAAGAAAAATTTCACAGTGTTTTTTTACTGGACTTTTATAAGTTTTATCTTGCCAAAGAAAATGATCCCACTCTTTACAATCATATACAATATATATATGAGCTATTTTCAAATATCGCACTAGTTTTATGTTATGCTGTCTTTTACTTTTATAAGAAAACATATTGCAAAAAATTCTTCTAGAACAACCTATTTTTAGAGCCTGGGTGCTGAACAGAGAGTGATACTCAACTTGTCTCTGCAGAATTCACCATAGGTGTTTGATTGGGTTCAGATCAGGAGACATAATTGGCCACTGAATCACTTTCACCCTGTTCTTCTTCTGAAATGCAACAGTGGCCTTAGATGTGTGTTTTGGATCATTGTCATGCTAGAAAAGTGCAGGGCGACCAAGGGCACAGAGTGATGGTAGCATCTTCTCTTTCAATATAGAGCAGTACATCTGTGAATTCATGATACCATCAATGAAATGCAGCTCCCCGACACTAGCAGCACTCATGCAGCCCCACAGAAGGACACTGCCACCACCATGTTTCACTGTAGGCACCGTGCATTTTTCTTTTTACTCCACACCTTTGCGATGCCATACAGTTTTAAAGCCATCTGTTCCAAAAACATTTCTCTTGGTCTCAACACTCCAGTAGTCTACTTCTTTCTCAGCATGGGCCCTGGCAAATTCTAGGCAGGCTTTTTTTGTGAATGGGTTTTAGAAGAGGCTTCCTTCGTGGACGAAAACCAAGCATGCCGTATTGTGTTGCAGGAAACAATCACCCCAGTTTGGTTTTCTTTTGCACACAGGGGGCACCACTGGAGACTAGACTGGAGGGGCTGCAGAACAGGTATAGTGACTTTTTTTTATGGGTCTAGATAGATTAGGCTTAGAATGCGGCAGAGTTATTTAGGTTTTGCCTTCAGCCTCTATTCACATCTGCACTATTTGACATGCGATTTGACAGATCAAAACGCATGCCAACTTGGAGCCTATTGCCGGCAATATCTCCAATCAGTGCGACGTTGAGTTTGTGGCACCACACAGATTTCTAAAATTAGTTCCTGCACTATTTTTGGCAACTTCGGGGGCGATGAACACCCACAGATGTCTTTCAAGTTGCCCCCAAAGTCGGACTGAAATGTGGCTTTGAAATCGTGTGAGCTTGCACGATTTCAAAGCCATGTTTAGTGTGAACGAGGGCTTACTTAAACTTTAATTTGATTTTATTCTTTGATGTATTAAAATGTACATTTCAGTAACAGTTATAACTTAAAAGTCCTGAGAACAATACATATGTAGCACCATACAGTGGGGATCGAAAGTTTGGGCACCCCAGGTAAAAATTTGTATTAATGTGCATAACGAAGCCAAGGAAAGATGGAAAAATCTCTAAAAGGCATCAAATTACAGATTAGACATTCTTATAATTTGTAAAAAAAAGTTAGATTTTATTTCCATCATTTACACTTTCAAAATTACAGAAAACAAAAAAAATTGTGTCTGCAAAAGTTTGGGCACCCTGCAGAATTTATAGCATGCACTGCCCCCTTTGCAAAGCTGAGACCTGCCAGTGTCATGGATTGTTCTCAATCATCATCTGGGAAGACCAGGTGATGTCAATCTCAAAGGTTATAAATGCCCAGACTCATCTGACCTTGCCCCAACAATCAGCACCATGGGTTCTTCTAAGCAGTTGTCTAGAAAACTGAAACTGAAAATAGTTGACGCTCACAAAGCTGGAGAAGGCTATAAGAAGATAGCAAAGCGTTTTAAGATGTCAATATCCTCTGTTCGGAATGTAATTAAGAAATGCAAGTCATCAGGAACAGTGGAACTTAAAGCAAGATCTGGAAGACCAAGAAAAATATCAGACAGAACAGCTCGCAGGATTGTGAGAATAGCAATTCAAAACCCACATTTGACTGCTCGATCCCTCCAGAAAGATCTGGCAGACACTGGAGTTGTGGTACACTATTCCACTATAAAGAGATACTTGTACAAATATGGTCTTCATGGAAGAGTCATCAGAAGAAAACCTCTTCTATGTCCTCACCACAAAAATCAGCGTTTGAACTTTGCAAATGAACATATAGACAAGCATGATGCATTTTGGAAACAAGTTCTATGGACCGATGAGGTTAAAATAGAACTTTTTGGCCAGAATGAGCAAAGGTACATTTGGAGAAGAAAGTTCACATAATTTAATGAAAAGAACCTCTGTCCAACTGTTAAGCATGGGGGTGGATCAATCATGCTTTGGGGTTGTATTGCAGCCAGTGGCACAGGGAACATTTCACGAGTAGAAGGAAAATGGATTCAATAAAATTTCAGCAAATTTTGGATGGTAACTTGATGCCATCTGTGAAAAAGCTGAAGTTAAAGAGAGGATGGCTTCTACAAATGGATAATGATCCTAAACACACCTCAAAATCCACGGGGGATTACATCAAGAGGCGTAAACTGAAGGTTTTGCCATGGCCTTCACAATCTCCTGACCTCAACATAATTGAAAATCTATGGCTAGACCTTAAAAGAGCAGTGCGTGACAGACAGCCCAGAAATCTCAAAGAACTGGAAGACTTTTGTAAGATACCTCAAACAAGAATTGAAAGACTCTTGGCTGGCTACAAAAAGCATTTACAAGCTGTGATACTTTCCAAAGGGGGCAGTACAAGATATTAACTCTGCAGGGTGCCATAAACTTTTGCAAACGCCATTTTTTTTGTTTTCTGTAATTTTGAAAGTGTAAATGATGGAAATAAAATCTAACTTTTTTTGACATATTATAAGAATGTCTAATCTGAAATTTGATGCCTTTTGGAGATTTTTCCATCTTTCCTTTGCTTCGTTATGCATATTAATACAAATTATTACCTGGGATGCCCAAACTTTCGATCCCCACTGTATTTAAAAGCAATTTGCATGTCTTTTATATTGTACATCCCCTGTTCATACTAATTTAATATAGTTATTGCAATGAATGGTCTGTATTGAGATATTATTTATACATTTCAAATCTGAAGTACCTGTTAATAGTGACAGCCATATAATTACATACTAAAGATGAAATGAATACTTCAGCAGTGGAGCCTCCATCATATGATATTATGAGTAGAAATTCAAGTACCAGGCAATGGCATAAATGCACTCTAAAGCAATTGATCTACATTTATTATGCATTAAGTTTACAATGACTCTCTTAGGCTTGTGTTTGTGCCAAGTTTCTGACACGTCTGCTGAACAAGATTTATTTCTTGTCTGCAGAAAAATAATTTGAGAGTTCTAATGGTTGCGCTGAAGTCGACAAACATATTTATTTATTCACAACCTTATTTATTGTGAAGTTGCTTTCATGTCATTGTGATATAGAGTATTGTTTACTGTTTCTGAAAGTGTCAGTCAGAAAGAAATGTGTGAATTGGAGATCCCAGCCTCTCAGATTTTTACCCAAAAGAGTTAAGATGTTGACAAAACTCATCTGAAAGAAAGACAATCATTTAAAGAAACATCCGAGTGATATGAGACAATTCTAAGAATTGTTCAATTTGACAATTATGGTATAAAAATTATTGATTTCAACATAATTATTTGTTTATTTGAAACTTGTGGTACATTTAAAGAGGAATTCAAGCTATGGTATATTTATCCATAGTTACAGTGCCCTTACAAAAGTATTAACACCCCTTGACATTTTCCACATTTTGTCATGTTACAACCAAAAAAATAAATGTATTTTATTGGGAATTTATGTGATAGACCAACACAAAGTGGCACATAATTGTGAAGTGGAAGGAAAATTATAAATGTTTTTCAATTTTTTTGTGTGAAAAGTGGTGGCGTGCATTTGTATTTAACCCCCCTGAGTCAATACTTTGTAGAGCCACCTTGCAATTACAGCTGCAAGTCTTTTTGGGGATGTCTCTACCAGCTTTGCACATCTAGAAAGTGACATTTTTGCCCATTCATCTTTGCAAAAGAGCTCAGGCTCTGTCAGATTGGATGAAGAGCGTCTGTGAAAAGCAATTTTAAAGTCTTGCCACAGATTCTCAATTGGATTTAGGTCTGAACTTTGTAAGGGCCATTCTAACACACGAATATGCTTTGATCTAAACCATTCCATTGTAACTTTGACTGTATGTTTAGGGTCGTTGTCCTGCTGGAAGGTGAACCTCTGCCCCAGTCTCAAGTCTTTTGCAGACTCTAAGGCCTCGTACACACGGCCGAGGAACTCGACGTGCCAAACACATCGAGTTCCTCGGCCACTTCAGCCCTGAAGCCGCCGAGGAGCTCGGCGGGACGAGAGCTCCCATAGAACAACGAGGAAATAGAGAACATGTTCTCTATTTCCTCGCCGAGGTCCTCGTCGGCTTCCTCGGCCGAAAGTGTACACACGGCCGGGTTTCTCGGCAGAATTCAGCCAGAAACTCGGTCGGAAGCTGAATTCTGCCGAGGAAACTGGTCGTGTGTACGGGGCCTAACAGGTCTTCCTCTAAGATTGCCCTGTATTTGGCTCCATTCACCTTTCCATCAACTCTGCCCAGTTTCCCTTTCCCTGCTGAAGATGATGCTGCCACCACCATGTTTCACGGTGAGGATGGTGTGTTCAGGGTGACGTGCAGTGTTATTTTTCCACCACACATAGCATTTTGATTTTAGGCCAAAAGGTTTAATTTTGGTCTCACCTGACCAGAACACCTTCTTCCACATGTTTGCTGTGTCCCCCACATGGCTTCTCGCAAACTGCAAACAAGCCTTCTTATGGCTTTATTTCAACAATGACTTTCTTCTTTCCACTCTTCCATAAAGGCCAGATTTGTGGAGTGCACGACCAATAGTTGTCCTGTGGACAGATTCTCTCACTTGAGCTGTGGATCTCTGCAGCTCCTCCAGAGTTACCATGGCTGCTTCTCTGATGAATGCTCTCCCGGTCTGTCAGTTTAGGTGGACGGCCATGTCTTGGTAGGTTTGCAGTTGTGCCATACTGTTTCCATTTTCGGATGATGGATTGAACAGTGCTCAGTGAGATGTTCAAAGCTTGGGATATTTTTTTATAACCTAACCCTGCTTTAAACTTCTCCAGGACTTTATCCCTGACCTGTCTGAAGTGTACCTTGGCCAACATGATGCTGTTTGGTCACTAAGGTTCTCTAACAAACCTCTGAGGGCTTAACAGAACAGCTGCATTTATACTGAGATTCAATTACACACAGTTGGACTCTTTTTTCTAATTAGGTGACTTCTGAAGACAATTGGTTCAAACTAGATTTTAGTTAGGAGTATCAGAGTAAAGGGGGGTGAATACAAATGCACGGCACACTTTTCAGATTTTTTTTGTAAATAAATTTAAAAAACATTTATCACTTTTCTTCCACTTCACAATTATGTGCCACTTTCTGTTGGTCTATTACATAAAATCCCAATAAAATACATTTTAAATTTTTGGTTTTAACATGACAAAATTTGAAACATTTCAAGAGGTATGAATACTTTTTCAAGGCACTGTACATTGGTCTGATGTAACTATACATATACCTGGCTGGTGCCCATATGATGTCCTCCCAGATTGCGCCCCAGGGCTAATCAGTCAGTGACTGATCACTGTACCGGCCCACTACAGGTACCATGTGATTGCTGTAACCAATCACAGCAGGTCACATGACAGTTGTAAACAATGGATGACTTCTTTTCAAGCCATCTATTGCATACACTTGTGTTGCTAGCTGTGATTGGTTACAGTGATCACATGGTGCGGACTGGGCCAATCACAGCCCATCACAGCTAAACACAACAAAACAAACTGAATGAGTCGATTTCATTCAGTAAAATGCTTGCATTTAGCAATGAAATGCATAAGCCAGTGTTTCTCAATTCCAGTCCTCAGGCCCCCCCAACAGGTCAGGTTTTCAGGATTTCCCTCAGATGAAAAGGCTGTGGTGATTACTAAGGCAGTGAAACTGATCAAATCACCTGTGCAAAATAATGGAAATCCTGAAAACCTGACCTGTTGGGGGGGCCTGAGGACTGGAATTGAGAAACACTGCTATAAGCAAACATAATGTGTAAAAAAAGATGCTGATCACTTCCCCAGAGTAGTAAAATGTTATAATAGTAACATTATATTGATGTTTGTAAAAAAAAAGAATAATAATATAATAATAATAATAATAATAATAATAATAATATATTTTTAAAAGTATTCTTCTTTTTTTTTTCATACTGTCACCAGTCAATGCCCCTGATCCCTGCCACACCTGTTAAATGGTGACGCTGTACTGCACTGGTGACAGTATGTAAAAAAATTATTATTTCTTAATTTTCCCAAAAACTATAACAAAAATTACGAATTCTAAAAACTTGCCATGCCTAAATACCTTGAACTTTCTACATTCCAAAAAGAGGTGTCTGTACTGTCCTGATATTTTTAGGTCTCAAGAAATTAGTACATCAGGATATCAGGATTGATACATTTTCAGATATATACCATAGTTTGTGGACTCTGGAACTTTCCTACAGACTAAATAATAGACACTGATTTGGGTTATTTTCACCAAAGAAATGTAGAAGAATACATTTTGGGCTAAATTCATGGTTATTTATTTGCAACATTTTATAGCAGAAACAAAGAAAAACATTTTTTTTTTCGATTTTTTTTGTTCATTTTATCGTTTATTTAGCATTTACTATTTACCTCAGAAAGGGGTTACAGGGAAAAAAAATCCCCTTCCCCTTCCATATCAGGGTTTCTGTCAACGATCAGCCTACAACCAGCCTGCAACTCTCAAGCTCTCAAGAAGATGAAAAATTGGCTCATAAAATAAACTATATCATGAGGCACAGTAAGAGTGGTATACTTTCTTTAAAATGATAGTAAAGTCTCTTTTACAATATAAAATAATGCACCCTCCTGCATGTTTAAGCCATAATGTACTAGTATGTACCGCATAATAGTACATTACGACAAACTTACCTACAAAATGAAGCCCTCCAGCGATGAGCTGTGATGGGTTCTCCCCGGTCCCTGGCACTTCCATCTTTACCCTGTCTTCATTACGGGTTTCGCATCTCCGGCCACTTGATTGGGCAGGCCGATGTGACGTCACGCTCATGCATGTGCATGGGAATCACAACGTTGCGGCACACACAGAGTGCCATAAATGTGGTGTGAGCTGCACATGTGCGGCTCAGATCACATTACCCGCTGACAGACAGGGGGGACATGTATGACAGAAAAGACCTCTAGGGTCTCTTCTGTGATAAAAAGTCTGCCTATCAGCGGATTTGAACAATCTTGACTTTACTAGAGCTGGTATTTGGGCAGCCATCTTATTTATTAATTTAACCACTCCCCTTGTCACACCTGTACCCCTCCTATGCACCAGTGTAGTTTTTACATTTCTGCTATGGTCCTGTTTATTCTGCAAGAACTTTGTCATTATCTAAAGCCTAAGTATACTTAAACATAAATAAATAATCAGCACAAGGGATTCTGCTAAACAGTATTGATAGCTGTAAGTAATGTGGACATGGAAATTAAAGAATTCTGCCAGAACAAAACAGCACAAGGGATACAACACACTAAAGGTATGTAATAATCTTGATTTTTTTTATTATTATTCTTTTTTTTTTTTTAAAGGGGAGTTCCAGCCTTTTAGTGTTTATTAAAAGTCAGCAGCTAAAAAAAGTGTAGCTGCTGAATTTTAATAAACAGACACTTACCTGCTCAACGGTCCAGCGACGCGACCGCCCGGAGCTCCGCTCCTCTCCCCCCCCTCTCCAGCCGGCACCTCCATTCATAGTGTGGGCACCCAGCCGTGACAGCTTTCGACTTCAAGGCCGGGCACTCACTGTGCATGCACGAGTTGCGCTGCGCTCTATGAATGGACAGGCGATCTCCTGGGACCTGTCACATGTCCCTGGAGATCGCCTAAAGGGAGGGGCCGCCTAAGGCGCGAAGAGAAGTAGCAGAGGCGGTCCCTGGGCGGAAGGAGGAAGTGGGACAGGAAGTCCCACTCCTACCGAAGCCCCCACTCTCCCCCAAAAAAATGACATGCCAAATAAGAAAACTTAGGACTTAGGACAATAAAGTAGTACATATGTTATTTTTTAAGGACAAACAATGTTTTCTTTTTGTGATATTGTCTTGCATAAATAGTTTTTTTTCACAATCCTTAGACAAAGAAAGTACCAAAACAAAAAAAAAGGTACATTTTCTTTTTTAACCAGTGTTAGCTTAAAACCAAATAGTGTTATTGTAGACTTAAAAATATACATTTTATTGTGTAATTTGTCCTGCACTAAAATTCTGGTAGACGGCACTGTGAAGTTATTTACAAATTATAATTTTTTTTATTATTTTGTGCAATTTTAAATGTACATCAAAAAATAATGCACAAAACAAACAAAAACAAAAAAATAGTTTACATAATAGTAGTTAATAATAATATAGAAATTAATAAAAAATACAGCACGAAAATAATAAGTGAAGGGAGAAAAAGAAGCAGTAAATAAAGGCTAATTGGGGTAAATAACGGGTTAAACAATGCACAATTTATTTAAAAAAAAATTAAAGCAAGGTTGCTTTAAAGTGGATGTAAAGCCGATTCATGAAATTTGACCTAGGCACATCTATCTGTAGTGTTTACTTATCCCTCTCCAAAGCCCAGTGTCTTTCTGCTGTTTCGTTCCTCTGTTGTCAGCATGATAACTTCTGACAAGTTCTCGGAGGGAGATAAAACCAGCCTAAAAATTGTGTCAGGGAGGGTGCTATAAATAGATTAGCAGAGAGCTTGTCTTGTCACAGCACAGTTCTAAAAATATCTTCGTTCTTTTGCCTATGTGGAGGGGATGTGGGTGCCTTTCCTCCAATCAGCTGTCACAGTGTATGCCAAGACTCCACTCTTACTGCTGAATGAGGAAGTAAAAATTCTAAAACAATGTAAGAATTCGAAAGAATTTAGCAAGCTGAAGACGGCAGAAATACATGTAAAACTTTTGTAGGGAGGTGTTTTAAGTCTGCAAATCATCTGAGGCTGTTCACTTCACTAGGTATAGGAGAGGGTTTAAATCCACAATAACCACAAACATACTATACATGTACATAATCCACTTCTTCCAAGTAGGGCCAAATGCGCACATGCACACCGCCCTGGCTGTGCTGCCATTTGCTGCATAGCAAGCCTATCAGCGATGATTTATGGCCGGCACCCACTGATCAGCTGAGTGAATTAGAGAAGAGAGCCCAGTGTTAGTGAACAATACAGGGCTTTCTTCTGACAGCCACAATGTGTCAGTTTTTCCTCCCTGAAAAGCATAGTTACATAGTCAGGTTGAAAAAAGTCCACCCAGTTCAACCATAAAAAAACAAACAAAAATAAAGCAGGTCCGGAGGAAAATTCATGGGAACCTGAAAATATAGTTCACACTGAAAGACTAGTCCAGGCATTCAAGAGAACCCACCCATCCTATAAAGTTGGCCCGATTGGGCATTTGGAGGCTGCCCATGTGGGGGGGGGGCAGAAAGGGCACGTCAATATTCAAGATAGTGGCCACAGAAGTTCCCCTGTACTGCATGTCCCACTGAGAAGGGCTGCGCGGGCACGCTTGCATGCACGCTAATGCAGAACACAATGCCAACAAGTCTGCGTGTGCACGCGGGCGTGCACGCGCACCCCCTGTGACAGTTCTTGGTGCTAAAACAAACTATTCAAACTGACTCATTCCCCAGGATCAGTGCTGTCTGGTCTACAGCATTCCCTGTGATTCCTGCTATCTGCCTGCATCTGACCTCGGCTTGTCTTTGACTACGTTCCTGCCTGCTCCTTCTGCTACCTTGCTGCCAGCCTGTTGCGGAACATGCCTGCACCTGACTCTGCTCCTGTATCCTTGTCTGTTCTGGACTTGTTTACCAGGGTCTCCAGCCAGCCTGCCTGCACCTGCCTGAGCTCCAGTCCATGCTGATATCGTTCCTGCTAGCTGCTGTATCCACATTCCAGCCTGTGGCTTCCAAGTACCAGCCTACTCCAGTCTCCAGCCAGACAGTTGGTTTCATTCTGGCACTACCATCAGTTCCGGTCCAGCTCCACTGCTGGCAACTCGGCCAGGCACTCTGCACTCCTGTTTACTCTACCAGGAGCCTTGAGTCAGAGGTGTAAGAGAGGCCTCCCTCTGCATATCAGACTCTACCACCAGGTACATGACAGGGACACAAATAGCAAAAGATCTGACAGGGGTTATAACCCTCCCTTGCTCTATCCAAAATGGAAAAAAAAAGTTCTGCCTATTGTTCTACTTTAAGTTATTAACTGACAGCATCTGCAGATCAAAGCGCGTCCCTTTGATCTGCAGATAAATGAAACATATAAAAGTAACAATGATACTATGTATCCCACTATTTTACATCTGAATAGACAGCCTTTCCTCTAGAGCTGCTCTATGTGCACAACAATTCCTGATTTTGATTTGGATTGGGAGGAGGAAAACAGAAATAGAACAGAAAGACTGGACAAGCTACACTAAACATGTGTACTATGATGAACTTTTTTTTTTTTTGGTGTGTGTTACATGCCAAGTCACCTAAACTATTAAACCAGAAAAGCCTCAATAATCTCAATAACTGGGAGGGGGTCCAATTTGTGTCTTGGTAATGCAGGGATTTGTAGTAATATTTATCCATATATGGACCCATCACAGGTGTGCGCAACCTATTGCATTAGTGTGTGCACCCCAAAGCTCAAACACACATGAACGCCACCTGCTGGTGGTGGGAGCCAATTGATTGGAAGAATATTACTATACACCCTAATGTGTTCCTAAAGATGAACCTAGATTTTACTATAATGGGGGCATTTACAATGGCCACTGGCACCCCCAACCACCCACCTGGTGCTGCTCCGGGACAATGCTAATGCACATGGGGTGATTAGGGTGTGCCTAGGCACACCCTGTGCGCACACCTATGCCATAATGGTTTGGCTAGGTCAAACAAATGACATGAGCTCAACATAAGCTTTGCAAACTGTAGAACAGTCAGCCTTGTCCAACTTTCGTTGGCCTCTTTAGCTTCAAGAAAGACTAGCCAATAAACTATGCCTCAAAATATATAAATTATGATTTGGTTGGGAATGAAGACTTCAATGAGGTGAAATGTATAGCATGTGAGAACTGTCTTACTTGTTGCTGAATTATTTTGTAAAGAATTGTAAAAAAAAAAAAAAAGATAAAGGCCTTTGATTAGACATGATCTTATGGTATCCCTTATTTTACTGAATTCAGAAAGAATATCAGCTAAATTTTAGTATATGCTGACATCCTTAATACATTGGCTCATTCTCTGTCACTCTCACTAGAGAGACATTAATAAAGTTTTGTCAACATCCTGAGGGCTGGGCAATACAATGATTTCAGTTCTGTACCATTGGCCATCATATTTATCATACTAGCTTAATGAATTTTTTGATGCAATTACTTATTCTTCTCCATTCTCTCTGGAGGGACATTGCTAAAGTCTACATAACTAATGTCAACATCTTGAGAGGGTCATCTCTGCACCATTGGTCATTATCCTCATTACACTTAGAGACACTTGCTTAAGCAATAACTAGTCATTCCCATCATAATTAGCAACACTTGCTTGGCCATTTACTGGTAATGCAATTTTCCAGTCATCTGTTTCTCAGCTGGGATTTTATTCACTGAGCACAATAATTTAGATCATTCCACTATACGTTTGTATGAATGTGTTATTATTGCAATGCAAGGTAACCTTTTTCTTGTTACATCTTGGCGTCAGAAAAGGTCTATTATTGAATGAACATTGTACATTTGTCATGTTAAAAAATTGTCAAAATTGTCAGGTTGGCAACAAGACCTATGTTTCTCACAAAATGAGTAATATACCGCTCCATGTACCAACCCCTGTACTTCACCCCCACTGCACGCAAAGAGGGTGCCGGCCCTGCATGCAACAGGAAGTATGTAGTAAAGAAAGTCCGGATGGCCACACTCTAATGTAATCACCTTTATTAATCCATTAAAATAACAGTCTATACAGCAAACAATATACAGCACAGCTAACACACTTCACACCTTCCCTGGTGCTTAGTCTTAGCTATGACTAAGCACCAGGGAAGGTGTGAAACATGTTAGCGGTTCTGTATATTTCATCATCTGTTTGCTGCACGGATTGTTATTTTAATGGATCAATAAAGCTGATTACATTACAGTTCGGCCATCCGGACTTTCTTTACTACATACCTGGGTTTCTCAGGCGGGACCCAAACTTCTAGTTTGCCCCTGCCCAGGGCCGATCCTAGGCAGGGTGCACAGGGTGGGGGCACCGAACATCTAACGGACTCTCTAACAGAAGCCCCTCTTTGTGTCCATCACAGAGGCTCCCCTCCAGGTCCCAATAAAGTACTCTGCTTCTCTTCCTGTATTTTGTTTATTGTTAAGAGATCATGTAAGAATCCCAGGTTACTTTGTGGGGGAGCATCTCTGTGGTTCAGTCATTGCCATAGAAACATTTGTAAAGGGGAGGAGTTAGTAAAATGACGCCGCCCATGTGAGGGTGCCAGAAATATTTTTGCACCCAGGTGCTTGTGACCCTAGGATCGGCCCTGCCCCTGCCTGCAAGTACTTCTAATGTTAAACATATTAAAAAAAGGAAAGAAGGGCGCACCGACCTTGTGCATTACCAAAGATAATTTTAATAAAGGTAAAACAGCAATGATTATACTCACATACAAATGTGGTATATGAGCTTAACAAAGCAACAGCAATAGCAAGCAGTGTATCTATAGTCTGCAACTGGAACCAAAGCCACCCTGCAATACCATCTGGTCCTCCAGTTGGAGACCATAGATACACTGCTATTGCTGTTGCGTTGTTAAGCTTGTATACCATGTTTGTATGTGAGTTTAATCATTGCTGTTTTACCATCTTTGGTAATGCACAAGGTTGGTGCACCCTCCTTTCCTTTTTTTTTATATGTTTCAGCTCCAAGGACACCTATTGATCTGAGGAGGACAGCAAGACCAGGGACATTCCACATACAAAGGGTTGACTGCACCACACACTACTAGACCTAGCACCCAAGCACAGGAGAATTGTTTTGAGTGCTTCTAATGTGCTCTTTTTTTCCTCTTTAGGGGCACATAGAAGCACCTTGTCTACAAGTTCTACTAATGTGCAATTTCCCTTCTCCTCAAGAATACAGAGTAGTGGAACACTACCTTGCAAGTGAGAGTAGAGAAGGAATGTCCCTAATGAGTGTAAAAGGCCATTTCTAAAGTGCAGTGTAAACTAGATTGGGTCCTAATCAATGAGGGAAAGGCCAATATATTCTAAAACAAGACGAAAAGGGTGGAAACCTGACCTTTCATAGTGCTGAGTATCAAGCACTAGTCCAATCAATTTCCCACCCATCATATTAAACATTATTTACAGAATTACATTTCCTTATCATTTTCTTTTTTACAGTTTTTATTTTTTCCTAATTTTCTTATGTGTTTCCTGGTCATGCAAACATGGGCAGGGTCAGCAAGGCTGTTACTACAATGCTTATAAGTGATCATTTCCATGTGCTACTGGGTGTCAAGGCTGCACCACTGGCTAAAAATGTCCCGATAAACATTTGAGGTACTAGCATGCCCTGCTGAAATTTTCATGTCAGAGAAGACCTTCAGCACAGCAGGGATGTTTGGGGGGGGCTTCATTTTTAATAAAACAAATAAGATCTGGATTACTACTGGACTTTATATTTACTAGCTCTGTGCAATGGTTTTGCACTGAGAGGCCCCCGAACGTCCTCTTCTTGGGTCCCCTACCTGCGCTCTTGGCTCCATCTCTTCTGTGTGTAACACAATAGCAAGCCACGTGCTATGGGGGTGCATGTGAAACTTGAGCCAGGCTGTTTGCATTGAATTGCATGGAATTACACAGAGCAGCCCCAAACGTCCCCTTCTTGGGTCCTCTGCTGGCACTCCTGGCTCTTCCTCTCCAAGACGCTTTCCATGCTGGGGAACTTGTGCATGTTTGCCCTGTCCCCCCACTTCCTCATCACTGGCTTTAATTGACAGCAGCAGGATCCAATGGCTCTTGGTGCCCTAGCAAAGCCAGTGAGACAGAGAAGTGAGGGGAGAGAAGAGCTGCAGACGTGCACAGAGCTGGGTTGAATGAGGGCTCAGGTAAGTAAAAGGGGAGAAGATTCTGACCTTTTTCTGTTCTGAAATAAAAGCTGTGTAAAAAAGGTGAGATAAGCGCTACACACTGTGGTGAAACCACCACAACTGCCTAACAATCTAGCAACCACTAGTAGATAGGCAATATCTCGTGAAAACTATCACATAACATAAAAATAAATAACTAGTGAAACAATCCATAACAAGTGCGACAATAATAAAAAAGTGCAAAACTGTGAACTGGCACAGGGGACCCAATAAATACAAAGGAGTGTGCAAAGTCCTAAATGGGAGAAATGTCCTTCAATCTTAAAAACCAATAGTGGGCATCAATGGGTATTGGCAAGCGATGACTGTAAAGGATCACAGTACAAATGAAGGGGTATCCAACACTAGTCTCCCAAAACTCTCACCTTGATGTAATGAAATACAGGCATGTAGCATGGATGTGAGTGAACCCGGGGATGAGCACCAAGATGTTTCCCAATGTCCTCTGTGATGAGCTCTTGCCGCTATGGCTAATTCTGAGTGGTTTCACACTGAGGCACTGCACTGGCAGGGTGTCAAAAAAATTCCTACAAACAGCTTCTTTGCAGCGCTTTAGAAGTGTTGAATACACCGCTCCTAAAGCACCCCTTCCTTTTGAGGCGCTTTTCTTAACGCCAAAGCGCCTTAAAAATGCCCCAGTGTGAAAGGGGTCTTAGCGGAGCTTTACCAGCGTTTTTCGGGCACTGGCAGTGTGAAAGGGATTGGGATTGCAGATAAGGCTTCTTTCAGGCGCTTTACAGGCGTTTAATCCTTTCCACTGAATGAACAAAAATGCTGAACTTGTTCAAAGTGTTGGAAAATCTTTATAGTAAAGCGAAGGTCCACCCTTAAAAAAAAAAAATCGTCAAAAAGGCTACAAATTTTTTTTTTTTTTTTTTTTTTTTATACTTACCAGAAGTGGCTGTTACTAGGCAGATCGTCCTAATCTGCCACTTCCTTGTCCATGGTGGTCTTCTTTCTTCTCCTTCTCGCGCTGCCTCCTGGAAAAAGGGATGCAGTGTCTTCTGGAAAGAGACATCAGCCCATTCACATAGCGCTGCGCGACTCGCGCATGCGCAGTAGGGAACCGGGACGTAAAGCTGCAACGCTTCACTTCCTGATTCCCTCACCGAGGATGGCGGCGGAGCAGCCGAGAGCCAGCCGACATCGCGGGAACCCTGGACAGGTAAGTCCTTATTAAAAGTCAGCAGCTACAGTGTTTGTAGCTGCTGACTTTTATTTTATTTTTTTAAACGCCGGACCTCCACTTTAATTAGAACCTTTAGCCACTGAAAGCAGTTCATGCCCCTATAGTCATAGGCAAAGGTCAATTTAAGGAATGATGTTAATAATTATCGAACAGCCTATGAACATCCTAATGCCGCGTACACACGGTCGTTTTTCGGCATGGAAAAAAAAGTAGTTTTTCAGCATGTCCAAAAAACGACGTTTTTCCAACTTCATCATTAAAAACGATGTTGCCCACACACCATCGTTTTAAAAAAATTATGAACAAAGCGGGGTGACGTACAACACGTACGACGGCACTCTGAAGGGGAAGTTCTATTCGCCTTTGGGCTACTTTTAGCTGATTCCTTGTTAGTAAAAGACGATTCGCGCTTTTTTGTCTGTTACAGTGTGATGAATGTGCTTACTCCATTATGAATGGTAGTTTTACCTGAACTAGCGCTCCCATCTCATAACTCGCTTCTGGGCATGAGCGGGTTTAAAACGTCGTTTTAGCCCACACACGATCATTTTTTACAACCCGAAAAATAAATTTTAAAAAACGACATAAAACATTTTTTTGTCGTTTTTCAGAAGCCGAAAAATGATGTGAAGCCCACACACGATGATTTTAAATGACGTTTTTAAAAAAGTCATTTTTTTTAATGCCGAAAAACGACCGCGTGGAGTGGGACTGATAGGACGTAAGGATATGCATTCAGCATATTTATGACTGTGTTGAAAGTGTTCTCATGAATAATTCATAATGAACATTAAACTTTATTTCCCCTTCTTAAAATGAATCTAGTAACAAATTATAACTAAGTTAGCCCCATGTGAATACAACCTATTTAGAATGAAACAAGATTCCCCATAACGTTTCTCTATAAAATTCAGCAGGTCCTTATCATTTTTAACAGTCTTAAAGTGTAGATGACTTGAAGTTAAAAGCTGTTTAACATGCAGATTTTCACCCACAAGAGTAATTAAGAGTTTCCTTCATAAATATCAGTAAATGGCAGAGCAGCACAAACACCCACAGTCTTGCAGATACAGAACCTTCAGCATGAGCACGGAAGAAGGATTAGATGTATTACTCTGCAGACTGTGATAGAGAAGAATGGAGTGACTCACATAACAGGTGTCCAGTTGTACTGCTTATGAAAGCTGCAATTACAGTACATCTGATGAAAAAAAATCTTAAGATTTGGAAGAAGATGTACATCTTACATTGATGCATTTAAACAGAAAAAATACTTTTATTTTTGAATTGCTAAACGGTAGGGCTGGTACTGATTAAAATGTTTGTATTCGATTAATCGTTTTTTTTTTTTAATCGATTAATCAAATAATTTTTATTAATTATAACGCACATACAGATCCAACTACTTTTAGCTGATCTCCTTGCAGGCTGATTCCCAGTGCAGCTACCAACCACTGGAAAAATGGATAGCAGGATACAAAAAACACACAAAGGCAGCGCTTGATGGGAATAGCATTAAAACTTTTATAGTCTTTAAGTAGGAAACAAAATAAATATTGCACTGGAGATAAAATCGATGTAGCTACATAAACTGTAAAAATGGTGCGAGCAATACCAAACGGTAGGAAAAGCAGTCATAAAAACATGTAGCTAAGTATGATACTGGTATAAAAATGTGTACAACCATACCACTGCTGAATCCAGATGAGGAGGGGTTAACATCAGTCCTTCGGCATGTAGATGTACCGTGAAGGGAACTATCACAACTCCCAGTGGATGGCTGTAGAATCCCAGGTTGATAGAGGGAAGTGATAGAGGGAAGTGTAACAGCCCTTGCATATGGCAGATAGTAAGGTCCCGCCGGCATGCAGATATGAAGGCACAGCAAAGGAGCACTTCAGATGGATACGGCAAGCCCCGCCGGTGTCCGTGATGTCATCGGATCTCCGACGGAACTCTCTGAAGACCCGGATGCCGGGGGAGAGGTGAGTACGATCAAAAGAATTTTGATCTTTAAAAAAAATTAACGATTAATTGAGAAATAAATAGTTAATTTCCACAGCCCTACTAAACAGTAACGTAAAACTTAAACTAGTAATGTGTATGGTCATAAAATCTGCTCCACCTGCGACTCCTCAGGTTGAAATCCTTAAGTAATTTCTGCTGCAATGCAATTTGCAATTGTACGTATATAGAGGGTTTTTTGTTGAAAATAAAAGTAGAACAGTTCTTATAGAGAAAGATGAGAATGGTGCGCTTATTCAATAATGTGCTATAAAGTAATATACTCAAAACATTAACATGATGAGTATCCAAACATACAAATAAATAAATGTGAATAAAAGTCAAACTAAAGCCCAATGGTAGGAATTAGTAAAAATCTCATAGGGATAACTTGATATAAGAAAAAACAGACAAAACATCAATCCAAACATCAACTGTTACATTTATGAATTAGCTACTCACCTCCAACAATGACCTAAGGGTCAAACAAGGCTCATCAGATAGTCAGATAAGGAATCCCGCTGATGGATCTATAAAGGCATCCAGGTCCCAGGCGAAGACGAAGAACTACGTCCAAAACTTGTCATCAAAACATCTTGGGTAATTCCATATATAGAGGAAACAGCTCGCTCCAAGGAATGACATTTCTTGTATAAATGGCACTCAAAGGAAACAAAGAACAGCCATAGTGCAATATTGCCAAATGAAAAGTAAATATATTTAGTAAAAGAAGCTGCTTACATTAAGTAAGGGTAAAAACCACAGTAAAAAGCAATGGGAGTAGTGACACACTCGCCTGCTCACCGCACTTCCGTAAAACACCACCGGAACTGAGGTCACAAGGCTTCACCCATCGCGTTGCGTCACTGGTCACGTAACTTCCTCTGGGTTCTTATAGAGTCCCTACATAATATTGCGCTTTTCTGAAAAGTTATAAGCATGTTTATGAAAGTGTGTGGGGGGGGGGTAGGATTTGTGTTTTTTGCTAAAATATTTAAGTGCATTACACATTTATTTTTGTTTTACTAATTAGCAGGAAAAGCACAATTTTTGGTTTTATCATGTCTGGGTTTAGTTTTTTTGCACAAAAATTTCAAGGTTTTACTTTTAGTGTGATTGTATGGTGTATAATATACAGTGAAAATATAAATACTTTGTTTTTCACAAAAAATCTTGGCCATAGGACAGTTTCAGCTATTGAATCAGTTATAGGAGTGTTGAATAACCACTTAGAGTCCAGGCCAATTCTGACAATCCTCTCCTACATGTAAAAAACATAATTTGTTTTGCTAGAAAACTACTTAGAACACCATAAATGTATACAGTTTTTTTTTAAGCAGAGGCCCTAGAGAATAAAATGATGGGTGTTGCATATTTTTATGTCATGCGGTATTAGCGCAATGGTTTTTCAAATGCAAATACACTTTAGTGAATTTTAATGCACAAAAACATAATATAATACCCAATTTGTATGTAAAACATTAAAGAGGATGTTACCAAGAATAAATTGATATCAAACATGCCATGCTTTAAAAATTGCATATGCCTGTGAAACAGCGCCAAACTATGGTATCTAAAAATCTTCTAAGGTAACGCTTTAAAAGCAATTACAGGCTACCAAATTAGAGTAACACAGGAGGTGTGATACTAGAATTATTGCTCTTGCTCTGATGTTCACGGGGATACCTCACATGTGTGGTGCAATTGGGTTTACATACTGTGTGCACGTGCAGGACTTACGTATGTGTTCACCTTTGCATGTGAGCATGGTGCAAAAGCACAAGGCACTTTAACCACTTGCCGACCAGCCGCTGTCATTATACTGTGGCAGGTCGGCTCGTTACCGCAAATCGCCCTAAAAAAAGGAGTCATGGCAACTGAACAGAAGACCTTTGTTAGGGTTCTGTATGTATACTGTTTTTTTTTTGGGTGGCGGGTTGTTTTTTTAGACAGGAAGGTGTCCCAAAAAAAGGCAGAGGACCTGCAGTGGGGTTATTGCCCATACCATATTTTCCAGCATATAAGAGGACCCTTTATACTTAAAAATATTCCCCAAAAATCGGGGGTCAACTTAAATGCCGGTATTAAATGCCGCCTGCTTGATGTTTGCCTGCTGGATGCACGGTAATACTGTATGTAGCTTCGAAGGGTGTAAAATCATAAGCCCGCAGCTCTCTGACTCTCCAAGCCAATAGAAAACATCGCTCGCCCTGATTGGATCAGTGCGGTATACTGTATGTATACTGTATACAGTACGTTACCGAATGCGCTGAATAAAGCGTGTTCCTGTGAGCGGTTGTTCCGGCTACCCCTCGGCACCTCTTCGTTCCACAGCCATCCACTACCGGAGCTTTGGTATGAAGCAGCTTCGCCCTCCATCTGGCTCTGCACACATTGGTTCTCCCTCTATAGTGGATTTTGCCGGGCACATGAGGTATTTACCACTGCAGCATTGCTTTACAAAGTTGCACAAACGTATTTTTGCTCTTTCAGTATGTTACCAAAGCTTCTAGACAGACTAGTCGGAAGGGGGTCGTCTTATACGGCGAGTATATCCCCAAACCAACCTTTTAGCTGGAAAATTAGGAGGTCGTCTTCTACGCCCAGTCGCCTTATATGTCAGCAAATACGGTAGTTGAGCTGAGTATTTACAGTACAAGAGAAACAATCTTAAAACTATTTTTAGTATACAGTATGCTAAATCTGAATATACCGCATCAGCAAATAGCACCAGTGACCACAAGTTAAAGCTTACTGACAAAGATAGATGAATACCTAACAGGATGTTTGCTAAATGCATAAAAAAAAAGCAGAACTGACTCAGCGCCTCTGTAAACCAGTCTAAAGATATATCATAAGCTTCACATTGCTGGAATCATGACAACTAGAAAATTGCTTGTGTTTTAAGCCAGCACACATTAGGCATATAACCAGAGCTGGATTTGCATCCACAGTGGGCATGTATGCACCTTTTGTGGCCAAAGCCACACCCCTTTGCATAGGATGCATTAAAGTGAAAAAACACAAACCTTTACAACCCCTTTAATGGTACTCAAGGCTGTTGCTGGTCTAGGAGAAAGGATAGGATGTGACCCATGAAGTACTCCCTAGGATGAAACTTCCTGGTCTCGCACCATGCAAACCAGGCTTTCAATTTGCAATGGTAGATTTTTTAAGAATTTACCTTTTTAAATCTCAAGAGGGTAAGAGTGTTGAATCTCATAGGCTCTATCCTTTAGGACCTTGGCTTCAACAGCCATGCCAATAAAGCCAATGATCAGAAAGGTGGACTGGGCTTTGGGATTGGAGGTCCAGACTAACTAGAATTTGAGTATGTTCAAGTAACATATCCTCTTTGGCCAGTTTGGTGCAATGAAAAATCACTGGAATCACCTTGCTTTGTAGGTCAGTGAGTTAAAACAGTCTGAAGTGAAACTGTGTCCATGGTACTGCCTCAAAGAAGGCTACCATCAGGCCCAAAACCCTGAAGGCACAAATTGAGGGCCAGCCCTGGCATGTGAATCCATCCTGGTACAAGAAAATCCTGAACAGGGCCATATCCAATGACAGGCCCAGCTACCCGCATTGATGAATCGGTTCCAGTGGCAACTTCCAAAGGTTGAGGATCCAAACAAATCTCTAAAGAGTCTGTACTGTCCACTGGACATTGGCTAACAGGGCTAGGAGGGAGGCCTGGTCTCTAAAGCGGGGGTTCACCCTGTTAAAAAAAAAAAAAAAAATTTTTATTATACCATTACATTCGGCATCGTAGCGCGAGCTACGGTATGCCGGTCTTACATTTTTTATCCCCGTACTCACTGTGCTATGGATCATTGAAGATTCCGGGGAATGGGCGTTCCTATGGTGAGAGAAGGTGATTGATGGCCGGCCCTGGCACGTCACGCTCCTCCGGAAATAGCCGAAATAGGCTTGGCTCTTCACGGCGCCTGCGCATAGCCTGTGCGCAGGCGCCGTGAAGTGCGGAGACCTACTCCGGCTGTCTTCGGGGAGCGTGACGTGCCAGAGCCGGCCGTCAATCATCCTCCCTCTCCGTAGGCACGCCCATTCCCCGCGGGAGTCGGAAACTTCAATGATCGATAGCACAGTGAGTACGGGGATTAAAAATTTAAGACCGGCATACCGTAGCTCGCGCTACGATGCCGGATGTAATGGTATAATGATGTTAAGGAGGGTGAACCACCGCTTTAACAGAAGATCATTCAATTATCCCGCAACATGTTTACCCTGTAAATGGAGCTGAGCTTGGACAGGGCAAGGACCTTGGTGAAAAAAAGGGCATCATGAACAGGCTAAAGAGAAGGGTGACAAACTGATAATGCTGAGAGCTAACAGTAAAATGCAGATAGTCATGGTGAGAAAAAAAAATAGGATTGTGCAAGTAAGCATCATTAATGTCAACAGAGACCAGAAGATTCCACAAAAGAAGGGAGGCAATGAGTGACCTGGTTGATTCCAAGCATGACCTTTAAACCTGCTGGAACAAGTTGAGAGTCTTCAGATCAAGAATGAGCTAAATGCCTCCATTTACATTGGAAACTGTGAACAATTTTAAGACGAAACCCTGTAAGCATTCTTAACCACTTAAGGACCGCCTCCTGCAGATATACGTCGGCAGAATAGCACGGCTGGGCACAAGCACGTACCTGTATGTTCTCTTTAAGTGCCCAGCCGTGGGTTCGCGGGTGCGCGCCCGCGACCCGGTCCGAAGCTCCGTGACCGCAGGACCCGCGGACCCGATCGCTGCTGGAGTCCCGCGATCGGTCCCCGGAGCTGAAGAACTGGGAGAGCTGTGTTTAAACACAGCTTCCCCGTTCTTCACTGTGGCGCTGTCATTGATCGTGTGTTCCCTGGTATAGGGAAACACAATCAATGACATCACACGTCCAGCCCCACCCCAGCGCCCCCTAGTGGTTAACTCTCAAACTGCAATTGTCATTTTCACAGTAAACAATGCATTTTTAATGCATTTTTGCTGTGAAAATGACAATGGTCCCAAAAATTTGTCAAAATTGTCCGATGTGTCCGCCATAATGTCGCAGTCACGAAAAATATCACTGATCGCCGACATTAGTAGTAAAAAAAAAAATTAATAAAAATGCAATAAAACTATCCCCTATTTTGTAAACGCTATAAATTTTGCGCAAGCCAATCGATAAACGCTTATTGCGATTTTTTTTACCAAAAATAGGTAGAAGAATACATATCGGCCTAAACTGAGGGAAAAAAATGTTACATATTTTGGGGGATATTTATTATAGCAAAAAGAAAAAAATATTGCATTTATTTCAAAATTGTCGCTCTATTTTTGTTTATAGCGCAAAAAATAAAAACCGCAGAGGTGATCAAATACCACCAAAAGAAAGCTCTATTTGTGGGAAGAAAAGGACGCCAATTTTGTTTGGGAGCCACTTCGCACGACCGCGGAATTGTCAGTTAAAGCAACGCAGTGCCGAATCGCAAAAAATAGCCAGGTCCTTTACCTGCCTAAAGGTCCGGGTCTTAAGTGGTTAATTAGGGTCAGGGGAAATGACCCACTGAGAGAAGAGATGCTTAAAAGCACCAAAAAGATCCACCTGTTTTCGCCGGAGAGGAGAAAAATTTGGGAGCATGAAGCATGGAGAAGATACTCTGATACTCGGGTTTGTAGCCCTTAGAAATTATACTTTTAACTCAAACATCAGCTATTTATTCTGGCCAGAAGGTTGACAGACATCCTCCCCACTCTGACAAGTGGGGGAGCCCCATAATTAGGCAAAGGTCTTATAGCCAAACGTGGCCGGATTGGAGGCCCACGTCTTCTTACAGTGAAAGTGTGTCTACTTGCAGGAGTGAGACATCTTTTCGGGGGGGTGGGGAGAAGAGAACTCTTACCCACATGATCTGCTTAATCTACTTGTCCATTTTAGGGCAATTTTAAGAGAATCCATGTTGGAGGCTTTAGGGTGAGAAGACTCAGACTGCTCCAACACTAAACATGAGCATACCTTGTCAATAGGGGTAGCAATGGTATTCTTAAGTTTCGATGAGATCTCAACTGAAAGTGTCTTATCTTGATCTAATTCTTCAGAAGAAGAGGGAAGATCTTCATCGTCTAGGTCCTCCTCCAGCATTGTATCAGCAACAAAAGAAATATGAGACACTGAGGCCCCGTACACACGGCCCGAGAAACTTGACGGGCAAAACACATTGTTTTGCTCGTCGAGTTCCTTGTTCGGCTGTCAGAAAACTCGTCGAGCCAAATTTTCCCATTGCCCAACGAGGAAATAGAGAACATGCTCTCTATTTGGCTCGACGAGTTTCCCGACGGGTTTCTCTGCGAAAAGTGTACACACGACCGGTTTTCTCGGCAGAATACGTCTCCCATCGACATTCTTGCTGGATTCTGCCGAGAAAACCGGTCGTGTGTACCGGGCCTCACTCGGGAAGGTAGACTGACCACTTTGATTTATGTCCTCAACAAATCTACCAATCAAATAAAAAAAAAAGCCTTTTTAGATAGGTAGGATGAAGTGTGTGTGTCCATCAGAGTGTCAAGCTGAGGGCAGAGAATCAGACTTGGGGAATCTGACAGAGCAGAAGGCACTAGTGCCTGGTGCAGAAGGACTATGACCCCCTTGGAGCCATGAGCTGAGTCTGAGTTAGTAAGACCATCTGACCTCTTGTGTTTATTATCTGATCTGCCATGTGTAGTGAAAAATGTCCTCCAGGGGACAGTTCAAGCTTTCTGTGCAAGGCACCACAGGCTTCTGAACCAAGGTTGTCCAAAGATCGCTGTGCTGTATTTTAGGAGCTCTGAGACCAGATGCTGACGAAGAGAGTGCTTCAAGAGGAAGTAAATGGCCTGCACGTGCACAGGGAACTGTGTATTGTTTCTGATATCAGTCTGTGAAGCACTTTTGAAGGAAAAAATGTAGTTTTTGAACTGGATCACAAAATGAATGCAAGGCAAACAAAATAAATAATAGTTCTGTACATTTTTAATAAATGTTTATATTTATTGATGTCTGCATCCGCATTTGTGAGATTCATTTTTACTGTTGGCCCTGGCGGCCATCTTCTCTGGTACAGAAGATGAAGGAAAGACCAACATTTTTAGCTGTCACAGAAACAGGGTGTGAGGAGGGATCTTTCAAGGACAACTGTCTAAATGGGTTTTATTCTCTCTCTTTGGAGAGATATCTTCTTGTGAATAAAGGGAAATCTCCCTGACGTAGACAGGAAATTATGTGCTTTTGACCACGAAACGCGTTGGGAGGACTCCACTGTCGCCCCATTTTTGCATGCAAGAAATCTTTACATCAGCCAAATGTAAGTTTGTCAGCTGTGAATAAACTCGCTATTTTTTACCATACGGAGTTACGCTATGTGGCCACCTCTCTTTTCTCTTTCTTATGCACCGTCATTTCACTGAACCAATTGGTTTTGAGAGTCCTACACCAGTGCAGTTTCCAGTCTGTCTCTGGGGACCTATTCCATCCACGGATACATCATCCAATTGGGTCTACAATTCCCGGCTAAGGATCGTTTTCTGACATCCGTCATAATAAGCCTTGATTGACCTCTCTTGGCATACGCCACTAGCGGTCAATAAGTTCCGGTAAGCCTGCACTTTTATCGGTGGTGGGATTTTATCGTTTTAGAAGTCACGCATCTTCTTCATTTTTTCTCACTCACTTGAATGAAATGTGGAAATAATGAACTTCAACATTATTAATTATTTTGAACACTAAGTTTTGTCGGACTTTGGTTTTCACTGGATATCACATCAAGTATATTACATTATTCATTTATTGGTATTACCCTTTTCCCAAAGGGTTGCACAAACTGTTTATTTATGTTTCACATTTATTCATTTTTGTGTAAATTTTATTACATATATCATGGTATTTTGATATTTAACATATCACTTTAAGCGCTACACTTATATATCTTTTTTGTCACTTTTGCTTTTTTGAATAAGCTGTGTTAGCAGCTACCATTATCGCACTACAGGCAGCGCAGGGTATTCACTTTTCTTAGGAAAAAATATATGACAAGGACCTGAACCACTCCTTACTATTTATAAAGCTAAAAGGTTTCTTTACATACATTTTAGGCCTCATGCACTTTGGAAGTTTAACTCTTGTGCATGAGATTCCAATGTTTTCATGCAGGTGGAAGGTAGAGGTGCACCATTCAGCCTCGCTGTCAGCAGCCTATAAAATGCTTAGAGAAGCTGAAAACTGAGTGGACTAATGTTTAGAGCATGTCTGCATTAAAGAGCATTTGTCCCTGGCCGTATATGGTACGTTAGTACCATTCGGCGCACTGTCCAGCTGCACCAGCTTTCAGCATCTTGTAGAGTCTTAGGCCCCGTACACACGACCGAGTTTCTCGGCAGAATTCAGCCAGAAACTCGATCGGAGCTGAATTCTGCCGAGAAACCCGGCCGTGTGTACACTTTCGGCCGAGGAAGCCGACGAGTTCCTCGTCGAGTCAAATAGAGAACATGTTCTCTATTTCCTCGTTGTTCAATGAGGAAAGTTGGCCCGCCGAGATCCTCGGCGGCTTCACACAGAACTCGACGAGCAAAACGATGAGTTTTGCCCGTCGAGTTCCTCGGACGCGTGTACGGGGCCTTACAGTTAGGGGACCAGATTTTTTAAATTATTATTTTTTTTTAACTGGCAAATGGTAAACTATTTTATAAGCATAAGCTATGTATGTGGTATGTGTTTATGGAATGATTGTATGATATATACGTTATTTTTGAAAAACCTTTCATACCAGCCCCATAGAATTATTATACCAGCCCAACGGCATAACGGCATTATTTTCTTGTTCATAAAAGGGAAAACCGTGCATTTTAAAGAACATTTGAAGAGTGCCTAGCAGCCCAGCCTGTTCAGTGCCCAGCAGCCCAGCCTGTTCAGTGCCCAGCAGCCCAGCCTTACCTGTGATCAGTGCAAAGCGAGCAAAGAGAGTTGATGGATTATACAGAGCGGGGATCTCCTGTTTACTCCACACAACCACTGTCCTCAGACGAAGCCCCGCCTCAAATGATAGACATCATCAGTGTGCTGCCTTTTATAGTAGCCGGTGTCCTGCCGAAAAAGTTCCCTTGGCGGATAAGGAGACACTGCCTAAATGGTTGTGCAGGCGCGGCGCTTGCACAGTACGAACTCAACTGAGCCTCCGAAGATAGCCGAAGATGTAGAGCTAAGAGTCAGCTCTACACGGCCCCTGCGCATTGACTATGACACATGCCGCACGCTCCCGAAGCTTGTGCTACTCTGCAAGGGGCGGGGGTGATTTTAGCAATATAGTACACGTGTTAGCGGGGCACATTGCAAAACCCGCCCACCATTGCCCGCCCTCCACCCCTTGCAGAGTAGCACTAGCATTGGGAGCATGTGGCATGTGTCATAGTCAGTGCTCAGGCGTCTGCGCAGTACAGGGGGGTCCTTATCCACCTGGGGGAACTTACTTGGCAGAACACCAGCCCAGGAGGCGGGACAGCCGAGTAAGCAGAAGATCCCTGCTCTGTATAATCCGGTGTTGTCAGTCCCCTCCCTGTCCGAGACGACCCAGTGGGACCCATGATAGGGTCGGCCCTGGGCGCCCCCCCCTCTGCACCAGCTCCCTGAATCTGGGGACAGATGGGATCCTGGGACAGTGTTCTCAATCTGGGGACTGTCCCCGGAAACCTGGGACATCTGGTCACCCTATCTTACAGGCTGCTGGCAGAGAAGCTGGACAGTATACCTGTGCCTCCTGCATGCATGAAAAAATTGGAATCTCCTGTACTGGAGCCTATTAACCCGTTGTACATGAGGCCTAAAGGAGCTATGTAGACTTTTTTGCATGTATTGTTGCTTTTGTCATGTTTTGTATGGCTTTACTTTTATTCCTCTATTCATTTCACATTTGTCCCATGCTGTATTTACCTTGATTCTGAACCGCTATAATCAGCGTTGAGAAAGCAGCTATTGTATAACGTGATCCTAAGGGTTCAGTAGCATAGTGATTGTGAGGTATACTAATAAAACCATCCAGCTGCACAGAAACATTTTACAGAGACAGATGGATTGAACCTATCCTGGCATTTTATGGATTAGCATATGCATGCACTAGTAGCTTATCTCTTCACATTACTTTATAAAGCATTTTTAATGGATATGAAACGTGGTGTTTGAATTATGAATTGGATCATATAGGATTGTGTAGGCCAAAACTGAACTCAGTTGTATATCGAATGGATGCCTAAATGGATATATACATTATCCTGATATCTTTCGAGGGTTCTAGCAGTGAGTTACCAACAGTGTAGTTCCTTTTGAGACTTATGCATGAGGGAAAAATATCTAACCTGACCGATGTCATAAATAGGAATACATAAAGTCATGTGACAAAGTAAGTACACCCAACGGAAACTGATAACTTTCTCAACATATTTGAACAGGCAAACATGAGATCTTATCTCAAACAGAAAAAGATAATGACAGATAACACTGAAAAGGTTTATTACTTCTCATACTTAACGAACGTGCAGATTTGTTATGGGGAAAAGTAAGTACACCACTACATTTATTACCATCTCAAATCCATATAATTAGAATCGGGTATTTCTGATTAGGTGTCAATGATTATAACATAGCCAGTGCAGGAAACCCGTGTCCAATGCATGTTTCCTGCACTACGTTCAAAACCCAACTCTAGGTGTGATCTGCATTGAGTGTAAATATTAAGGCGATGACATCAGATTGCAAAGTGAGTTCACCTGCACCAGATGTACCATGCGATCCAGTTGTAGTGATTTTCAAAAAATAGTGCATGCACTACTTTTGGTTGGGGTGCAGTGCAATTTTAGCATAATTCATAATGAATGAGCTGCAATCGCACCGCACAGAACTGCATGTGAATCGCACAGAAATGCGCAGCCTGTTCCTGTGTGATTCCCAGTGTGAACCAGCACTTAGGGAATATGCCTAATTTAGACCTCAGATAACTACAGTCTTGTATTCTTTTTGCTATTGACTTTTAAAGCGGTTGTAAACCAAGGTTTTTTTTTTTTAAGACCTGCAAGGTGAAGACATAATGTGCTAGTATGCTTCGCATACTAGCACATTTTGCAAAATGTACCTGAAAACAAAGCCCTCCGTCGATGCGATATAATCTCTGTAAACACACAGCTCCCGGTCCTGTCAGGGGGGGGAAATGCTGATCCTCTGTTCATACAATGTATGAACAGAAGATCAGTGATTTCCCCTAGTGATGCCACCCCCCCCTACAGTTAGAACACACCCAGGGACATACTTAACCCCTTCCCCGCCCGCCCCCTAGTGTTAACCCCTTCATTGTCAGTGGCATTTTTATAGTAATCCAATGCATTTTTATAGCACTGATCGCTATAAAAATGCCAATGGTCCCAAAAATGTGTCAAATGTGTCAAAAGTGAGAAAAAAAGTGTAGCGCTAAATATTTGTGAAACAATAAGGAAGACTGTAAAACAGATCTAAAAAACGTAAGTTGATAACACCATAAGTGCTCAAAAGTCTGTGAGTGAAAACAAACATATAAATCAAGGTTAATTATAATAGTATAAGTCCCATAAAAAATTCAAAATCAATTGGTCCAACAAAAAGTGACTTATGCCTTGTTTCCACTGAACGGAACGGTTCGGGTCAGTTAGTTTGGAACGGTTTAGAATGGACCAGTCTATTCTCGTGAGCATTTCCACTGCAAATCGTCGGGGATCATACAGGATTTAGAAAAAATGCCTAGCCCGTCCACCAATCAGTGGAATGTATTGAATCTCCTCCCCTAATGGAACCGTTCCATTTTCTATGGCCCCACATCTGAAGCAGGACCCAGAATGGTCCGGTACGGTTCGGTTTAATGGCACACTTTCATAATGGAAACACCCAAAATAGCGTACCGAACCGAAAAGGTACCGAACCGATCCGCTCGGTGGAAACGAGGCAATAGTGTTGAAAACATGAAGTGAAGATTGATAGTAGATCCACCACCAAGGTAAATTGGAGGCTTACCAGAATATATGGACCCAATTAAGCATATACTTATTAGGTCATATAGGCTAAAAGATGGCGATGTCCTGGTTCCAGAAATGGCTTGAATGACAAACAGGAAGGTGGTTTCCACTGCGATGCAGTATATGGTAAAACAGAGGAGGAAATTAACCCAATATCAGCCAGTAATGACAAAGGCATATATCAGTATCAGCAGATCCGGAGGTTGGCCAGTCCCAGCCTCCTGGAGACTCACTGGATTCGAGCAGAGAAGACTACTCAGATTGTTTTCTCTGTCTTCTCTGCTCGAATCCAGTGAGTCTCCAGGAGGCTGGCCAACCTCCGGATATACCATATACTGCATCGCAGTGGAAACCACCTTCCTGTTTGTCATTCAAGCCATTTCTGGAACCAGGACACCGCCATCTTGCAGCCTATATGACCTAATAAGTATACGCTTAATTGGGTCCATATATTCTGGTAAGCCTCCAATTTACCTTGGTGGTGGATCTACTATCAATCTTCACTTCATGTTTTCAACACTAAGTCACTTTTTGTTGGACCAATTGATTTTGAATTTTTTATGGGACTTATACTATTATAATTAACCTTGATTCATATGTTTGTTTTCACCTACGGACTTTTGAGCACTTATGGTGTTATCAACTTACGTTTTTTAGATCTGTTTTACAGTCTTCCTTATTGTTTCACATATATTTCGCGCTACACTTTTTTGTCTCACATGTTTGTTTACCTGCAGAATTGATCTTATTCTGTGGTGTTGGCTGCCATTTGTATGTAAATGTAGGTAGCGCGGTGATATATATACATATTTTGTAAATGTGTCAAAAGTGTCCGAAGTGTCCGCCATAATGTCGCAGTACCGAAAAAAAAAACGCTGATCGCCACCATTACTAGTAAAAAAAAAAATATTAATAAAAATGCCATAAAAATACCCCCTATTTTGTAAACGCTATAACTTTTGCGCAAACCAATCAATAAACGCTTATTGCGATTTTTTTTTTACGAAAAATATGTAGAAGAATACGTATCGGCCTAAACTGAGGAAAAAATAAATTTATATATATTTTTGGGGGATATTTATTACAGCAAAAAGTAAAAAATATTATTTTTTTTCAAAATTGTCGCTCTATTTTTGTTTATAGCGCAAAAAATAAAAACCGCAGAGGTGATCAAATACCACCAAAGGAAAGCTCTATATGTGGGAAAAAAAGGACGCCAATTGTCAGTTAAAGCGACGCAGTGCCGAATCGCAAAAAGTGCTCTGGTCTTTGGGCAGCAATATGGTTCGGGGGTTAAGTGGTTAAGGTGTTTTCATGCAAAATCAAAAGCGCTCCCTAGGGCCCTCTGAATAAGGTTGTGGATGCTAAAAGAAAGTCTCTATGACTCCAACATTTCATTGTCAGATCTGCAGGTAAAGTTGGCACATCTACAGACAGATAATGGATTGCGTAGATTTACCCAGCATGGAAGGTGTGCCAGAAAAAGCCTTTGCTGTTACATTAAAGCAAAACTGCAGTTTGCCATTGAATATTTAGGCAAAGATCAGGCCTTTGGGAAAAATATGCCGTGGATCAAAAAATCACATGGAAGGTGAAGCAAACATGGATTTTCACCACTATAATAATCTGAAGCACATTGGCCTACTCAAAGTCTGGATATAAAACCCATTGAAATGGGGAAAGTGGGGGATTTGAAATGAGCAATTCATTCAAGGAAGCCCACAAATATCTTGCAGCTGAGGGAACTTTTCATGGAGGTGATATATGTTACCAAGTAAACTATCAAAAAGGAAAGAAAAATTTCTGTTTGATCTACTCAAGAATGCCATCGTAATCTGTAGGCGTTGTTTCAATTAAAACCTATTGTTTGCGTGCCAAGTCAGCAATTACTACGTGGTGTACTTACTTGTGTCTTGATGTGGTACTCCAAATACTGTAATGCCGCGTACACACAATCGGATATTCCGACAAGAACGTCTGATGTGAGCTTTTGGTCGGAAATCCGAACGTGTGTATGCTCCATCGGACTTTTGCTGTCGGAATTTCCGCCAACAAAAGATTGAGAGCAGGTTCTCTATTTTTGCAACAGAAAAAGTTCCTATCAGAAAATACGCTTGTCTGTATGCAATTCCGACACGCAAAAAAACACGCATGCTCAGAATCGAGCAGAAGATCCAAACTGCCTATTGAACTTCATTGATCTCGGCTCGTCGTACGTCTTGTACGTCATCGCGTTCTTGACGGTCAGAATTTCCGATTTGTGTGACCGTGTGTATGCAACACAAGTTTGAGCCAACATTTCATCAGAAAAAATCCATGGTTTTCTTGTCGGAATTTCCGATCGTGTGTACGCGGCATTACTGTTGACATATATCAGTACTGTAACGCTAATTTTCTGATTAATACTAGTGGCCGCAATAAACAACTGAATAAAGAAAATTACATTTATTTGGTATCAAAATGCAATTTATTTGATCTTAGCAAGGTTCCAACGTTATAATCAAAAACCCACAAAAAAATTTTTTTCTGATTATGGAAACTTTAAAGCCCTGTAAGGGGTTTTTGTTGTCTTCAACCTCTTGCTGAAATTCCTCTTTACTTTTTGTCCTGGAGACACAAAAGAAAGTGAAGGAATCTGCCCTTTCAGACAGCTGTCACCAAAATACAACACAAAAGAAAAGAGAGCGCACCTCTCATAGTGCAGTAACGTGGGAGAGATTTAATATGTTGCGCTCTTCCCGACCTCCAGGGGCCTGGTGATGACCCCCAGAGTCAGGGAGGGCTGACATTCCTCCTCAGGGTGTAGCTTCCTAGGCATGGTGGGCGTAGTGCAAGGTAGAAAGATGGGCACCAGTCACTTTTAAAAATTAACAAAGAGAGTTTTATTTCTCTTAAGAGGAACAGGGGTAGAGAGGGGTAGGGCACAGGACACCCTCATGCAAATGCAATAGCAACTTGGCAACTTGGACAAAAATAGAACTAGGTAGACAGCAATACAGAAAAAGTGTCTTTAAAGCGGAGTTCCACCCAAAAGTGGAACTTCCACTTAATCCACTCCTCGCCCCCTTACATGCCACATTTGGCATGTAATTTTTTTTTGGGGGGGAGTGGGGGCTTCAGGAGGAGTGGGACTTCCTGTCCCACTTCCTCCTTCCACCGAGGGGCTGCTAAGGCGAATAGTCTAATCGCCTTTTGGCAGCCCCTCCCTGTAGGCGATCGCCTGGGACACGTGACAGGTCCCAGGCGATCGCCTGTCCAATCAGATGGCGCAGCACCGCTCTCGCATGCGCAGTGGGTGCCCGGCCGTGAAGCCGAAAGCTGTCACGGCCAGGTGCCCACACTTAGGCCCCATACACACGAGAGGATTTATCCGCGGATACGGTCCAGCGGACCGTATCCGCGGATAAATCCTCTCGAGGATTTCAGCAGATTTCTATGCGATGGCGTGTACACACCATCGCATTGAAATCCGCGCCAAAATCCTCTGGCGATGACGTGTCGCGACGGGCGCGGCGCTGTCATATAAGGAATTCCACGCATGCGTCAAATCATTACGACGCGTGCGGGGAATCCCTTTGGACGGATGGATCCGGTGAGTCTGTACAGACCAGCGGATCCATCCGTTGGGATGGACTTCAGCAGATGGATTTGTTGAGCATGTCAGCAAATATTCATCTGCTGGAAATCCATCCCAGGGGAGATTTATCCGCGGATAAATATCCGCCGGAGTGTACACACCATAGAATCTATTCGCTGAAACCCATTCGATGGGATTTATCTGCGGATAGATTCTATGGTGTGTATGGGGCCTTAGAATGAAGACACCGACCAGAGAGGGGGGGGGGAGGAGCGGAGCCCCGGCCAGCGCGTCGCTGGAACGTGAAGCAGGTGAGTGTATGTTTATTAAAAGCCAGCAGCTACACTTTTTGTAGCTGCTGACTTTTAATAAACATTAAAAATGACTGGAACACCCCTTTAAGCTGAATGCAGCAATCTGTATTATGTAGAAACTGCTGTCTCCTATAGCAACAACTTTACTCACAGTATCCAACTGTAGATCCTTAAAGCGGTGGTTCACCCACAATAACAACATTCTAGCATTAAATTCAGCATAGTAGCGCGAGCTACAGTATGCCTTTATTTATTTTTTTTGCCCCGTACTCACTGTTTAATCCTATAGTGAAGATTCCGACTCCCCGCGGGGAATGGGCGTTCCTATCCAGAGGGAAGATGATTGACGGCCGGCTATGGCACGTCACGATCCCCGAAGATAGCCGGAGTAGGTCTCGGCTCTTCACGGTGCTATACGGCGCCTGCACACAGACTATGCGCAGGCGCCGTGAAGAGCCAAGTCCTATTTCGGCTATTTCCGGAGAAGCGTGATGCGCCAGAGCCGGCCGTCAATCATCTTCCCTCTGGATAGGAACGCCCATTCCCCGCGGGAGTCGGAATCTTCACTATAGGATTACACAGTGAGTACGGGGCAAAAAAAAAAAATAAAGGCATACTGTAGCTTGCGCTACTATGCTTAATTTAATGCTAGGAAAAAAAAAATTATAGGGTGAACCCCCTCTTTAAGTGTAGCTCACAGCTACTTGCTGGACTCTTCAAGCTTAACTCACAACTACCCGCTGTATTCTTCAAGCTTCACCCACAGCTACCCGCTGGGTTCCTCGGACTCACAGCTACCCGCTGGATCCCTCAAGCTTTACTCACAGCTACCCTCTGTACACCTTCAGGCTTTACTCACCGCTACCTGCTGCACTTCGTAGATGAGTTCTCTCCTGAAGCTTTTCCAACTACTTCAAAGTCCCGGCTGATGAAGAGTCTCCTCCGATACTACTACAGAACTCCATCCCTTTACACCTGCCTCCAGCAATAAGAGTCGTTGACCTTCTGGCAACGTCTTCTTCCTTGCCTCCAGGCAGCGATCGTGATCCCCTCAGGCCGAGACCCTTTACACCTGGTTAGGACCCCGGGTTCAAGTCTACACCTCAGCTGCTGCTCCACACACACCCACCCAGGCCGCAGCCCAGGTGGAAAGAACCCAATCACCTGACTGTCTCCCAATAAATAATCTATCCCAGCATTTTCAGCGGCCAAAGAAACTCCTGCTGATTGGCTGAGAAAAGCATATTCACTCATACCTGAATTCACTACAATCTATCATACTAATGCCAAAGGTAATGATTTAGATTCTTTTCCTGCCTCAAAACAGGATAGACTTGCAGTGATCCACTGGTATAATCTGTTGAAATAAGCAGAAACAAACAAACACACACACACACACACACACACACACACACAGCTAGTGCCACCTATTGACAAAAGAAAGAAATCACAGTTAAACCCAAGCTTAGGAGAAACCCATGTGATCAAAGACTACAAATTAGTCAGGCTAGTTACTACCTAGCACAACTAAATTTACTAGCAGCCCTGTTTAGGACAATGGTGCTACAGATAAAAAAAAAACATAAAATATTGCACTCACAAACAAATAGGAGAAGGAGCCCAGTAGGAAGCAGGATGCTGGAGCTGGTGTTAAAGGGGTTGTAAAGACAAAAATATTTTCCTCCTAGATTAAAGTCTGACAGTAGCTGATAAAGTAAAAAGTAATGTTTTGCATTATAACTAGTTTGATACCTGTTGAAATCGAGCTGTTTTATTCACCTCCGTCACTCCTGATTAATTATTCTCACTGACTTCCTGGTTTGCGGTGCGCATTCATTCTTGCTACATCACAGCCTAATGGGAACTACAGTTCCCATTAGGCTTAGCCTCCATGCCTGTGAGGGATAAGAAATCATCCTCACGCTGGGCTGTAGTCATAGGGAGGGGGTGAGCACATTCTGCTTTCCACCATGCAAAACAGCTCAGATGCTGGTGGAAAGCAAGAAGAGGAGTGACAGGAAATGGCATTTTCAAACCTGGATTACTGTATTTTGGAGGTCAAAAGGGAAAACGAGGTAAGTGATATTTAAATGCTCTAGCTTACAGCAATCAATTGATCTAATAAAAAACGAACCTTTAGGCCAGGTTCACACCTATGCGAATTGAGTGCGGTTTAAACCGCATCTAATTCGCAGGACATTTCAAAATACATTGTTTTCAATGAGGCTGGTTCACATATGTGCGATGCATCCGCACTGCGTATTGCCTCCAAACCGCATGCGGTTTTTATGTCTTGCGGTGCGAATTCAGTCCCATTATCTTCTATGGGTACGCATCTAATTCGCACATGTGTTCAGTTCTCTGCAGGAGTTTCTCTCATTCAGCTCAATACAATTCTCCCCCACTCTCCTCTCACCCGGAAGTTCTCCCAGGTCTCCAAATTCGCACCTGATCTGCAGCTAAACCGCAGTTGATCTGCAGAACACCCTCTAGAGAAATCTGCAACGACAACGCAGCTCAAAAAAGCAACGCACTAGTGTGATTCCGGCCTCAGTGTTCCTTTAAGTTTGTGCATGGGATGTCTGGCTCCCTGCCTTGGCTACAGGCTGGGATAAGCTGCTGGAGATACTGACCCTGCAAGGAGAGACTGAACGGGCCGAACAAGAAATTGTTGTGCGCTGCGATGCTTCCCTGGAAACAGGAACGCATCTCAAACCAATTCAGCATTCAGCATCTTTGTCAACCTGTCATAGAACACAAAGAATGGGGCTTGGCCCCACCAGTGGTGTCACTAGGGGGGGGGGGGGGGGGGGGGGGCGGGGGGTGCGGTCCGCACCCATGTGACACCCGCTACAGGGGTGACATCCTCCTCTCTGTCTCACTCCTGCCCAAGCCTGTCACAGTCTGCTCTCCACCCGGAAGGCAGGGCTGCACACTGTCCTCTCCAGCTGCTGCCCGGGTGTTCCATGTACCCGAGCCGCCCAAGATGGTGCTGTAACGGGAAAGGGTCTGTACACTTGCGATTGGGGGGGTGTCCTGCACCGTCCGAGGTGAGGTGTTGTGAGGGGAGGGGGGGGGGCTTGCCGATGAGGTTGATTTTTGCTGCTATTAATGTTTTTTTTATATATTTATACAAACATTTTTTGCCTTTCATTTGTATTTGAAACTGAATGGGTTGTTTTACAAGGTGATCGTTTACAATCACTTTACGCAGTGGATGTGTGTGGTTTGTTTTTGGTGAACAAGCATAATGTTTAGTGTCACTTTAATTAGTTAAATCTATTGCTTTATTGTCTACCTTCCCTTTTTCCTTTCATATAGCATTATGTTTACTACATCACGTGTTTCAAAATTCCAACCTTAGCAGACAAAGGCACGGTATTTGTAGTGTGGATGACATATTGCAGGTTTGTAAATCACTGATAACCATTACTGCCCTGTATCTGTATATAAATAACTACAGTAACTGTTTATAAAATTCGGATTGACACCCAGATCTTCACTGCAATGTTCTAGTGCTTTTACAGAAAGATATTCAGATTCCTATCCAATATGAATTACTATTTCAGAATGTTCTCTTCCTTGCATTTTTTTGGTGGTGCTATTGTGCCTATAGCAAAATCTTTTAGGCTGCAGTCACATTTGGTCGCTCTGAAAATGTGGACAGAATCACGCGTTTCTGCCTACATTTAAAGAAACGCTGCAAAACGCGTGGCATGCTTTGGTGCGATTTTGCCAGGTTTGACAAAACACAACAAAATGAACATCGCCAAATGCGCCTAGCATAGACAGTACATGAGTTTCTTTGGCATGTTTGTAGCACATAGGGAAGCCCATTCAAATGAACAGGCTACCTTATGCGCAACAAGTGAAAATGCACACAAAAGTAAGCGGGAACATGAGTTCCTGCTACATGTATTGTTTATGAGTTCTGTTGTGTTTTTGATGCAATTTTAGATGCATTCCAGTTGCTTTTTTTTTCCTCTTTTTTTTTTCAGGCAAGTGCTTTATTCACAAAGCACTTGCCTGTAAAGTTGCGGCGGCGTAGCGTAAATCACCCGGCGGAATTCAAATTCGGCGGGTAGGGGGCGTGTATCATTTAAATGAAGCGCGTCCCCGCGCCGAACGAACTGCGCATGTGCCATCCGTAAAATATCCCAGTGTGCATTGCTCCAAATGACGTCGCAAGGACGTCATTGGTTTCGACGTGAACGTAAATGACGTCCAGCCCCATTCACGGACGACTTACACAAACGACGCAGCTTTTTAAAATTTCGACGTGGGAACGACGGCCATACTTAACATTGGCTGCGCCTCATATAGCAGGGACAACTTTACACCTGGAAAAGCCTAATGTAAACGTTGTAACTTTACTGCGTCGGCCGCGCGTACGTTCGGGAATTCGCGGATCTAGCTAATTTGCATACTCAACACGGAAATCGACGGAAGCGCCACCTAGTGGCAAAAAAAAATTGCAGTTTAGATCCGACGGCGTAAGAGACTTACGCCTGTCGGATCTAATGGATATCTATGCGTACCTGATTCTAAGAATCAGTCGCATAGATACGACGGCCCAGATTAGGACTTACAACGGCGTACATGGGGCTGAGCTGTCGTAAGTCCTTTGTGAATCTGGGCCCCTGGGTTTTTGATGCATTTTACCACATTCCAGTACAGTTATGCGCAGGAAAAAAGCAGCATGTAGTTTGTTTCTGAAACCGAAAAGCACTGGAAGGCACTGCACGGGTGTGAACTATGACTTTGAAACCCATTCAACCTACTTCCCATGTGTTTTTGTTGGAGAAAAAAAAAAGCACTGCACTGCATGTGATGTGAACGGGCCCTGAATTTTTAAGCAATCTGTTCTGATTTACTATTGGCTGAGAAGCCTGGGAATTATTATTCCCTCTGTCAGGTTCAATGTGGATAGTCCTCCAAAACTGGTGGTGCTTAAAGTGGTTGTAAAGTCGGAAGGTTTTTTACAGGGGTCAAGTCCTGGGGAAAAAAGTGTGGGAACTCCCACCCAAGATCCACTCCCCCACCAAAAAAATAAACAATTATGGGGGTGGGTGTCGATGAGAGGGGTGCGGAGTGTAATGGGTGTGTAGTATCAAATACACCACTGGCCACTGATGCATTGGTGACCAGTGGCAGGTAATTAACCCCTTTGTGCTGCATTAGTGACACCAGTGTCAGTGTTTATGAACCCTTTCATGCTGCACCAAATAGGGGTAATAAACACTGACACTGGTGTCACCAATGCATCAGTGGAAGTACATTAACCCCCTCATTGCTGAATACCATTGTAAATTAACCCCCCCCCCCCCCCAAGAAGCAAAAACGTCAGTCAGTTAACATAGCTAAGCCACTGTGATACAACACTGTCTTAGGTAGGTTAGGTCTCCACAACTGCACCTCTGGGACCCTTTACATTACACAGCACCCTGCACCTCTGGGTCTCTTTACATTACACAGCCCCCTGCACCTCTGGGCCCCTTTACATTACACAGCACCCTGCACCTCTGGGTCTCTTTACATTACACAGCCCCCTGCACCTCTGGGCCCCTTTACATTACACAGCCCCCTGCACCTCTGGACCCCTTTACATTACACAGCACCCTGCACCTCTGGGCCCCTTTACATTACACAGCCCCTGCACCTCTGGACCCCTTTACATTACACAGCACCCTGCACCTCTGGGTCTCTTTACATTACACAGCCCCCTGCACCTCTGGGCCCCTTTACATTACACAGCACCCTGCACCTCTGGGTCTCTTTACATTACACAGCCCCCTGCACCTCTGGGCCCCTTTACATTACACAGCCCCCTGCACCTCTGGACCCCTTTACATTACACAGCACCCTGCACCTCTGGGCCCCTTTACATTACACAGCCCCTGCACCTCTGGACCCCTTTACATTACACAGCACCCTGCACCTCTGGACCCCTTTACATTACATAGTACTCTGCACCTCTGGACCCCTTTACATTACACAGCACCCTGCACCTCTGGGCCCCTTTACATACATTACACGGCACCTTGCACCTCTGGACCCCTTTACATCACATAGCACCCTGCACCTCTGGACCCTTTTACATTACACTGCACCCTGCACCTCTGGACCCCTTTACATTACACAGCCCCCTGCACCTCTGGACCCCTTTACATTACACAGTACCCTGCACCTCTGGGCCCCTTTACATACATTACACAGCACCTTGCACCTCTGGACTCCTTTACATCACATAGCACCCTGCACCTCTGGACCCTTTTACATTACACTGCACCCTGCACCTATGGACCCCTTTACATTACACTGCACCCTGCACCTCTGGGCCCATTTACATTACACAGCACCCTGCACCTCTGGGCCCCTTTACATACATTACACAGCACCTTGCACCTCTGGACCCCTTTACATCACATAGCACCCTGCACCTCTGGCCCCCTTTACATTACACAGCACCCTGCACCTCTGGACCCCTTTACATTACACAGTCCTTGTCCCTCTGGACCCCTTTACATTACACAGCCCCCCACAGCTCTGGACGCCTGTATGTTACACAGACACCCCCCCCCTAACAGTTATGGACCCCCTGCATGTTACACAGACCCCCTACAGTGCAGACACCCCCCATTCAGTACAGACCCACCCCCCTACAGTAGACCCCCCCATTCAGTACAGATCCCCCCCTTTCAGTACAGACCCCCCCTTCAGTACAGATTCCCCCCCCCATTCAGTACACACACCCCCATTCAGTACAGATTCTCCCCCCCCCCATTCAGTACAAATCCCCCCCCATTCAGTACAGATTCCCCCCCATTCAGTACATACCCCCCCCATTCAGTACAAATCCCCCCCCCCATTCAGTACAGATTCCCCCCCATTCAGTACATACCCCCCCATTCAGTACAGATTCTCCCCCCCATTCAGTACATACCCCCCCAGTACAGATTCCCCCCCCATTCAGTACAGATTCCCCCCCATTCAGTACATACCCCCCCCATTCAGTACAAATCCCCCCCCCCCATTCAGTACAGATTCCCCCCCATTCAGTACATACCCCCCATTCAGTACAGATTCTCCCCCCCATTCAGTACATACCCCCCAGTACAGATCCCCCCCCCCCATTCAGTACAGATTCCCCCCCCATTCAGTACATACCCCCCCAGTACAGATTCCCCCCCCCATTCAGTACAGATTCCCCCCCCCCATTCAGTACATACCCCCCCAGTACAGATTCCCCCCCCCCATTCAGTACAGATTCCCCCCCCCATTCAGTACATACCCCCCCAGTACAGATTCTCCCCCCCCATTCAGTACAGATTCCCCCCCCCCCATTCAGTACATACCCCCCCAGTACAGATTCCCCCTCCCCATTCAGTACAGATTCCCCCCCATTCAGTACATACCCCCCCAGTACAGATTACCCCCCCCCCATTCAGTACAGATTCCCCCCCCATTCAGTACATACCCCCCCAGTACAGATCCCCCCCCATTCAGTACAGATTCCCCCCCCCATTCAGTACATAACCCCCCAGTACAGATTCTCCCCCCCCATTCAGTACAGATTCCCCCCCCCCCCATTCAGTACATACCCCCCCAGTACAGATTCTCCCCCCTCCCCATTCAGTACAGATTCCCCCCCCCCCCATTCAGTACATACCCCCCCCCCCCCATTCAGTAACCCTTATGTACCTGAGATGATCGGGACATGCCATACACTCGTGAACCTGTCGGATCCCCTCCCCCTGTGTAGACATACAGGAGGAGGGGGAGGCGGGCCGCTTCACTCGGCTGTGCCGAAACTGATCAGAGCACGGAGCGCAGGGAGGGATCTGACGGCCGGGTGTCACTACAGTGCGGTTCGCACCCCCGCAAAGCCACGCTACCTCAGGCTCTTCTCTCTGCGTGTTTTCTAAAAATTGCGCGCCGCTGCCTAATCCCGCCCGCTGTCTCTGAACCCGCCCGCTCAGCCTCGCTGTCTCTTCAGTCGCGCGGGGGGCAGGGATGGACTGGCCATTGGGACTACAGGGAGTTTCCCGGTGGGCCGGCTTCAGTGACAGCGGACCGCCGCTCCCCTCCACTCCTCTGTCTTTCCCTTCCTGCAGCGCTCACTTCCTCTTCCTCCCCACAGTGCTCACCTGGGGGGAACAGAAGCAGGGGGAGGACCAGAGGAGCAGGGTAGATGACAGAGGAGCATGGGGTAGGGGACAGACAGCTGACTCAACAGCTATGGCCAGGGAGTTTCTCACTTCTGCCTAATCTTGTCCCATAAGGGGGGGACCAAACTAATTCTTTGCCCTGGGTGAAATAATGTCTAGCTTCCCCACTGGTACTGCCTATAAGAGGACCAGTACCAGCCGTTCTACTCTAATAAAGTAGAATGGCTAGTGGCTAGTGAAGGGGGAGAGGGGGCTTGGGTGGCCTGGGGGGTGCGGGAGTTGTCCGGCCGCCATGGGAGAGACCTGTCAAAGTGGGCCAGTCTGGATGAAGTCCAGGGCCAAATTTTTGTCCCAGTCCAGCCCTGGCGGGGGGTGGGCGCCTGCCACTCCGCTGCTAACCTGCCTGCAGTCTCCGCTTCAATCGGAGGGGGGCGCCGGCCTGACACCCCCAGTGTGTGCCCCTCACTTAGTAAACACTGCATTCCCACCTATTCTCTGCTCGAGTCCTGCAATGGGAACGCGCGTTCCTGCTGTAAAAAAAGTGCAGGGACGTCGTTCCCACGCGTTCCCGCAGGACTCGAGCCCTGGTTTTTTATCCTAATGCATTCTATGCATTGTAGCACCCTCTAGGTAGGTATGTGCTAGAGGTAGGATTATTGTAGGACAGGTAAATTTAGGCAGGCCTGGCTGGCAGCCAGGCCTGTTTGTTTTGATCTGGGCTGGGAGCGGCTCAGGGTAGAAGCTGGTGACTCACAGGCAGCATCACTGAGACCTCCCTCTTCTTTCTAGAGTTTTGGTGAGCTGGAGCTGCCTGGGGTGTTTTAGGGAGCCCTGATCAATTCCCCAACCTGGATTGGCAGGGGGCAGGCCTCCTTAAATACCCATGGTCAGCCCAGCTGGGGAGGAGTTGTTCGAGAAAAAGTTGGAGATGGAGTGCTAGGCTGTTGATGGACTTGGAGGGAGCTCCCCAGTCTGGGGGGTGACCTTGGGCTTGGGCTCAGGTGCGGATGTGACCCTCCTACAACACACAGAGGTGTCCTGACTAATACCAGTAAGAAAAGATAGCGGTAGAAAGCACTGCAAGGCAAGTCTCCAAGGAGGAACAACAGGTGGCAGCCAGTAGGACTGGTGAGTGAAGCACAGTTGAGAGGACTGGGGAGACATGCCTAAGAGGACTGAGAGACTGCAGTCTGAGATGGGTGTAGAACCAGGAGAGAGGCCCAGGAAGGCATGCCTGAGAGGACTGGGAAATTGCAGTCTGGGATGGGTGCAGAATCAGGTGGGAGAACTGTGGAAACATGGGCAGTGGAGAGGCAGCTGCAGCCAGGAGGGCCTGGAGATGTGGTACTGGGCTTAGTAGCCATACGCATACCTCCCAACTCTTTGAGATGGCAATGAGCGACACCTACTAGCAAAAGTGTGTAGACATAGGATTCGCCCCCATGTCACGCCCCCTTAAAGGAGAATGAACACACAAAAAAAACATTTGTTAAACACACAAAGGTATTTTTTACCACTACTATTCCTTTCTACTGGCTGTTGACATTTACAATGCAGCAATTTGGATTTGGATGAAAGGTTTAGTGCTGGGAAACACTTTTTTGAATGCCAAATAGTGCATTTTATTACAATTATATAGGTTGGACCAAAATGAGGAACGAATAAGGAGGAATGAGGAACAGAGGGACCAAAATCATGGACAGTCCCTTTAAATCAGGGACAGTTGGGAGCTATGGCCATGCGGACAGCTAGAACTAAAGAACTACCTTATTTTTGTTGCTACACTAAAAGGGGCCAGTGGTCCATGCCTATAAAGGGCAATTGCTGAGCCCTGGCTGAGCCAGCGTCAAGCCTAACCACTTTGTGCTAGCTGTGTCTGAAGATTAGAGAGGAAGCAATGTGCGGGAGGAAAAAGGAGTGAAGATTAGAGAGGAAGCGATGTTCAGCAGGAGAAATGGAGTATATATACTGGAGTGTATATAGTTGTTCCAAGCAAGTTCTACTCATTCTAATGGGCATCCCATACTTCCTTTACCCCATCCAAGTTCAATCCCCTCAATATAGAAGGAAGGAAGGAGCAGGGATGAGATCAGCAGGATGGATGGAGCCGGGATGTGATTAAAGGGGAAGGATGGATCCGGGATGATATCAGTATCAGGGGGGATGGATGGAGCTGGGATGTGATCAGTAGGGTGGATGGAGCCGGGATGGGATCGGGGGAAGGATGTAGCCTGGAGCGAATCAGAGGGATGTAATAAGTCAGGATGGGATCAGGGGGAAGGATCAAGCAGGGATGGGTTCAGGGGGAAGGATGGAGCTGGGATGGGATCAGGGGGAATGATGGAGCCAGGATGGGATCAGGGGGAAGGATGAAGATGGGATGGAACCAGGGGGAAGGATGGAGACGGGATGGGATCAGGGTGGTCGTTGGAGCACGGATGGGATCAGGAGGATGGATGGAGCTGGGATGAGATCAAGGGGAAGGATAGAGCCGGGATGGGGTCAAGGGGAAGGATGGAGACGGGATGGGATCAGGGTGGTTGATGGAGCCCAGATGGGATCAGGAGGATGGATGGAGCTGGGATGGGATCAAGAGGAAGGATGGAGCCGGGATGGGGTCAGGGGAAGGATGGAGCAGTGATGGGATCTGGGGAGGTATGGAGCCGGGATGGGATTGGGGAATGGATAGAGTTGGGATGGGATCAGGATGGTGGATGGAAATTGGATGAAAAGTATAGCACTGGGAAACACTTTTCGAAAGATAAAAAAACATTTTAGATATAACTATATAGATCCGTCCCCTTATGATTGGCTGAGACTCAGAAATGGGGCGACAATAGCGACCGTTTGCGCAAAAGTTATAGTAGCTACAAAATTGGGGATAGATTTATAGCATTTTTATTATTATTTTTTTTACTAGTAATGGCGACGATCTGCAATTTTTATCATGACTGCGATATTATGGAGGACACATCGGACACATTTTTGGGACCATTCACATTTATATAGCGATTCGTGCTATAAAAATGCATTGATTGCTGTATAAATATGACTGGCAGGGAAGGGGTTAACACTAGGGGGCGATCAAGGGGTTAATGTGTTGCCTAGGGAGTGATTCTTACTGTGGAGGGAGGGAACTGACTGGGGGAGGTGACCGATCGGTGTCCCTATGTACAAGGGACACACCATCGGTCTCCTCTCCCTGACAGGACGTGGATCTGTGTGTTTACACACACAGATCCACGGTCCTGCTCAGTTACTGGGCAATCGTGGGTGCCCGGCGGACATCGCGGCTGCCAGGCATGCGCATCAGGTTCCCAGTGACGGGAAGGCGCGACATCATATGACGTCCGCTCAGAACAAGAGGCTCATCGTCCCACCGTCAAATGATGGTGGGCTAGTGGTTAAAGGGATGCATTTTCCTTGAGCTTTTCTTGCACTAAAGGTGCCGATGATGGCCGACAATACATTTATATTCATTTAAATTCATAACATTAATTAAAAAGTTGAGTACAATACAATATATAAATAATAATTATATTTATATATTTTTAAACACTATAATTTTCGGTTTTTGGCCAAGTGCATCCTGCATGATATAATAATTAATAATAATAATAATCTTTCCATGTATGCCCACTATAAGACCCCTTTCACACTGAGGCGGTTTTCATGCGCTTTAGCGCTAGAAATGACCTCTAAATTACGCCTCCCATTCATTTCAATGTGTCTTTTCACACCGAGCGGTGCGCTTGCCGGACGTTAGGAGAAGTCCTCCAAGCAGCATCTTTGGGGCGGTTTGGGAGCACTGTATTTAGCACTCTCAAAATGCCCAGCCCCTTGGAATGAATTGGCAAGCGCTTCCAAAGTGCCTGAAAAGCACTTTGGAATCGCTGTCCTGTCTTCGGGGTTAAAAGCTCTCCACTAGCGGCCAAAAAGCGTCGCTTAAACAGCGCAAAAGCGAGCAGCGCTTTAGAACTAACGTGGCTGGGGCTCACTGTGAAAGGGCTCTAAACAGTGTTGCCAACCGTCCGTATTTTTACGGACAGTTCGTAAAAACTGGCACTTTTTTCCCCTGTTCGTAAATGTCCGTAGTTGCGGGAATGTGCCAGTAAAAATAGCCGAGATCGATTCGGCTTGGAACTGCGCATGGAGATTGGAGGCAGGGGGTGATGGTGGCTGCGGTGGCACCGCAGAGGGGGATGGAGGCAGGGTGCAATGGAGGCAGGGGGAGACTGAAGGCAGGGGGTGATTGGAGGCAGGGGGTGATGGTGGCACCGCAGAGGGGGATGGTGGCAGCGCAGAGGGTGGGGGATGAAGACAAGGGTTGTTGGTGGCACCGCAGAGGGGGATCGTCCCCGATGGAGGCAGGGGGCCTGGGGGAGATTGGAGGCAGAGGGAGATTGGAGGCAGGTGGAGATTGGAGGCAGGTGGAGATTGGAGGCATAGTGAGATTGGAGGCATAGTGAGATTGCAGGCAGGGGGAGATTGGAGGCAGAGGGAGATTGGAGGCAAGGGGAGATTGGAGGCAGAGGGAGATTGCATGCGGGGGGAGATTGGAGGCAGAGGGAGATTGGAGGCAGGGGGAGATTGGAGGCAAGGGGAGATTGGAGGCAGAGGGAGATTGCAGGCAGGGAGAGATTGGAGGCAGAGGGAGATTGGAGGCAAGGGGAGATTGGAGGCAAGGGGAGATTGGAGGCAGGGGGAGATTGGAGGCAGGGGGAGATTGGAGACAGGGGGAGATTGCAGGCAGGGGGAGATTGGAGGCAGGGGGAGATTGGAGGCAGAGGGAGATTGGAGGCAGAGGGAGATTGGAGGCAGAGGGAGATTGCATGCAGGGGGAGATTGGAGGCAGAGGGAGATTGCAGGCAGGGGGAGATTGGAGGCAGAGGGAGATTGGAGGCAGGGGAAGATTGGAGGCAGAGGGAGATTGGAGGCAGAGGGAGATTGGAGGCAAGGGGAGATTGGAGGCAGAGGGAGATTGCAGGCAGGGAGAGATTGGAGGCAGAGGGAGATTGGAGGCAAGGGGAGATTGGAGGCAGGGGGAGATTGGAGGCAGGGGGAGATTGGAGACAGGGGGAGATTGCAGGCAGGGGGAGATTGGAGGCAGGTGGAGATTGGAGGCAGAGGGAGATTGGAGGCAGAGGGAGATTGCATGCAGGGGGAGATTGGAGGCAGAGGGAGATTGCAGGCAGGGGGAGATTGGAGGCAGAGGGAGATTGGAGGCAGGGGAAGATTGGAGGCAGAGGGAGATTGGAGGCAGAGGGAGATTGGAGGCAAGGGGAGATTGGAGGCAGAGGGAGATTGCAGGCAGGGAGAGATTGGAGGCAGAGGGAGATTGGAGGCAAGGGGAGATTGGAGGCAGGGGGAGATTGGAGGCAGGGGGAGATTGGAGACAGGGGGAGATTGCAGGCAGGGGGAGATTGGAGGCAGGGGGAGATTGGAGGCAGGGGGAGATTGGAGGCAGAGGGAGATTGGAGGCAGGGGGAGATTGCAGGCAGGGGGAGATTGGAGGCAGAGGCAGATTGCAGGCAGGGGGAGATTGTAGGCAGGGGGAGATTGTAGGCAGGGGGAGATTGTAGGCAGGGGGAGATTGTAGGCAGGGGGAGATTGCAGGCAGGGGGAGATTGCAGGCAGGGGGAGATTGGAGGCAGAGGGAGATTGCAGGCAGGGGGAGATTGGAGGCAGGGGGAGATTGGAGGCAGGGGGAGATTGGAGGCAGAGGGAGATTGGAGGCAGAGGGAGATTTGCCCTTATTATATCAAAAATAGCAAAAATATGTTTTTTTACCTTAATATCTACCTTAAATCACATTGCTATTTGCCTAGCGTACTTGTTTGCCTAAATACTGAAATTTGCACCTAAAAATGTAATTTAGTAACTTTTGTGAAATGCCAGTAAAAACCTGGCTGCGCCAGTAAATTTCGGGTGTTGTGCCAGTAAATTTCAATCTGGTAGGTTAGCAACACTGGCTCTAAAGGAGATTGTACAGTGTACCTTTAGTCATACAATAAACACATAGGCGTACATCACAAGCACACATATAAGACATAAATGGTACGCATGTAAAGTTTACAATAGAGAAGCACGCTCTGGAAAGAGAAGCTAAACTTCTCCGACACCATAAAAGACTTCAAAGCACAACACAAACATCTGCTGAACTGACACAGGCCCCGCCCATCACACTGGTCACGTGACCTCCTGGGAAGCCCGTCCTGGCCATGCCATGCCTTGAAGCTGTAGTAAGTGGGCGGGTTCTGCCTTCGGTGACCCCGCCCCTCCCGGCAGACTCTCTTGTGTGAATGGCTGCAGTTTGAATCTGCAGGGAAGGGGCGGGGTGTAGCGGCAATGTGCGGAAACAAACAGAGAAAGTGGCAGAGTGCGGCTGCTGTTCTATGTACCGGGCCGGACATCCGGGCTCCTCTGTTGTCTGTTGTACACACAGCGAGCACATGGGAGACGGCCAGTGCGGGGAACATGTACACTGAGAGCTGAGGGGGACAATGTCCATAGAGGCACCCCCGGCATCCCTATAGATGTGCACACTTGTGTCTGTCCCATTGTGTCTGTGCAGACCATCAACAAGCCATGTTATCTATACACACACCTCACTGCATACAGGGGAAACTTATTGCAGCTTATCCCTGTCATGACTGCATTCGTCTTCCTTTCTTTTATTTTTATCTAGTGATCCAGCCAGCAGGTCTGCTGTTTTTCAACAGAACAAGCTCCTCTGCAAATGTAGCAGTAAGGGGGTTGTGACAAACCATTTACAACTAAATGGGGTGCTTACAATGATCTGCTTTTATTTATGTATTTTATTTATTTATGTGTTTATTTATTTATGCAAAACCTTTATACCAATAGGAACACAACTGTAACAGATGATAAAGTGTTAGCTGGCGTTTGGCTTCAATTTGTTAGTGTATCTGAATCTGCCAGTCCATCCAGGGCTGCTGGTTAAAAACACGGGGCCCCGTACAGCCTACCTGGCAGCGCCCCCCTCCCTCCGAATATATCAAAACACAATTTGATATAAGAGGATTCCTCTTTCCCTTGATTCACCCCCTATTGTTCACCCTACCCTCTTACTTTTCTTCCCCCCTCTTTTTCCCCCCCTTTCCTTCCCCCCGCTTTGTTCCCCCCTCTTCCCATTTTTGTAATTATATTCCTTTGTAATAAATTGTTAATCTTTTTATAAACAAGCATTTTCTGTCTGGGTACCGCAACGGTCCTACCACCACTGGCGATCAGGGTCCCCTTAGGAGGGAGAAGTCCCTGATATATCTCTGTTTTCCTTCCTTCCATTATCATAGGATGATGGTACCCACCCCTACCCCTGCTGAACCAATGAGGCAATCCCCCTTAATTCTTGCGCTATCAATGAAAAAAGAGCGACAATTTTGAAAAACAAAAAATGATGGGCACTGATAGGTGGCACTGGATAGGCAGCACTGATGAGGAGCTACTGACAGGCATGATTGAGTGGCACTGATTGACACTTTGATTGGGCACTGTCAGGCAGTGCCGATCCTGACCTCCCTGGGGCCCAAAGCAAAATGACATGTCAGTTTAAAGTTGAGAAGCGGGGGGATGGGGTGTTCTGCTGTCGGAAATGACATCTTACATTAAAGTGAGAAGCGGGGGGTGCTGACTTCTTACCTCTTCTCCCATGCATCCAGCGAGTTGAGAAATGAGGTGAGGGGCCGAAAATGACTTCTCACCAGGCCGGGCCTCTATTAATTTGGGGGAGCCCTAAGCAGCTTGCATAGTGAGCCTATAGGGCGGATCGGCCCTGCTGACAGGCATTACTGATGGGGCACTGATTGGCACATTTTGGGCACTGTTGTGGGCACTGATCTGCACATGTATCAGCACTGACAGGCTTTATAGAGGGGGACAGGCTGGCAGGTGATGGGTATTGATTGGCAGCTGATCCGCAACGCTGTATCCTGGCCTAGGGCAGCACTTTGCAGGGGGGCAGCACGGAAAGAGTCCCCGCCGGCTTGCGCTACACTTTATGGGGCGGACTGGGCTGAGAGGCAAATTAGTCTAGCGCCCCCATAAAGCGGCTGCTTCCGGTATGCGGGCGGTCGGCATTCTGCAACTGTGGGGGGCGGGGAGGGGGCTGCTTCTCATTTTGACTGTCCTATTATCCTGGACCAAAAACCTTCCTCACTGTGCTATATGTTTTCTGCTGCACCATTGGCATGGTTATATCTTCTTAGTCCTCTCCATAAAATTATCAGAAATTTGTGCTTAAAGTAGAACTATAGGCAACACTTCTTTGTTTCATTTTGGATAGAGTAAGGGAGGGTTATAGCCCCTGTCAGATTATTTTTTATCATCCCTGTCCCATTGCAGAGATTTCCCTTCACTTCCTATCCCATAGCCAAACAGGAAGTGAGAGGAAATCTATGCAAATTAAGGGAATCCATTGCCCCCCCCCCCCAGGCTCTCAGAACTAGTGTCCCCACTCAAACATTTCAGGGTGGGTCTTAAACAGTAAGGGGTGTGGCCTTGACAGGAAGGGGTGGGTCATATTTAAATTAGGGGGTGTACAAGTTTAGTCAGGCCTAGGGCAGCACAAAACCTAAATTCTAAGCTGATGGGCACCTTTTGATGGGAGCTATGCTGATAATCAGCACAGACCCCCCCCCCCCCCCCCCTGACAGGGAGAGACGCCGATCGGCTCCACCTGTGAACTGAGGAAAGCCGTTTATCGGCACTTCCTGGTTCACGCGATGATCAGCTGTGATTGGTCACTGCTAATCACGTGGTATGAAGCCTCTGTCAGAGTCTCCATACCATGACTGACACACAGCACCTCCAATCGCCCTCACAGGCGTGCGCCAGCTCTCATATCCTGATCACGTCATATGACGTCCGATCAGGATAACTAAACCACTTTGCCGCCATCATTTTGCTATACGGCGGGCGGTGAGTGGTTACAGTCAATTCACTAAAGAACACACATTTGGTATCTGTCACCTGGCAGTCGGTATTTTATCAATGTACAAAGTAACAATGAGGGAAGCTCTGCCCTGGCCAGTAAGTTAAGAAGATACAATGTATCAGTGTGGAAATGTTCTGCCCTGAGCTCAGGCAAGAAAATAAATTGTAACATTTCACCACATGGATATGTCATGACCAGGCCATTTTTTGCAATACAGCACTGCATTATTTTAACTGACAATTGCGCAGTTGTGCGACGTTTTACCAAAATAAAATTGACGTCCTTTTTTTCCCCACAAATAGAGCTTTCTTTTGGTGGTATTTGATCACCTGCATTTTTTATTTTTTATTTTTTTGCACAATAAACTAAAAAAGACTGACAATTTTGCAAAAACAAACAATATTTTTTACTTTTTCTAAAACATATCCAATAAAAAAAAAAAAAACGATTTCTTCATAAATTTAGGCCAATATGTATTCTGCTACATATTTTTGGTTAAAAATAATCCCAATAAGCATTTATGGATTGGTTTGCACTAGGGTTGTCCCGAAACCGATACTAGTATCGGTATCGGGACCGATTCCGAGTATTTGCGGGAGTACTTGTACTCCCGCAAATGCCCCTGATGCCAGATCCGATACTCGCCCCCCCCCCCCCGCCGCCGCTACGCCGCATCCCCGCTTGGTTAATACGGGCGGGGAACATTACAGCTTTCATTTGAATAGCTGTAGTGTTTCCCGCCGCGTATAGACACTCCCCCTTGCTCGGGTGAACTGTCCAATCCCAAGCAAGGGGGAGTGTCTATACGCGGCACGAATCACTACAGCTATTCAAATGAAAGCTGTAATGTTCCCCGCCCGTATTAACCAAGAGGCGGCGCGGCAGCATGCAGGTAAGGGGGACATGGCTGCATATATGGGGGGGACATGGCTGGATATGGGGGGAACATGGATTGGCTGCATATGGGGGGACATGGCTGCATATGGGGGGGACATGGATTGGCTGCATATGGGGGGGACATGGCTGCATATGGGGGGACATGGCTGCATATGGGGGGGACATGGATTGGCTGCATATGGGGGGGACATGGATTGGCTGCATATGGGGGGTACATGGATTGGCTGCATATGGGGGGGGACATGGCTGGATATGGGGGGGACAGGGCTGCGTATGGGGGGACATGGCTGCATCTGTGGGGACATGGCTGCATATGGGGGGACATGGCTGGATATGGGGCGGACATGGCTGGATATGGGGGGGACATGGCTGGATATGGGGGGGGACATGGCTGGATATGGGGGGGGGGACATGGCATGGCTGGATATGGGGGGACATGGCTGGATATGGGGGGGACATGGCTGGATATGGGGGGACATGGCTGGATATGGGGGGGGGCATGGCTGGCTATGGGGGGGGACATGGCTGGATATGGGGGGGACATGGCTGGATATGGGGGGACATGGCTGCATCTGTGGGGGGACATGGCTGCATCTGTGGGGGGACATGGCTGCATTTGTGGGGGGACGTGGCTGCATTTGGGGACACATTTAAAAAAAAGTATCGGTATTCGGTATCGGTGAGTACTTGAAAAAAAGTATCGGTACTCGTACTCAGTCCTAAAAAAGTGGTATTTTGGGACAACCCTAGTTTTCACAAAAAGTTATAGCGTTTACAGACTGTGGGATATTTTTATTTTTATTTTTTACTAGTAATGGTGGCAATCAGCGACTTATAGCGGGACTACGTAATTGCGGTGGACACAATGGCACTTACTGACACTTTTGACATTTTTGAAGAACCAGTGACGCTAATACAGTGATCAGTGCTCCCAAGTAGAATGCAAAGAAGTAAACTGATCACGCTGGTGGGGTCAGTATGAAAAAGGAAAAGAGAGGGACTGGCAGGATGAATCATAGGTGGTTATTTACTAAAGGCAAATCCACTTTGCACTAAAAGTGCAAACTACAAGTGCAAAGTGCACTTGAAATTGCACTGAAAGTGCACTCACTGTAGATCTGAGGGGGACATGCAAGGAAAAAAAAAACAGCATTTTAGCTTGCACATGATTGGATGATAAAATCAGCAGAGCTTCCCCTCGTTTCAGATCTACCCCTCAGATTTACAGCGACTGCACTTCCAAGTGCACTTTTAGTGCAATTTCAAGTTCACTTGTAGTGCATTTGCCTTTCGTAAATAACCCCAAATGATTCTCTATTGAGATGGTTCACATCTCCACTCGCCTGGAGCTCAAACAAGTTCTGGAGCTCTTTTTTTCTTGCTCAAATCGGGCAGATTTGGGCGTTTTTTGGCGCTTTTCTATTCTCATAGAGATAAATGGAAACACGCCATTTGCACGTTTTTGTGCATATTCACGTGTTTTGTTACACGTTTTTGTGATATTTTCTGCTCAAATGAAAAGTTTCAAAAATGAATGTAATAATAAACGAATACATGTAAAATAAATACACAAATAACTAAAAATCATCATACATAAGTCAAATTTATTAATAATATGTAATAATACATTCAAAAAATTATTAACCATAAAAAAATTAAATACATCAATATTATTACTTTTATTATTATTATTAATAATAATAATAAAAATAATAATAATGAAATAACAATAAACACCCAAACTCGAACAAAAATAATAATAATAATAATGATCATTTATTTTGTGTTAGGCCCCATTCACACCTATATAGCGTATGTAGAGTATAGCGTTGTCAGGCAGAAAGACACACAATTTTACCACGATTTTGCTGCATTTTTTACTGCATTTTTTTACAGCATTTTTGCCATGATTTTGTACAGGTCAAAAGGTCACCAATGTAAAAAGCAGAAAAACGCCCAAATCTGCCTAAAAAAAAGTCCCAGAACTTGTTTGGGCTTCAGGCGTTTTGTAGTGCAGATGTGAACCATCTCCATAGGGAATAATAGATTTTTATTCATCCAGCGTTTTGTAGCTTCAGGCTTCAAGCTACAAAACGTCCAGGTGTGAGTGGGGTCTTAGGGTTAGGGTGTTTAGTTTTTTTTTTAGTTTTTTTAACCACTTAAGCCCCGGACCAAAATGCTGCCTAAAGACCCAAGGGGTTTTTACAGTTCGGGACTGCGTCGCTTTAACAGACAATTGCGCGGTCGTGCGACGTGGCTCCCAAACAAAATTGGCGTCTTTTTTTCCCCACAAATAGAGCTTTCTTTTGGTGGTATTTGATCACCTCTGCGGTTTTTATTTTTTGCGCTATAAACAAAAATAGAGCGACAATTTTGAAAACAATGCAATATTTTTTACTTTTTGCTGTAATAAATATCCCCCAAAAACATATATAAAAAAAAAATTTCCTCAGTTTAGGCCGATACGTATTCTTCTACCTATTTTTGGTAAAAAAAATCGCAATAATCGTTTATCGGTTGGTTTGCGCAAAATTTATAGCGTTTACAAAATAGGGGATAGTTTTTTTGCATTTTTTTTATTATTTTTTGTTTACTACTAATGGCGGCGATCAGCGATTTTTTTCGTGACTGCGACATTATGGCGGACACTTCGGACAATTTTGACACATTTTTGGGACAATTGTCATTTTCACAGCAAAAAAATGCATTTAAATTGCATTGTTTATTGTGAAAATGACAGTTGCAGTTTGGGAGTTAAACACAGGGGGCGCTGTAGGAGTTAGGGATCACTGTGTATGTGTTTACTAGTGTAGGGGTGTGTGGCTGTAGGAATGACGTCATTGATCGTGTCTCCCCTATAAAGGGGATGACGCGATCGATCCGCCGACACAGTGAAGCACGGGGAAGCCGTGTTTACACACGGCTCTCCCCGTTCTTCAGCTCCGGGGAGCGATCGCGACGGAGCGGCTATAAACAAATAGCCGCGCCGTCGTCCCGGATCGCTCCCCGAGCGGACCCGACCTCCGCATGTACCAGGGGGGGGTCCCGATCGCACCCCCCACCCACGTCTAGCAGAGGACGTACAGGTACGTGATTGTGCCTGTCCGTGCCATTCTGCCGACGTAAATGTACATGAGGAGGTCGGGAAGTGGTTAAGGGGTAAAGGTTAAAGGGGTTGTAAAGGTAAAAAAAATCCCCTAAATAGCTTCCTTTACCTTAGTGCAGTCCTTCTTCACTTACCTCATCCTTCAATTTTGCTTTTAAATGTCCTTATTTCTTCTGAGAAATCCTCACTTCCTGTTCTTCTGTCTGTAACTCCACACAGTAATGCAAGGCTTTCTCCCTGGTGTGGAGAAAGCCTCTTGAGGGGGGAGGGAGCAGGAGTGTCCGGACACTCTCTACGTTGCAGATAGAGAAAGGAGCTGTGTGTTAGGGGGCGTCCTGACTCTCCTGTAGTCCAAAGGAGGGGGCAAGCACAACACTCCACACCAGGAAGAAAGCCTTGCATTACTGTGTGAAGTTACAGACAGAAGAACAGGAAGTGAGGATTTCTCAGAAGAAATAAGGACATTTAAAAGCAAATTGGAAGGATGAGGTAAGTGAAGGAGGACTGCACTAAGGTAAAGGAAGCTATTCAGGAGAAAACATTTTTACCTTTACAACCCCTTTATAGTTAAGGGTTAATTATTTATTTACTTAGAATACATTTATTGAATTTATTTATTTTTATTTATGATTTTTATTTCTTTGTGTATTTATTTTACATGTATTTATTAATTTTTTATTATTATTATTATTATTATTATTATTATTATTATTATTCATATAATAATAAATAAAATACAATAAAAATAAATAAGATAATAATAAATAACCCTAACCCCAATCCTAACCTAAACTGAACTCGAACCCCTTACCCTAATGAAAAAGCATTATAGAAAATGAATAATAATAATAATAATAATAATAATAATAATAAAGGAAAAAATGGAAGCTAATGGAAAAGCTAAAAAAGCTGAAATACCTAGCAACAAATGATGCAATAGATAATAGTTTTCTCTATTGGCTGAATGATGAAGCCCAAAAACGCTGCATACAAATGCGCAAAAACTCGAGCAAAAAAAGCTTGGCAAAACGCTGGAAAAGCGCTCAAAGACGCTACGCTCAGGTGTAAATGCAGCCTTAATGAGAGACAACTCTGGAGAAATTAGAAAAGGAGGCACAGCAGCATTGGCAGTCTGTGGGGGGGTCATTAGTGTTACAGAGTTACAGAATACTTTATTAATCCCAAAGGGAAATTGGAAAAATGTTACGACACAGACACACTTATTCATACCAGGGCTGTCTTAATGAGAGGGCACACTTGGGCACTGCCCAGGGGCCTCAGCTGCACAGGGGGGCCCTGTTTTTTCCCCAAAGCTGCTGGTCCTTGAGCCCACGTTGCCCCAAAATTGGGGGCCCCATGATGGCACTGAGAGTAATACATACACAGGGGAGGCAGTCTGCCTCCTGCCTACTTGATGTCTGTTTACCTGCACTGTCATCGTTGTAGGGGCCCCAGAGCATTACTTTGCCCAGGGGCCCATGGTGCTATTAAGACGGCCCTGATTCACACCTAAGCGTTTTGTAGCTTGAAGCCTGAAGCTACAAAACGCTGGAGGGAAAAAAAATCAATTATTCTCTATGGAGATGATTCACATCTCCACTCCAAAACGCCTGAAGCTCATACAAGTTCTGGGACTTTTTTAGGCAGATTTGGGCTTTTTACATTGTTGACCTTTTGACCTGTACAAAAACGCCGCAAAAATCACAGTAAAATTGCACGACTTTCTGCTTGAAAACGCTATGCTCAGGTGTGAATGGGGCCTAGACAACACAAGATCACAACAAGAAACGAAACAAGATGAAAAAACACAACAAAATTACCAATAACAGCCATTAACACAAAACAACAAACAATACAACAATAACAAAATTAAAACTACACTACAAATAAAAAAATAAAACTACAATTAAAATACCACATAGAATAAATAACACAGATTAAAATAACAGGCAAACTACCAAATACAAATAACCACACCACTTTCTCTAACATCACCCCAAATAATAATCAACACAATACCAACATACTATAAAAACAACACAAAATCCTGATCATAAACCAGAATTAAATCTTCAGAATTACTGTAAATCTGAAGACTTTAGTGTTAAATGTATTAGCAGATTTAAATATACAAACAAATTTGTATAATTGCAGCAAACAGCTTTTTTCCTTTTGGCATAAAGGTTTTGCTTGATGGAATAAAAGCTGATCAATTTAACCACTTCCAGACCGCTGCACGACTATATACGTCGGCACTTTGAAGAGGGATATCTCTGTTATGGCAGCAGTGAGCTGCCATAACCCAGATATCCTCGTCTTCAGCTGGCGGTCCGGTTTCCGATAATGGGGGTCTCTGCGGCACATTCGCCGCAGGATCACCGTTATTGGCAGCGGGAGAGGGGCCGTCGGTAGCGGCGGAGGCGATTGGGTCCTCTCTCATGCTGGGTATGGAGACAAGTCAAGGGAAGATGGCCCCCACCCGTATCAATACCAAAACAGGCATGTCCAAAGTCCGGCCTGGGGGCCAGTTGCGGCCCGCATTCCAGTTTAATGCGGACCCACTGGTAATTTGGATATATATCTCTTTTGCAGCCCCACACGAATCCCAGAGCATCGCGCATTCAGAGGCTCCATTCATGCTAATGGTGAGGCTCCATTCATTCCAATGGTGAGGCTCCATTCATGCCAATGGTGAGGCTCCATTCATGCCAATGGTGAGGCTGCATTCAGAGGCTGCATTCATGGCAATGGTGAGGCTGCAGATGGACACTGACCCTTATTTTGCTTCACAATTCTTTATTTAAAATGTAATTTTTTTCCTGAAACTTCCCTCATACAGTTAAGGTGCGTGTTATATGCCGATAAATATAGTATATCCAAATAACACACCCGAGCTCATCCTTAGACTCTCCACCACACACAGCCACAAAGGCATGAGAATTCTTGTTGGGTAGTGTATTAGTTCATTTGCATTTCATTTTAATGGTTCAAAGAATGTTAGGCAAAATTGTCGGCCCTCACTAGGGATGAGCCGAACACCCCCCCGTTCGGTTTGCACCAGAACCTTCGAGCGGACCGAACATTCACACAAACATTTAGAACCCCATTGACGTCAATGGGACTCGAACGTTCGAATTCAAAAGTGCTCATTTTAAAGCGTAATATGCAAGTTATTGTCGGAAAACTGGTTTGTGAACCCGGGTCTTGCCCCAGGGAACATGTATCAATGGAAAAAAAAGTTTTAAAAACGGACATTTTTTCTGGAGCAGTGATTTTAATGATGCTTAAAGTGAAAAAAAAATATTGTACCTGCTGGGTGTCTATAGTATGCCTGTGAGGTGGCACATGTTTAGAACTGTCCCTGCACAAAATTATATTACTATAAGAAAAAGGTAATTTAAAACTGCTTGCGGCTTTAATGTAATGTCTGGTCCCTGCAATATGGATGAATATCATTGAGAAAAATAGCATGGGTTTCCCCGCCCACCTCCCCCAGGTCATTACAAGCCCCTTTGGCCCTATATACTTTGAACAGCATTATACAGGCGGTGCAAACAAGACAGGCACTGTAGGTTTGTTGTTAAGTAGAATCTGTTTGTAATTTTGAACTGGTACGTTTTTAAAGTGTAGCTCCAGCCATAAAATGTATTTTTAAAGCTTTTCTGAAAACATAGAGAAGGGTTATCACCCCTGTAAACATTTGTTTTGCTGTCTGTGTGCATCTGTTCAGAAGATTGCAATTCACTTTCTGTCCAAATGACAAATGATGTTTTGAAAATGTGGGTTTTGTAGTGAAACAAGGATTGGTGATAAAGCATCAGTGGACAGGAGACACCTCTTGCAGAAGAGAATTTCCCTTCCTAGGGGTAGATTTCCTCTCACTTCCTGTTGTCTCCTTCCATTTGCAAGTAGGAGTCGTTTGTAAGTTGGATGTTTGAAAGTAGGGGCCTTCCGTATATACTCTGCATAAATTTGGGCCCTAGGTGTTGGTGTTGCCACAACACTGTAAGCCCTCACAGTTAGTCTTGGTGGGCGCTGGAACGCCCTGCTGTGTGAACTATTATATCAAGAATTGTAATTACATGCCATTGTTGAACAGTGGTAGAAAAATTGGGCCTTTGGTGCTGGCGCTACAGTTTGCACCTAAAGCTACTTGGTGTGTACTGCCCGTGTCCTTTGTAGTTTGCACCTAAAGCTACGTAGTGTGTACTGCCCGTGTCCTTTGTAGTTTACACCATAAAATTACGTGGTGTGTACTGCCCGTGTCCTCTGTAGTTTGAACCTAAAGCTACTTGATGTGTACTGCCTTTGTCCTCTGCAGTTTGCACCTTTGCAGTTTGTATGGGCAGTACACACACTACGTAGCGAACGGCCCGTAACGTTTATATTTTGACGAACGGTCGAACATGGGTTCGACTCGAACACGAAGCTCATCCCTAGCCCTCACGCATGTTGACTTCATCAAATCTGGCCCTCTTTGAAAAAAGTTTGGACACCCCTGTTGTAAAATACAAAAATAAAAGGTAAAATAAATGAGAACTTTTTTTTTAAAATGCGTCCCGTCCCACCGAGCTCACGTGCAGAAGCAAACGCATATGTGAGCAGCGCCCACATATGAAAATGGTTTTCAAATCACACATGTGAGGTATTGCCGCGATCGTTAGAGTGAGAGCAATAATTCTAGCCTTAGACCTCCTCTATAACTCAAAACATGCAACCTGTGGAACTTTTTTAAATGTCGCCTATGGAGATTTTTGAAGGGTTTTAAGTTTGTCTCCATTCCATGAGCGGGCGCAATTTTAAAGCGTAACATGTTGGGTATCAATTTACTTGGTGTAACATTATCTTTCACAATATTAAAAAAAAATGGGCTAACTTTACTGTTGTCTTATTTTTTTATTCAAAAAAGTGTATTTTTTCCCAAAAAAGTGCGCTTGTAAAACCGCTGCTCAAATACGGTGTGACAAAAAGTATTGCAACGACCGCCATTTTATTCTCTACAGTGTTAGAACCCATAAACATTATATAAGTAATTTTCTAGCAAAAAATAAATGTTTTTAACTTGTAAACACCAAATCTCAGAAAGAGGCTTTTTTTTTGGATTTGTCGAGGGGGGTGGGGGTGGGTAGGATAAGGGAGGGCTAGGGGGGAAGGGAAGTACATTAAGAAATATTTATATATGGTGGAAGGAGGGGGGGGTTGTGGAGAGCTTGTTAAGAGGAATAACATGTTAAAAGATAATGCTAAGAAAGAGTTAAACTGTATAAATGTGTATATAAGCCATATAGATTTGTAAAAGGATTTATTAAGAATGAAAATAAAATAAAGAATTTAAAAAAAAGAAAGAGGCTCGGGGCTGTAGTGGTTAAATGGAAAAACAGGCATAACTGCATAAGTAGAGCGGACAAGGACCTGTCAGCGGGGGTCAGCAAACAGATTCCCCACTGAACAGGAAGATCCGCCCGTGTGAAAGAGCCCTTGGGCTTTCTTTTCTTTTTTTGTCATCTGGCCATCCTACCAGTACGTTTGTTGTTTTTCAACAGAACAAGCTGTGCTGCGGATGTAGCAGTTAGTGGGTTGGGACAAACCATTTACCACCGACAGGGGTGCTTACAATGATTAGCTTTTATTTATGTAAAACCTTTATCACTAAAGGAACAAAACTGTTTACTGCAACTGCTGATATATAGGTGGATTCAGAGAGAGTTAGGCCGGCGTATCAGTAGATACGCCGACCTAACTCGGAATCTGCACCGTCCTAAGTTTAAGTGCATTCTCAAACTGAGATACACTTAAACCTATACGGCGCAGGCTGTCGTATCTTAGGGTGCAATATTTAGGCTGGCCGCTAGGTTGCGCTTCCGCTGAGTTCGGCGTAGAAAATGTAAATGCATAGATACACCGATTCACGAACGTACGTGCGCCCGTCGCAGTAAAGATACGCCGTTTACGTAAGGCATTTTCAGGCGTAAAGTTATTCCATCAATTAGCTGGACTAGTAATGATAAGTATGGCCGTCGTTCCCGTGTCAAAATTTGAAAATGTTACGTTGTTTGCGTAAGTCGTCCGTGAATAGGGCTGGACGTAATTTACGTCCACGTCGAAACCAATACGACCTTGCGGTGTACTTTGCCGCAATGCACACTGGGATATGTACATGCGCTGTTAGTAAAAAACGTCAATCACGTCAGGTCACCCTCCATTAACATAAAACACGCCCCCTCAGCCTAATTTGAATTAGGCGCGCTTACGCCGGCCACATTTACGCTACGCCGCCGTAAGTTAGGAGGCAAGTACTTTGTGAATACAGTACTTGCCTATCTAACTTAAGGCGGCGTAGCGTAAATACGATACGCTACGCCGCCTTAAAGATGCGGCGGTCTTTCTAAATCCACCTAAAAGTGTTAGCTGGAGTTTGGCTCTAATTTGTTACACTAGCTCCATTCATACTTATGATTTCAACAATGTACCGACTTTGGAATGCAACTTTGGTGCAACTTTGGATGGGTGCAACTTGGATAAGACTTTGGCTTTGACCAGTGATAATGAACAAATGTTATATAACATTCAGGTACGACTTTCATGCAATTTTTGAGGGTTAACATTGAAGTCTTTGGCCCTCAAGTTGCATGAAAGTCGGACCAAAGTACTGCATGAACTACTTTAAAGTCGCTGCAACTTTATGTTGCACATATACAGTATGAATGGTTATCATTGGAAAACATGGGGAATGACTTGTCATGCGACTTTGGTGTCCAAAGTTGCATGACAAGTCGCACAAGTGTGAATGGAGCCTTAGGCTCCTTTACCATTAGCGCGTCTCCAAAGTCGCACGATTTCCAGTACGACTTTGGAGTGCAAATTTGATGTGACATTTGGCGCGACTTAGATCTAACTTTACATTTTCTGAACCAAAGTCACATCAAAAACTTGGATCAAAGTAGTGCAGGAAACTTTTATAAAGTTGCAGCGACTTCTGTAGTATCAGACGGCTCTCATAGAAATACTTTGAATTTCACATGTCCTGTGACTTGGGGTCTCACAAGTCTGATCCCAAGTCACACAAGTGTGAAAGGAGCACCTCCCTTTCCCCTAGACTGGGGGTCATCAACCTGTAGATCGCAGACAGGTGACTGGTAGATCGCTGGCTGGGCTTGCTGACCCACCATGCCAGAGCATCAAAGTGCCATGCAGAGGGACTACTTGTAAAGTTGAAGCTGTAGTAGGGAGCAAGAGTCGCAAATTCTGCTGTCCGATGGGTTTGCTGCGCTTAGCCATAGACTTCTATTATATCCTGCGGGTTTGCTGCACTTAGCCATAGACTTCTATTATATCCTGCGGGTTTGCTGCGCTTAGCCATAGACTTCTATTATATCCTGCGGGTTTGCTGCACTTAGCCATAGACTTCTATTATATCCTGCGGGTTTGCTGCACTTAGCCATAGACTTCTATTATATCCTGCGGGTTTTCTGCACTTAGCCATAGACTTTTATTATATCCTGCGGGCTTGCTGCACTTAGCCATAGACTTTTATTATATCCTGCGGGTTTGCTGCACTTAGCCATAGACTTCTATTATATCCTGCGGGTTTGCTGCGCTTAGCCATAGGCCCCATACACACGATAGAATCCATCCGCAGATAAATCCCAGCAAATGGGTTTCTGCGGATAGATCCTATGGTGTGTACACGCCAGCGGATCTTTTTCCGCGGAGAAATCTCCTCTGGGATGGATTTCAGCAGATCGAATATTTGCTGTGCTGCACAACAAATCCATCTGCTGGAATCCATTCCAACGGATGGATCCGCTCGTCTGTACAGACTTACCGGATCCATTCGTCCAAAGGGATTCCCCGCACGCGTCGTAATGATTTGACGCATGCGTGGAATTCCTTATATGACAGCGTCGTGCCCGTCGCCGCGTCATAATCGCGGCGACGGCGCGACACGTCATCGGCAGAGGATTTCCGCGGGGATTTCAATGCGATGGTGTGTACACTCCATCGCATAGAAATCTGCGGAAATCTTTGAGAGGATTTATCCGTGGAAACGGTCCGCTGGACCGTATCTGCGGATAAATCCTCTCGTGTGTATGGGGCCATAGACTTCTATTATATCCTGCGGGTTTGCTGCGCTTAGCCATAGACTTCTATTATATCCTGCGGGTTTGCTGCACTTAGCCATAGACTTCTATTATATCCTGCGGGTTTTCTGCACTTAGCCATAGACTTTTATTATATCCTGCGGGTTTTTACCATTAGCACGTCTCCAAAGTCGCTCGATTTCCAGTGCGACTTTTGGAGTGCAACTTTGATGTGACATTTGGCGTGACTTAGATCTGACTTTACATTTTCTGGACCAAAGTCACATCAAAAACTTGGATCAAAGTAGTGCAGGAAACTTTTATAACGTTGCAGCGACTTCTGTAGTATCAGACGGCTCTAATATAAATACTTTGAATTTCACATGTCCTGTGACTTGGGGTCTCACAAGTCTGATCCCAAGTCGCACAAGTTTGAAAGGAGCACTTCCCTTTCCCCTAGACTGGGGGTCATCAACCTGTAGATCGCAGACAGGTGACTGGTAGATCGCTTCCTGGGCTTGCTGACCCACCATGCCAGAGCATCAAACAAAGTGCCATGCAGAGGGACTACTTGTAAGGTTGAAGCTGTAGTAGGGAGCAAGAGTCGCATAATCTGCTGTCCGATGGGTTTGCTGCGCTTAGACATAGCCTTCTATTATATCCTGCGGATTTGCTGCACTTAGCCATAGACTTCTATTATATCCTGCGGGTTTGCTGCGCTTAGCCATAGACTTCTATTATATCATGCGGGTTTGCTGCACTTAGCCATAGACTTTTATTATATCCTGTGGGTTTGCTGCACTTAGCCATAGACTTCTATTATATCCTGCGGGTTTGCTGCGCTTAGCCATAGACTTCTATTATATCCTGCGGGTTTGCTGCGCTTAGCCATAGACTTCTATTATATCTTGCGGGTTTGCTGCGCTTAGCCATAGACTTCTATTATATCCTGCGGGTTTGCTGCACTTAGCCATAGACTTCTATTATATCCTGTGGGTTTGCTGCACTTAGCCATAGACTTCTATTATATCCTGCGGGTTTGCTGCGCTTAGCCATAGACTTCTATTATATCCTGCGGGTTTGCTGCGCTTAGCCATAGACTTCTATTATATCCTGCGGGTTTGCTGCACTTAGCCATAGACTTCTATTATATCCTGCGGGTTTGCTGCACTTAGCCATAGACTTCTATTATATCCTGCGGGTTTGCTGCGCTTAGCCATAGACTTCTATTATATCCTGCGGGTTTGCTGCACTTAGCCATAGACTTCTATTATATCCTGCAGGTTTGCTGCACTTTCTGAATTCAGGAGTTTTTGTGCGATTTCAGAAAGTGCACCATACCTGCAGGATATAATAGAAGTGTATGGCAAAGCGCAGCTAACCCAGGAAAGTCGTAGATTCTCTGCGCTTCACCCACAGTGCATGTAAACTGCAGCACATCAGTGTGAAAGCAACCTTATAGGGGGCTCAGAACAGTATGGGGTCATTTACATTTGCAATTTGGGGAGTGGTAAAACCCCATAGTTAAGATTTTTTTTTTACCACCCCTGCCCCAACTGTACCCCCTTTAGCTGCAGTGGCCATGGGTGTACATGTGGAAGCCGCAGCAGGAGTTATACGCCCTGTCATGGTTGGTGGGTGTAGCACCTGCCAAGCATGACCCAGTCAAGTGAATGAGACCGCTCTGCAAGTACCCCGCGGCCTTGTGCAGTACAGCAAACAAGGAGTTATAGCAGGCAGTGCTGTGTTGCTTTCTCACCACCTGCCACAATCCCTTGGACCCCGCAGAAGCATGCAGTTGTGGGGTGCTTGCAGAGTGGCCCAATTTACTTGAATGGGTCACGATTAGCAGGCGGCAGCCAAAAGTATCAGGGGGCTTAAAGGGGTTGTAAAGCTTCATGTTTTTTCACCTTAATGCATCCTATGAAAATACTCCTTGCACTCTCGGGCCCCCCCGAGCCACCGTTTTACTTACCTGAGCCACGAATCTCCGTGGGCGCGATGCCGCGTTGTTTTCCCCCAGCTCTTGTGGGCTCTTCATTGGATGATTGATAGCAGCGCAGCCATTGGCTTCCGCTGCTGTCAATCAAATCAATGACGCGACACGCTGGGGGGATGGGGCCAAGTGATACACTCGGTGGCTATGGCCGCCACTATATGACATGGGAGTGCACCAAGATAGCCGCCGAGGGACCCCAGAAGACGAGGATCGGGGCCACTCTGTGCAAAACGAACTGCATCAGTAGCCCTCCACCCTGATTTAGACTGACAATGCTGCTGTCCAAGTTAGGGTTGCCACCTGTCTGAAATTCACCTGGCCAGTCTGGGTTTTGAATCATGTGTCCGGGTTTCAGTCTGCCTAAAACCCAGACACAATATTCAGACAGGAATGTGGCTCAGAACAAGGCCTGATAGGAGGGTGAGGGGGCACTAAGTGCGCCATAAATTTAATCCTCTTTGGAGCACCCAAAAGTGTCCCAGGTTTGCTATAATCTGGGGCATCCCGTCCAATGCGGGCGCACCGGCACCACCTCCCCTATTCACTGCTGCCGCCCTTCCCTGTCTATGCGATTGGCATAGGAGACCGGGCACATGAATTCCTATAGCAGGGTGTTTTTTGAAACACCTGATTAGAGCCATTAGTCACTAATAGGCTTCAAAATAGGGTGGGCTCGGGATGCAGAGCATTGCGTTTGGAGCCCACCCAGGTGTGTTGCAACAGCGAAAGAATATTCACTGTTTCAACACTGATCCTCCTCCCAGCCAATCAGGAAGCGGGTCTGACACCTGATTGGCTGAAAGGACAGACGATCCTATTGGACGCCTAGAAGGGGTGGAGGAGACGCATGGTGGAAGCGAGATGGAGAAGACACAGGAGCTGCAGCCTGATGTCTGCAGATGCCCCGATCCCTGCTGCTGCCCTGGGTTGCCAACCGCCAGTAAATTTACTGACAGTTTGTACAAATCAATCATTTTTTTTACAACTGCCAGTAAATATCAGGGGCTGATAATTTCATGCTAAGTTGACTTTTTACATGTAAGTCAAGCAATTTACTTTGTTATAGGTATTGTCAGTGTTTCCTTTTCATGTTTACACTGTTCAAATATTCATTGTGTTTGTTTTCAATCATTTCTCAGCTTGTCAGTAAAGAATGTGCTCTGCCAGGATATTTTCCATGTTTTGTCAGTAAAAAATGGTGTGGGAGGTTGCTGCCTGATGTGCCCGCCTAGATGGGGTAGGTGCTGGTGGACCGGCAGACAGCGGGGGGTGCTTTGAGGTGCCTTGGGGGGGGGGGTGGTTGTTTGTTGCCCCCCCTTAACAAAAAGCCACCAACCGCCACTGCCTATAGTGTATGCTAAACAAATCTTTTAGGGATGGGAATGAGGGACACCTATCAGCAAAAGTATGCAGGCATAGGACACACCCCTTGCCACACCCCCTTAAAGGAGAATTGTACAAAAAAACAAGATTGGCTAAACCCACAAGGGCTTTTTTTTACCACTACTATTCCTTTATATTTGTTTTTGGAATTTACAAATGCAGCAATTTAGAAATCAGATGAAAGGTTTAGCACTAGGAAACACGTTTTGATAGATAAAAAGTGCATTTTATATACAACTATATAGATCAGACCAAAATGAGGGACACATGAGGAGGAATGAGGGAAATCCTGATGAGAAATTAACCACTTAAGCCCCAAGCCTGTTTTTCAGATTCGGCGTTTACAAGACTAAAACATTTTTTTTTGCTAGAAAATTACTTAAAACCCCCAAACATTATATATATATTTTCTAACACCATAGAGAAGCGGTGTTAGAAAAGCAGCGGTCTTACAAGCGCACTTTTTTTGGAGAAAAGTCACTTTTTTGAATAAAAAAATAAGACAACAATAAATTTGGCCCAATTTTTTTATATATTGTGAAAGATAATGGTACGCTGAGTAAAATGATACCCAACATGTCACGCTTAAAAATTGCGCCCGCTCGTGGCATGGCGTTAAACTTTTACCCTTTTAAATTTAAAAATTTAGATAGGCGACGTTTAAAAAATTCTATAAAATTGCATTTTTTGAGCTACAGAGGAGGTCTAGGGCTAGAATTATTGCTCTCGCTCTAACGATCGCGGCGATACCTCACTTGTGTGGTTTGAACACCGTTTTCATATGCGGGCGCTACTCGCGTATGCGTTCGCTTCTGCGTGCGAGCTCGTTGGGACGGGACGCTTTAAAAAAAAATTTTTTTGTTTTCTTATTTATTTTTATTGATTTTATAATTTTTTACACTGAAATAAAAAATAAAATAAAAATGTATCACTTTTATTCCTATTACAAGGAATGTAAACATCCCTTGTAATAGAAAAAATCATGACAGGTCCTCTTAAATATGAGATCTGGGGTCAAAAAGACTTCACATCTCATATTTAGACTTAAATGCAAAAAAAAAAAAAAAAAAGGAAAATTTGTCATTTAAAAAAATGACAACAAAAAAATGTCTCTTTAAGGTCTTGTACACACGACCAGACATGTCCGATGAAAACGGTCCGCGGGGAATTCCGGTCCGCTGGTTAGACGTACTAACCAGCGGACATGTCCGACGGACAGGTTTCCAGCGGACAAGTTTCTTAGCAAGCTAAGAAACTTTTGTCCGCTGGAAACCTGTCCGCTAGGCCGGAAAACTGTCCGGTAGGCCCTACACACGGTCGGACATGTCCGCGGAAACTGGTCCGCGGACCAGTTTCAGCAGACCTGTTCGGTAGTGTGTATAAGGCCTAAGACGCTGGGCGGGACTGACGTTTTGACGTCACTTCCGCCCAGCAAAGCTATGAGGATGGGTGGGGACCATCTTGCCCTCACTCGCATCCTCACTCACTAGGCAGCAGCACCCGATCGCCTCCGCCGCTACCGATGGCTCCGGTAAGCGGCGGAGGGCGCGGGAGAGCGGCGGGACTCTCTCCCGCCACCGATAACGGCGATCTCGCGGCTAATCCGCCGTGGAGACCGCCGTTATAGTTTACAGGCCCGCCCACTGAAGAGATAAATACCTCGGTTGTGCAGCAGCTGGGTGGGCGTTAACCGGTTAACACATCTGCGAATCAGATGCGTGCCCATAGAAGATAATGGTCCTGAATTTGCACCTGAGCCGCACCGCAATGCCTAGAAACGTTTTTTTGGCAATGCGCAGTGCGAATGCATCGCACATATGTGAACCATCCTCATTGAAATCAATGTATTTTATAATGTTATGCGAATTGAATGCCGTTTAAGCCGCAACCAATTCGCATAGGTGTGAACCCGGCCTCAAAATCAGGGACAGTTGGGAGCAGTGCTCCTTCATCCAGAGTGGGGGGCAGGGCCGCCATCAGGGGGGTATAGGCATTACACCCAGGGCCGCCATCAGGGGGGTACAGGCATTACACCTGTAAGGGGCCCGGAGGTCCCCAGGGGCCCGGATGGCAACCCCCTTTAAAAAAAAAAAAACATTTTTTTTTTTTTAGGGGCCAATTTTTTTTTTAGAGGTCCGGAGGTCCCCAGGGGCCCGGAGGCCCCGGATGGCAACCCCCCCTTTTTTATAAAAAAAATATTTTATTTATATATATATATTTTTTTTTAGAGGTCCGGAGGTCCCCATATATATATATAATATTATTATTATTATTAAAGGGCCCAGAGGTCCCCAGGGCCCCGGGTGGCAACCCCCCTTTTTTTATAAAAATTATATATTTTTTTTTATATATATATATATATATATATATATATATATATATATATATATATATTTTTTTTTTTTTGTCTTTATATATTTTTTTTATAGGGCCCCGGATGGCAACCCCCCTTTTTTAATTAAAAAAATTATATATTTTTTATATATATTTTTTTTGTCTTTATATATTTTTTTATATATATATATATATATATATATAATTAAAGGGCTCAGAGGTCCCCAGGGCCCCATGTGTGGCAAATCCCCCCCTTTTTTTTTATAAATGTTTATTTTTGTTTATATATATATATATATATATATATATATATATATTTTTTTTTTTTTTTATTAAAGGGCCCTGAGGTCCCCAGATGGCAACCCCCCTTTTTTTTCATAAATGTTTATTTTAATATATATATATATATATATATATATATATATATATTTTATTATTAAAGAGCCCAGAGGTTTCTTTTTTTCATTTTTATTAAAGGGCCCAGAGGTCCCGGATGGCAACCCCCCTTTTTTGTAATTTCTTTATATATATATATATATATATATATATATATATATATATATATATATATATATATATATACACACAAACATTTATATATATTATTAAAGGGCCCAGAGGTCCCCAGATGGCAACCCCCTTTTTAAAAAAAATATATATATTTTTTATATATCTTTTTTATTTTTATTAAAGGGCCCAGAGGTCCCCAGATGGCTACCCCCTTTTTTTTATATATTTTTTTCTTTATTTCTTCTTTTTTGTGTAAAGGGCCCCCCCCGCTTCTCAATCCGCGGCAGCCCCCGCTTCTCAATTTCAGGCGGCAGCACCCCCCCCCCGGTTCTCTGCTCCAGGGGGCCCATGCCTGAAGCTGTGTAAGGGGCCCCATAATTCCTGATGGCGGCCCTGATTACACCTGTAAGGGGCCCGATGGTCCCAAGGGGCACGATGCTCCTAAGGGGCACGGCTGACCCCCTCCCGTTTTTCTTTTTTGCATTACACCTGTAAGGGGCACGATTTTCCCAAGGGCCCCTTGCAAGCCTGGCTGGCCCCCCTCCCGTTTTTTAAATCTATTTTGATAAATTTTTTCTACTTTTTTTGCATTAAACCTGTAAGGGGCCTAATGGTCCCCAGGGCCCCGTACAGGCCCAGCCGGCCCCCCTCCTATTTTTTATTTTTTTTTGCATTACACCTGTAAGGGGCCCGATGGTCCCCAGCCCCTGCCCCCCGCTTATTATGTTGTGTCAGGAGAGAGAGAAAAGCTGTGTAAGGGGCCCCAAAATTTGTGATGGCTGCCTTGGTGGTGCATAATACAGGAAGTGTGTTACCAGCTAGATCACCACGTGAAAAAACAAAGTGAAAAAAAGAAAAAAAAAAAAAGACGCAGCCTCCACATCTAAGCTGCAATGATGACATTTTTGGTATAAAGTTTCTTGGTGTCTCCTGAGAATCAGCGTGTTGGGCTCCAGCCAGCACCACCCAGCGGCCAGCAGGGGGAGCACACACGTCTAAAGGGATCCGGAGATGCGGGATTTCTCCGAGTAAACGGCTGAAGCGGAGAGACGAGCGAGCCTCTTCCCCATTCCTTTCTTCTACGTCAGCCGCCCATAGTAGTGAGTGAGTAGTGAGAGAGCAGCGAGGGGCCGGCCGGGTGACAGCGGGGCTGCGGGTCAGTTGAGGAGACTTGTGAGGATGTATTGTGTCCAGCACTGAGTAGCAGCACGTTTTTCTCAGCAGTGCCTCCCCTCCATCCCTCGCAGTGCCCAGACACAATGAGGGATGGCAGACTGATGACTGGCAATGCCACCTGGGCAGACCAGGAGTGAGCCGCTCTCCGCATCTGTGGGCGCCCCTTCAGGAGACACTTACCTGCAGCTTACTGTAGCTTTGATCTGAACGCGCTTGGGATGGAAGGAGCCGCCAGCGCCGCCGGGACGGGCAAATCCAGGAGTGGTGGTAAGGGCAGCTGCGATGGGGGAGTCGCTAGCCCCAGCCCGGGGTGCCTCGGACTCAGCGTGTGTGGTCGCATCTCGCCGCCCTGCCCCGACCTCCAACCTCAATACAAGCTGGACGACTTCGACACCGTGGCCACCGTGGGTAAGTGTTTGGCGCCTGGGTGTCATCGCACCTGACAACCCACGGCACAACCTGCACCTCGTATGACATAGTTGTGGTAGATCTAAAGTTGATTGGAATCGGTGTGGTGACCCCCACAGACATCGGATTGGGGTGTCGGGGGGCCGGGTTACATCTATGCTGGAGATTTACTAAAGCTGGAGAACTTGGAATCTGGTGCCGCTCTGCATGGTAACCAATCAGCTCGTTCACCCCGAATGCAGCTTTGAAATCGCGCGACTTCACCTGAACTCGCTGGATTTCAAAGCCGCATTTCGGTCCGACTTCGGGGGGCAACTTGAAAAACATCTGTGTAGGTTCATGTACAGATGTCTATTGAAATCGCCCCCCGAAGTCGCCAATCGTAGTGCAGGAACTTGTTTTGGAAATCAGTGCGGCACCGCAAAGTCCGCTCCTACTGCCAACCATAGGCGCCGATCTGACATGCGATTTGAGCCCTGGTTCACACCTAATGTGGCTTTGAAATCCTGCAACTTCAGTTGAAATTAGGGTTGTCCCGATACCATTTTTTTAGGACTGAGTACGAGTACCGATACTTTTTTTCATGTACTCGCCGATACCGAATACCGATACTTTTTTTTAAATGTGTCCCCAAATGCAGCCATGTCCCCCCACATATGCAGCCATGTCCCCCCACATATTACAGCCATGTCCCCCACATAATGCAGCCATGTCCCCCACATAATGCAGCCATGTCCCCCACATATTGCAGCCATGTCCCCCACATATTGCAGCCATGTCCCCCACATAATGCAGCCATGTCCCCCACATAATGCAGCCATGTCCCCCACATAATGCAGCCATGTCCCCCACATATTGCAGCCATGTCCCCCACATATTGCAGCCATGTCCCCCACATATTGCAGCCATGTCCCCCACATATTGCAGCCATGTCCCCCACATATTGCAGCCATGTCCCCCCACATATTGCAGCCATGTCCCCCCACATATTGCAGCCATGTCCCCCCACATAATGCAGCCATGTCCCCCACATAATGCAGCCATGTCCCCCACATATTGCAGCCATGTCCCACGTGCCGCGTTAATCAGCGTGCAGGGAACATTACAGCTTTCGTTTGAATAGCTGTATCCCCGCCGCGCATAGACACTCCCCCTTGCTCGGGATTGGACAGATCATCCGTCCAATCCCGCGCAAGGGGGAGTGTCTATACATGGCGGGGATACAGCTATTCAAATGAAAGCTGTAATGTTCCCCGCACGCTGATTAACGGCGGCTTTGCGGTTTGCGGCGGCGGGCAAGTATTCTATTTCAGTATCGGGGGTATTTGCGGGAGTACGAGTACTCCCGCAAATACTCGGTATCGGTCCCGATACCGGTATCGGGACAACCCTAGTTGAAATCGCACGATATCAAAGCTGCCGGATAGACCCATTTCACACTGGGGCCGCGGTAAACCGCCGTTAGTTGTAGCGCTGCTTTACCGCTGTTTAAGTGTCACTTTCCACCTGCTATCGGGGCATTTTTAACCCGACAAAGAAAGGGTTAAAAGCGCCCGTGGTGCATTTCCAGAGCAGTTTTCAGGCGCCTCGGAAGGTCGTTCAATTGGCTTTCCCAAACTGCCCCAAAGATGCCGCTTGTAGGACTTTTCATAATGTCCCTGAAAAGTATGGCAGGTGCTAAAACGCCTGAAAACCGCCTCTGTGTGAAAGGGGTCTAAGTGCGTTGACATCTGGGCGATTTCATGCACAAGTGTCTCTGCGAGTCGCTCCTGAAATCTCCAAAAGTAGAAATCGGTGCAGCACTGCAAAGTCCTATTGCCGATAATAGGATGCGACTTGTCATGCCATGTGACCTGTGAACCCCCGGGGGGATCAAACCTGGAAGCTGATTGGTTTCTATGCAGAGCTGCACCAGATTTTGCCCTCTCCAGTTTTAGTAAATCAACTTCGGTGTGTATTTTTTTTTTTTCAGGCCATTCTTTTGAATAGACTGAAAGTCGCACGCTAAAAATGAGCGCATGCACAACTTTGCAATCAGATTGCGTGGTACCTGGTGCAAGCAGGCGCACTGCGTTTTCAATCTGCCTTTGGGGTGTCGTTAGGAATACATTGCCACCCTCAGTAGATCGCACACCCAGTGCGTTTTGAATGTGGTGCCAAAACCTGCACAGCTAAAACTTTTTTTTCCTGTTTTGGATGGAGCGTTGCAAGGGTTAGAACCCTTGTCAGCTTTGTATTGCTGTCTCTGTTGGGGTAATTGATTTACAGCGATCCTCTTCTTTTTTTTTTTTTCCATACAGAAATCCTCCTGTGTATTGGGCTTCCCCGGCACTGCAAGGGTTAAATGCAGGTTTAGTTTTAGGGGAGCAGAAAAAATTGCAGCCTACCGATTCTTAGAGGTGATGCCTGCATTCGTTTTTTTTTTTTTAGCCTTTCTGTTTTTCTAGTTTTTTTTTTTCAAAAGCACAAGCTCTCCAGCAAGATGGATCAGTTTACAGGGATGAGATAAACCAAATAAAGGTGTTGTAAAGACAAACGTTTTTTTTATCTTAATGCATTCTATGAGTTAATATAAAAAGCCTTCTGTGTGCAGCGTCTTTTGATTTCAGCAGCCCCCTCTAATACTTATCTGAGGTCCCTCTCTGTCCAGCGATGTCCACGAGTGTTTCACCTATTTGAGATTCTCCTTCCTGATTGGCTGAGACAAAGCAGCAGAGCCATTGGCTCCCGCTGCTGTCAATCAAAGTCAGCTAGCCAATCAGGGGAGAGAGGCCAGGTCGGGGCTCCGTGTCTGAATGGATACAGGGAGCTGTGACTCGGGTGCCCCCATAGCAAGCTGCTTGCTGTGGGGGCACTGAACAGGTGGGAGGTGCCAGGATCACAAGAGGGACCCTAGAAGAGGAGGATCTGGGCTGCTCTGTGAAAATTCACTACAACAAAGCCTGTTCTAGAATAAATAAGCTTTTTATTTTTAATAAATACACCTCTGAACGGCATACTTCACCTTTCCAGTCCTGTTTCATTTCAGTATTAAATATAAGGGGGGAAGGGGGATACGCAAGATGCCACTAGTGTATAGGTTATGGGTATCAAAACCTATAATGGATCATATGCCCTGTTGGGTACTGTTGCTCTAACCAAATATACAGCAAAAAATGGAGGGAAAGGGGAAATTGGGGAATTCGGCCGACAGGGGGTCCCCCCTGTCGGCCCAATTCCCCCTTTCCCTCCATTTTTAGATGTTTAATTTCAGATCTCTAGGGTGAAACATGAAACATGGGCGCACTTTCATTACCCCCCCCCCTACTTCTCAATTGAATAGCGGGGTGCTTTTTCCTGGAGCATCCTGCAATTTTTTTATTTATTTTTTGCCTTCCACAGCTGCCTCTATCCATTCACTGATCCTTCTACATCAGGGGTCTTCAAACTATGACCCTCCAGTTGTTCAGGAACTACAATTCCCATCATGTCTAGGCATGTCTGTGAATGTCAGAGTTTTACAATGCCTCATGGGATGTGTAGTTATGCAACAGCTGGAGGGCCGTAGTTTGAGGATCCCTGGTCTACATGGTACTGTGATAGGAAAGACTACAAGTTCCATCTGCCACTGCGGCAGAGAAATGCGTAGATTACCCGGCACAAATGAGGTCTCTGCACTTTAGTTTGATGATAGGTCCGTACCGTACTACCTCTGTATGGGGCTGGGATGTAAACAGTGCAGATGGCTGTAAATTGCACCCATCATATGCTCATCACAGTTGCAAGGCTCTTCAGATTTCAATGCAAAAGTGTAATAAATGTACATTACATTTTTTTTTTTTACGTGGGTACATTTTATTTTTAATTTTTTTTCCCCAAAAGGTGGACTGTCCTTTTAACACACTTACTATAAAAGGTGCTGCCTTCATTAACCAATCACAGGCCAGTTGTGTTTTTCTAGTGCATGCAAGGATTGAAAGGAGACATCTGATTGGCTGCGATGGGCAGAGCTTGGCTTTATTTTCTTCCAGTATTTATAGATCAGTCTCGGTAGAAGAATGCTGTGGTTAGCAATTAGATGTTGAGCAATTGCTGATTGTGTGTCTATATATACTTCATTGTTTTCATGTCTTCTGTCTGGGCACGTTGCTCTTTTGGATTCAATGTGTAAGAAGGTAAGCGGGTACATATACACTCAGAACTTCACCAAGCATACCCACTTAAAGTGGTTGTAAACCCAACCACACAACTTGCACCTGCAGGTAAGCCTGGATTAAGGCTTACCCATAGGTGCAAGAAATATCTCCTAAACCTACACGGTTTAGGAGATATTTACAATAATGACAGGCGCCGTTGTGTACGGCGCGTGGCGCAGGCGCACCAAAAGTGCCGTTTTTAAGAATGGCATAACTTGGTTTAATGGCGTATTCCCGCGGATGCGCGGTGATCTGCCGGTCCCACGCGCATGCGTGGGAGTAAAGTCATTGCCGCTCCGGCCAATCATAGCGCCGGAGCGGGGAAAACAGGAAGAATGTGCCAGGGGACATGGTGGCAGCAGCGAATGAGGAGGACTGCGGGGGCTTTGATTTCAGGTAAATGGCACATAATGAGCTAGTATGCTATGCATACTAGCTCATTATGCCTTTCTCTTGCAGGATTGTGTTTATCCCCGTTTTTCGGGCAGGGGGCGGGGGTTTACTTCCTCTTTAAAGTCTAAATATTCATAAACATTTTCCTATTTTGCCTAACCGGTATAAAAAAGATGTGCGTTTTTTAGGGTAGATTTATGCATCCAAATCTTGCTTGTCCCTGAAGCCAAATGTGTGTTCGGATCACGCTTCAGAGGCTTGGCGGTAAGGAAGCAACGCGACTCTTTCTCACTACTTGTTTTAATAAAAAAAAATTTCGACCTGCAACGTTGAATGTGTGCTGATTGCTACATGTCGGGTAAACTTTGCCGTGGGCACAAAGCTTCGCAGCCGGCGCTCGTCACATTCAATGCCATCGCCGCCATCTTTCTACACCCCGCACTAAACTTGTATGCTACCGCGCATGCGTCAAACTCTTATCCAGCATGCGCGGGTTTACCTGGGACAAGTAAGCATACAAACGACTGGTTTTCTCAGCAGGAAATACTCTGCTATGAAACCCGTCGAAAATAGAGAGCAGGGTTCTCTATTTTCCCGTCTGGATTCCCGACTGATTCCTGGCCAAATGCTCTCCTGGGAGTTTTCCTGCCGGGAAAACCGGTCGCGTGTACGAGGCTTAAGTGGTCTGGATAGAGAAAAGTACACTATAGAGGGATAAGCTTTGTTCATATTTCATGTATGAGGTTTACAACCATTTTAATGCCCCGTACACACGATCCGAAAATCAGATGACAAATCCTCCGACTTTTTCCGCTTAATAATCGCAAGTAGAAATTGAGTCGGTTACTAAAGTCACGAAAATTCTCGTACGGCTGAAAAAAAAGTGACGTCATTTGTATTGTATTTTCGGACGACACTATACTGACGAGCGAAAATTTACGTGCTCGTCCAATAAAATGATATTGTATGAATTGTCGTGATCGGCTATCGAACGCTCTGTACTTACGATTGCGTTAAAAGCGGTATTTTTCGTCCAATTTTCAGATCGCGTGTACGGGCAATAAAGGAGGGTGGTTGGAAGAAGTGACAAAAAAGCGTCCCGTTCCTGCCTTACATAGTCACTACCCACCCGACCTGTAAAATATCAGCCAGACAGGGCTGTTCACATGCCGCAGCCGCAATGCTTTTCCTCTCGCTGCCGCATTGTTAACTTGGGGTACAGAGTTTGACAAGCGGCTCCAACTTGCCCATTAGGTTCACTGGGGCTGCACCACAACCGCGTTAAGTAGACCCAGTTGCGCCTTGGTAGTATAACTTCGCTATTTCCGTAAAGAAATGGCGCCATGTCTGTGACCAGGAAAGTGGAGGTAGGTAGATAAGACCGCTTCCATGATGGAGGAAATTGTTGCTTGTGCTGCACATGTCATTATTATGTCACATCTTTGAAACAATTCTGTACCAAAATGTGTCTTTATGTTCCTATGGAGCTGGATGGCTTTTCAGTAATAGCCGCATGTGTGAACAAGTCTCAACAGTTTTTTTTGGCCGGCTTTAAGTTGACTATAAACAAAGACTCATGCAAATGATTTCTATTTTAGTCGGCTCATTATTAGTAACATCGCCATTTAATAAAGTTTACGACAAGTCCACGCCTGTACTAACACAACCAGCGCCAGCAGATAAATCCCAGCTGACGTGTGTATGTGTGATCTGCCGTACCCGCTGTAATATCTCTCGTTTGGTTCAACCGGTCCCGGGATTTAGTCACCCGGCCAACGTGTGGGGAGTGCCTACAACAGCCTTTCTCAACATTGTTACCCCCAGAGGAACAATGGAAATTATTTGTCAGGTTTTGGGGAACTCCTAATAAAACCAATGTATTGGGGGGCCAAGAGTTAAAATGCCCCTTATATTGGTGGCCACTGGGAAGAATGCCCCCTACAGACAGCCAAAGAGATCATTGGTGTTATGGAGCTGGTTAAAGGAGTTGTAAGGGAAACATATTTTTTTTGTTGCTGAAATGACTGTTTACAGCAGGGTTTGACAAATTTGCTTGGAATCTAGGAGACAGCTAAAAAAGTTAGGAGCCAGAAAACGCACCCCGTCCCGACGAGCTTGCGCGCAGAAGCGAACACATACGTGAGCAGCGCCTGCATATGTAAACGGTGTTCAAACCACACATGTGAGGTATCACCGCGATTGGTAGAGCAAGAGCAATAATTCTAGCCCTAGACTTCCTCTAACTCAAAACATGCAACCTGTAGATTTTTTTAAACGTCGCCTATGAAGATTTTAAAGGGTAAAAGTTTTCCACGAGCGGACGCAATTTTGAAGCGTGACATGTTGGGTATGAATTTACTCGGCGTAACATTATCTTTCATAATATTAAAAAAAATGGGGATAACTTTACTGTTGTCTTATTTTTAAAATGAAAAAAAGTGTAGTTTTTTTCCCAAAAAAGTGCGCTTGTAAGACCGCTGCGCAAATACGGCGTGACAGAAAGTATTGAAACGATCGCCATTTTATTCTCTAGGGTGTTAGGATAAAAATATATATAATGTTTGGGGGTTCTAATTAGAGGGAAGAAGATGGCAGTGAAAATAGTGAAAAATGACATTAGAATTGCTGTTTAACTTGTAATGCTTAACTTGTAATACCAACGGCCACCACCAGATGGCGCCAGCTCACATCTGGTGGTAATAACTTGTAATACCAACGGCCACCACCAGATGGCGCCAGCTCACACAAGGAAGAGCTGGGGACTTCACAAAAACCTTCCAAGCCAAGTCACCAGGACGCTATTTCTAGTCGCCATGGCGACCGGGATTTGTCGAGCCCTGGTTTACAGGGTATAGAGCCATAATAGTTAACTGATTCCTATTAAAAATAGATAAAAATCAATCATATAATGTAACTGTAGTTTCTAGTTTAGTTTTTGCATGTTGTTTCCTGCCTATGTGCTGTACAGAGCCACAGAGCCAATACAGGGCAGTGATGGTTTGGAAAACGAAACTGATTGGTGCTGTGGGGTTTTAGACACACAGTAATCACACCTCCTTGATTAGTGACCACAGAGAGAAAGCTTGCAGTACTGTGGTCATCAGGAAACAGACAACCAGGAAGTGCGGAGATCAGAGAAGAATTACAGCAACTTGAGAGCAAAAGCGAACAATGAGGACATGAAAACAGCACTGCATTAAGGTAAAGGAAGCTATTAAGATAAAAACAAAAAATTATTTTACAAACCCTTTAAGCCAAGTGGTGTTAGGGTGACCACATTTCCAACCAGGCCCCCCTCAGGCAGTTGGTCGGCTTGAGCCACGGGCGGGAGGAGGAGAAGTTGGGCAATGTGCTGGAGTCGGGACGGGTAGCCGAGCCATGGATCTAAGCCAGCACTGCACAATGCCGACGCCTGCCGGGAGGTCACTGAAGACTGGAGGAGTCAGGAGGAGATGCTCTGGCTGCTCTCTCTGGGTGCTGCTGCCGTGGCCAGAGAAGGAGAGGAGCTATGACTAAGCGCTGATACCCAAGTGCGAAACGCGTCAGCTATCCACCCCACTGTCTGCTGTGACTTGTAGTGCTGTTTCCATTTTTTACTATTAAAAGCAACATTTTAAGAATTTCGTGGAAGTGCGGCTGTCCAGTCTTTTTCTCCAGTCTTCGCTCCGTGCATTGCCTGCACCCGCGCTTCTGAGAGGACACTGATTGCTGAGTGCACTCACCTGGAGCGGCAGTTTCCCTTTTCTCAAGGAGAGGAGGTAGGTGAACACGGCGCGCAGGAAAGCACTGCATAAAGGCTTTGCTCCTCTCTGCCTCGCTCCGAGACTCTGCGAATGTGACGTCACTGGTTGCTAGATGCCAGTCGGGCTGCCCTAGCAAACAGTTTGGCAATTGTCTATTAGGGTGGCTATGTGTCCTCATTTCATTCCGGGACACTGTATTGTCCCGGAATGAAGGTGCCCGGGACAAGGGACATAAATGATAATTATGGGACAATCCCGGGCAATCTGGGACACGTGGGCACCCTAAGTGGTGTTGGTCCTGGAACTATGCATGAGCCATCACATAGATGGAGATCAATCAGTTACAGCCACCTATGGAGGGACCCTGGTTGGAGACGGCTGGTCTACAGCAAGCAATCTCAATCCATCTCTTTTAGATACGGCTTTAATTAGAGTGGATCTTCCAGCAACAAATACATTCGAATCCTCCCCTCTTCACTTTACAACTTTAAAAGCCAACTTTACAAAGCCATTTTTTTCTTTATCTACGTTTTTTTATCTCCCCCCCCCCTTTTTTTTATGCACCTGCAAAGAAAATACGAAAAAGTCAGAGGACGTTACCACCATTTAACGTCTGCAACAAGCGCAACTACTAAGCTGTATCTAAACACCACAAACTGAAAACTCTATTTCATTTTTAACTACTTGCCTACTGGGCCATTTTTGACAT